>NW_020455899.1:2666709-2730452 GCF_003342845.1 Nothoprocta perdicaria | reverse complement strand
AAGGAATAGGACCCTATGGGCAGCATCATGATGTGATCTCCAAGAGCAGCCTGAAAAAAAGTGTCATTCAGTCCTGTGTTCCCTCTCTGCACACTACAGAGAATGCTTCAATTTTTTAGCCTCATTGAGCCTGTTAAATCTTGATTATTCTCCATCTAACTCTCTGGTGGGCCAATCTGTAATGTATTCCAGCTTCTATCGCTGGAGCTCATTAATGAACTTGGTTAATCAAGGAATGTCTGTCCCTGATACTCAGTTTGAAGCAGTGTTATTGTCCTGGTATCAGTCATTCCTGCCTCATTTCAGTTAAGCCTCTAAGGGTGTGTTTACGGGATTAACTCATTCCGGAGTTACAGCAGAAGGTGAAGGTTGACATGGAGGAAGTCCCTGCAGTTTTCATGTTTCTAAGCCACTTTGCACAGTCCTGTGCAAATTTTTCTGAGGAAGATCACGGAAAATTCAGCTTCAGGATAGGATTTACTGGTGTAAAAGCAGCCAGCCAAGAAACCTACCCTATAACAACCCCCTATCAACCAAAAGGAACAAGGTAATTTATAGAGTCAGTGAAGATACCTATAAACATAATTTTGAATAAATAAATATAAGATTTTTAATCTCTTATATTTGTAGCATATCTGTCTTAATCTTTGCAAACCACTTCAAAAATTGTCATTTTCTTTTTCCTGGATAATTTACACTTTAAAAATGGGGTTTGCACAGGTAGGTTTAAGCTTGGTGTGCAGTAGCAGCTTCAGCTAAGTGATTCAGCTCAATAAAAAAAAAAATTAAATTACTTTTTTCTTTTGTTTTTTTAACAGTAGCCCTCTCACAAAATCAAAATCACTTAAAAAATTCAGTTTTATGTTGTACAATGTATACGTGAGGGACTGGCTTCATTTTTACTCTCAAGCTAGTAAGCTGGTCACTGCCTGGTGGTCTATGCCCCCTTCTGTTGGCGATAGAAGCACCTCTTGCACCTCCTCCTTTGGCTGGAGGATCCTCAGCACTGGTGGAGCTGGAAAGACTAAGCTGTCTGATTTTCAGGCAAATTAAAGTAAACATAAAGAGAAGAGAGTCTGAACACAGCTACTAGCTTGAATTGCCCCAAAGAATGCAACAGACAAAGTTCAGCAACCCTAGGAGCTAAGATGTCCTTACTATGTGTAATTGCCTCCTGTGGCTCCCACCCTTCCAGTTTCAGCAGTACATAAATGCCTGAAATTAAAACCCAGGTACTGTTGCCTTTACCACACTGCTTAGCTTTTTTTCCTTCTGCCTCTATTATGTTGCCATTTCTGTTCATTTTCACAGAAAAAAAAAAAAAAAGTTGTAGGAAAACAAATTCTAAGTGTGATAATAAATGTGGACTGCAAATCCAGCCCTGCATGGAATTACTGTACTGGAAAAAAAAAAGATATATTATAAACACACACCTGTCCATCTTTTACTTCACTTGCAACTAGCTGTTATTTTCAATGCAGGACTCAAGGATTGGATGGAAAAGGGAGGAAAACAAAACAAAACAAATTTATTGTTATTGGGCGTTTTCAGAACCTGTTCCCAAGCAACACCACACACGCCGTCCCCTCTGACGGTCCTACCACAGTCAAGGGCTTCTACCACCACATGCCACAAGCTCTGGTGGGTACGTGAGGATGGCTGCATCACACCGGGCCATGCCAGGGTACTTCAGTGATGGAAAGAGGAGGTTTGGGGGACTCTTTTTAGCATTCCTGCCTAACCACAGACACAAACAAATCCAGTCCTCCAGCTTCTCCTTTCCACATCAAAGGACCAAATGTCCTCACCATAGTCTGCTAATTAAAATCAAAGAGCTCTGCAGACCTGCTCATGTATCTTGGAATTTTGGAGTAGGCAATGTAGACAAATGGAAAGCTCTGTTTTAGCTGAAATTTGGATTCTCACCTTGGAGTAGCTGAAAGAAGCAATGATACCATCAAAAACGTCTAGGCAAGATTTTATTTAAACTTGGTAGTTTGCAAAGAATCTAGATATTTTATTTTCATCTGGCTTAAATGACCCTTCATCATCACTGAGGTAGGAMTGGTACTAAAGAAAGAAAATGTAAAGTTCCTTTGTAAACTCTCTGCTAAGTAAGGGTTTTTGTGTACAAGAGAGTCCACATTTTCYTGGGCATTTGCTGAGGGCTCTGGGAGCCATAGGACCCATTTCCCATTTCAGCAGCTAACACAGCTAACTCTATCTATCCTTACAAACTCTTGAAGGCAGATATCCTTTTCTCCTGCTAAGGAGTGAGCTTTGAACCCCAAGCTTTGACTGTTCAAAACTACAGGTCTATCAAGGCAATCAAAGCCCCAAGTCAGGCAGAGTCACCGAGTCCTTGCAAAGATGACTCATTAGACACTGATGAGTGTCTCCCTCACAGCCCTCACAGCACAAATTGTAATTAGTCTGAGCAAATGGGACCCTTTTTTCAACAAGCATCTGTTTGCAGTCTATTTTAATCAGGTTACATACAGTTTTCCGAAGAATGGAAATTGAGTGCACAGCTATGTGCTCTGAGTTTAGGAATAGATGCAAACTGATGCCTGCTGGGCATGAACATGCTGGTAACCTTCTGTGACAGGGAGAGAAATGAAACTCAACGTGAATGGGATTAGCAAGGAGAGAGGCGGGAGTTTTTTGCAGACAAAACAGAAACCAGTGTTCATTGATGGGAAAGAGGATGGAAAAAGGGGCTTGACTCTTTACCTCATACCAATAGGCTTAAGGCATGATAGAAACCTGGCAAATGAGGCTCCTCCACTTATTTGAAAYGAGAACTCCCTCATAGTGGTGACAAGGTGAGAGAGTACAGTGCACTTAATTTAAATTCAGGAGCTTTATGCTCTTTAAAAAAACTGTACCCTGGGTTGYCTGTGATCACGTTTCCCTGTAGCCATAGCCTAGGTCATAGTCCTCCTATTCTCCCAGTAAGCAGTAAATTTTCCCTGTCAGCGAAGACCAGGATTAGTCCCAATACCACAACCAAACCTATCCATTTGTGGGCAGCAGAACTAGCAATAGTTTCGTATGGGGCTTCATCTTGCAGCTAGACTGATGATTAATAGAAGACCTTATCTTCACTCATTGCTTTGGTAACACTTCTCTGGTTTGGATTTCCCCATATCTAACATGGGAACTGAAGTTTCACTTCTTCCCTGAGACGTGGTGCAAATAAGGTCCCTTCATTCTACCACAGATCTGCTGATCCAGCTGGGAACTACCCTGGCAAGAGGAGGGATGAACTGTTTTTAAGTCAGTTCCTGCAACTGCGTGAAGGGGAGAGCTGCAGAGAGGGGTCAGGAAAGCGGAGAAAGTGGGAGTTGAGAGAATTCACATTTATACAGGCTTCATCAGCAAGGTGAAGGGAGTCGCCTTGTGACAGCAAAGAATACCTGTAGGCTGGCGCTAAACTGCTAAACAAGACAAAATGAAGAGCTATCCTCTTTATCCCTGCTAGGGATACATCAAGAGTAGCAAAGTAAAAGATCCTCAGCAAGATATTTTAGTCCAAACAACCTATTTGCATTTTTCTTGGAGCAGTTTTCTCCTTCAAAATCCTATCAACACTGATAACAAAAATCCCTGGATAGTTCACACTAACCGCAGCAGCACAACAAGATTTTGCACMAGCAAAGAGCAATCCACAACACCCAGCTGTACACAACTCAAGGGAACCACGGAAGAAAGGAAAGGGAGGAAAAGGAGTTTTCCCTCCCTTAGGAACAATCTTTGTATCTATAAGGAGTTGCACAGCCTCTTCTGTCCTATTTCACCAAATAGGACACTCTATTTCTGAACCTATTAAATTCTGTAGGTTGTTTTCAGTACTGTTCTAGCATGCATTGCCCACTGGACACAGGCTATGTTCTGTTTAGACAAATTCTGCCTACTCACTGCACACATCTGAGGAAGAATTTGTTTTCATGCCTTCTGCAGTTAAGATTCAGGCGTGATCGCTAGCTCCTAGCTTGCAAGTAGTTATCTGATCATCTCCACCCTCCTACTTTTCAGATCAAGCTTATTCTTCTCATCTGTTCTTCTGAAAACCATCACATTCAAGTCAAGTTTAAGTCCACTCCACCTGCTTAGTGCATGAGACTCCAGCAGCTAGAGAAGGAAAAGAATTAAACATAAACTCATTTTTAACTCAATAATCTCAACATTTTAACTAATTTTTTTCTTCCTTATGTAAGTATAAACTTCCTATGAAGACACTACAATGAAAGCAAAAAGCTTCCTTGTGGCTTCTTCCACTGCAAAATGGACAAGATGCTTTCTGGTATATGCTTTAACCTAAGGAGAGATAATTACAATCATTATTTAGCTCTACCATAGAGAAATTAAATTTTCCAATTGTAAATGAGAGGCTAGAAGATAATTTTGTAACTCAGGAAAGTGATGTGATGACAACCATACACTTAAAAATAGGAAAAAAAAAAAAAATCCTCTCATGTGTCTTGCTGCCCTGAACCACAGAGGTAGTTACAAATATTTTGGAAGGCTAAACTGGGGTCAGCTTAAGTTCCTGTCCCAGAGCTTCTACAACTGCCACTGCAGCAAAGATTTCACCAGCTGTTGAGAAGTCACAGGTTATGCACATTAAGTAAAGGACATGACAGAAAATCTCATTATTAATTACAATAACAAGTGTATATTTGCTTAGTCTGTGGTAATTTTACCAATAAGGTACTTCATTTTGACTTGAATTTTTTAGAATTTTTTAGAGTGACCATTCAAGGCTGTCTGTACCTGTGTGAGAGGTATYTCTGAAACAACCCACACAATCACCCTTGGTTTCTGCCCCTTCTCATTCCACATCTTTGGTGTTTTCTCCTCTCTGAGTGCATGGAATAAGGGATAATAGGAATATTTCATCTCCTCTGGATCACTTGTCCCTTCAGTGAGCAGCAAGTCTGCATAATGTGACTCTCTGGATGAGGATGTGGATGCTTTATTTGTGATCCTTGAAGCATCCATACCTATCAGTTCCCACAGCTTTTTATTTTATTTTATTTTATTTTATTTTATTTTATTTTATTTTATTTTATTTTATTTTATTTTATTTTATACGAGACCAAGTGCTTTTATAAAAGAGTTCCAGTCTGTACATCTCTGTACTCCAGTCTGTACATCACTGACTTTGTACTGTGAGGATTAGACCTGCTCCCCTGTTGTTTCCTCAGCATTGTTATTTATGACAACATGCAGGCTCTGAATACACTGAACTCTACACAATTCTTCTGCAAGATGCATTAAAAAGGTATGTTTCATGATTCACTGTGAATCAGAATGATCAGAATAGATGACTCATCAGCAACTGGACACCTTAAACACTTAACTCATCCAAAATAAGTATGAAGCAGTTGTAAAAGAAAAAAAAAAAAATTAGTTACCTGGATCTGACCCAAGATTTTTCTCATCCTGTGTCATAGTGGTCAATTCCAGTTGTCTCTCAGATATTTTTCTACCTATTTCAAATTGTCTGCCTCCTAGATTATGAGATCATCGGGAGATCATCATGATCACCGATAAACATTGGCAAAATCCCCAAAGCATAATTTTTAATATCCCTTCCAAAAATGCCATTATAATTAATTGTTACMTGTCCAGATATATCTTGTAATTCAACTAAGATGTTAATCTTTGTCTTTGACTGAACCCTTGGCTTTGAAATCTTCCCATAGCACTGGATTCCAGAGTCTAATAATAGGTTATGATACTGTCATCTTTAATTTCCAACGATTTCTCCGAAGTTTTATGGTTTCTTTTTGGCAGAAGTTCCCATTTCCTTACGTCTCATTTTTTATATTTTCTACAATCTTTTATTTGATATATTTTCAGAAGAACTGGTCAGGTGCAAGAATTCTGATTTATAAATACAATAATTTGATGTCCACACATAGCAGGAAAAGCTAAAGACCACTTTAACATAATCTAATCAGTTGGTACTACTGTCAACCTTTGCATTTTATGCCCTTTTACAACATTTCAGTAGTAATTTGGTCCATTAGTACTCTATATTACTAACTATCTATGAAGGTTCAGATTATCCCCCACTGAGCATCAGAGTTTAACCATTGGACACTGCTAATTTATGCTKCTTTATTACCTGTACTTGGGGCTCAGTCTTGGAATGGGGGAAAGAGGCTCGGGGTCTGAGAATACTCACTAAATGGTGTGAATTTTCACATTAACTGGAAATAAGGACATCAGAGCAAAGTGACATGAGCAGAACACAAAGAATGWTCCCCCCACTATGAATGATCCCCTACGATATAAAGGGGATGACCACTACTGACAGCTCCTAAACTGGTGATGGGTCCATCTCTTTGGATCCATATTGCCTTTTTGTGCAATCTGCTATTGCACAGTTGACCTCACCAGAGCAATTTTGCCTCAGTGAGAGATTCTGCACTGAACCTTTCCTCAAATTCAGAGAAAGGAATATTCTTTCCTCTGTTGCCATTGCCTTTGCCACCTTGCTCTCAAATCTGAAGGGCCTTAGTTCAGTTTAGCTTCATTCTGCGTGAAAGCCTGTGCTTGTCTGGAGGACTCCCCATGTAAACAAGTGTCAGAACATCTGTGAACTATATTTATACAAGATGCTGTATAGATTATGAAAAAAACAGACTTCATGCTAGTGCTTTCCCAGCTGACCACAGCACTGACATTAACTGTGACTCTTTACCAGCCCGTTTTCCACTGAGTGCTGACATGTGTCTTGTCTTCTTGGCTCTGCTAGGTTACTTGTTCTACATGAACCTGGACGTACAAGAGTAAAACTGTGCTGAATAGGCCCTTCCCAAGGCTCGTTGAGAACTCCAGGTTTAGCCAACATAATTCCATAATTTCATCTAGTGAAAGAGTACAACCACGCACTACAAATCAAGGGATTTTTCTTTCACAGCACCAAAAGGGAGATATTGACAGTCCTACTGATAACTACCAGGAGGCTGTTTCTATAAACCCTGCAATGCACCTCTCTATCCCCCTCACCTGGAAAAACAAGCTTTTTGCTGTATCATATTAGTGCTGTAGACAAGGCACTGAAACTTGCATATCAAGCACTGATATGCATTATACCAAGAAGAGGACAGTGTTATATTGYTCTTGCCTTGACATATACATATTCCAAATCTGTTCAGGTTCATACAACATCTAACTGCATAGGAAGCCCATAAAAGCAAGAGAGTGATATCTAGATATTCCCTGTCCATAAAGGTTTCCTCCACGTGACAAGAGCCTTGGACAATCCACTGCCTTGTTTTGTGGTTTCTCTCTCAATAGCTGCTGTTTTTCTGCCACTGTGCAATCACTGACACTAAAATTTGTGCCGCAGTGACATTTCTGTGGTGGCTGCAATTAACTGGAACGAAAACAACTTCAAATTGGCAGCTCTAATGGAGCAAAATGTTTCAGGGAAGGGCATTGCACAGTTGTGCTCCCTAGTTCTGCATGCTGCTGGGCAAGTCCTTCCCTCCCGTTTATACTGTGACAGACATCATTGCAAAGTGAAGGTATCACAGTGTACAGGCTACACGTAGGGAAGGGTATATCTCTTGTAATAGCAAAGTCATCTTGCAGTAACACTGCCAGTAACATAGATTCACTTCCTAGATCTTCCCTATGAACTTAACCAGCAGAACTAATAGTCATTAGTAGTCTGCACACCATTCAGCATGTCTCAGGATGTCAGCTGCTTGTTTTTCTAATGAATGGCCCTGTTAAAAAACCAAAGGATGTCATAGATAGCAAGAAAAAAAATAGAAAACACTATAAATTTTAGTACAATCATTAATCTTTCTGAGATGACACTTACCCCAAGTCTCCTAAAATCAGCATCAGCTATCTGACCACATTTGTTAGCTTCTGAATAAGAGTCAAAATGCACCAGCMAAGTATCCCAGAATACAGTGAGATGACTTGAAATGTACTGTTTCTGTTTCAGATAAGAATGGTGGCTTGTATGCCAGAAAACTTATTTCTTTTTTTCTTTCTTTTTATCAGAGTATCTACTCTTACCTCTTCCTTCAGTCCCTGCCTCAGGTAATAGTTAGGAGTTCAGCAGGCACAGCAGGAATCTATAATGAGTTCTCAGATTAGATTCCCATCAGTACAAAAAAGGAAAGGTTTAAAAAAAGACATTCAGAGGAAAAAAATCTGATGTCCATCAAAACCAAATGGGATCCGAGGACACAGAAGCACGCAATGAGGGAGCAATAGGCATGATATTACAACGCATCCCAGTTAGGCCACAATACTTTTCCCCCACTGAAAGAGCCCACGGCTTCAGCACAATGTCACATCAGAACTGGTGGTATTCAGCCCCTAGAGAACGTCTGCTTTGTTTCTGAACAGTGGTGTGAACTTTGCTGGATTGACAGCCCCACAGCCTGACCTGTCCAGCTTAGCTTCCCAACAGGCACCACACTGTCAGAATGATCTGCCTCCAGCTCCAAGCCCCAGGATCTCCAGGAAAGAACAGTTTTGTCCCCCTGTCCTTGAGAAAGTTCGCAAGAGCCTTACTCAAAATCAGTACTGTGGGGAGCAGGCTGTCTTTGCCGGCCTAACATCATCAGCTTACCTTCTCCTTTCCTTGAAYGTTACCTCCTCTGTGAATACTGAACACTTGATATTAATTTAATGCAAAACTGCCCACCACATTCCTCTCCACTGAAGGTAAAAGACCATAACCAGTGGGGAACTTTGGAGAAAAGAGCTTATTTCCAAAGATGGAGGACATTTTCTGCAGCTCAAGTGCTAGACCAAGTATCATGGAATTTAACCTAAACAGACACGATTTTTCCTAGAAATAGCTTCATAGAACAATACAGGTTAAAAGGGCCCTGTGCGCACAAAGTTTGACTTTCAAGTTAGATTAGGTTGTTCAGAGATTTGTTCGATGAAGTTAATGAATATTATGAAGGATGAGGATTGCACATCCTCTGTTTCAGTGTTGCCCCACTCTCAGAGGGAAACTCCATTGCTCGTCCATGAAACAGGGCTCAAAACCTCTCCATTGTCTTGGCCTTAGGTCTGTTCGTTTAAGTAGATCATCTCTTCCTGATTGTTTGTACAAGTCTTACTCATTCAGTGTGGCCCCCATAGAGGACATCCTTAATAATGATAATAATAATAATAGCATCAATAATAATAACATCCTAAAATCTCCAAGTATTTCATGTCTGTTGAGTTATGCAGGTGCACTCTCCACTCAACAGAGGAAGGTTATGAAAAACAGACAAGAGATGAAACTATCACAGGTTGTTAATAACTTTGCCTGATAGTTCACCTACTTGATATTATCACTTAAATTTCACAAATATTAAGCTCAGTCAGTTTTGATTTCTGGTAAAGAAACGTACCAGACACAACCAAATCAACCATTATTCAAGAAGGTTTTCAGATCTAATCGCAATGCTTTTTCCCCCCCCCTCTTTTTTTTTGACTGCTGTAACAATCTGGGGAAGAGAAGAAATAATCCTTAACCAAGTGCAGTTCTAGACAAGCAGGATGGTATAGGATTTAACGCTATAAAATGTAAAAGGAAGATATGATAATATATCAAATTAGACTTTAATTAAATATCAAAAGAATTGTTTTCCAGCTCAAACTCTGGAGCAAAACAGGAGTCTACAAGGTTGAATGTAATTTAGTTTTCTGTTACTGTTTTTTTTTAATCCAGGACCCTCTAATATTTAAACTATGTGCTATCAGGGCTCCTCACTGATTGTGAGACGCATCCTATGGCAAACTAAGCACCAATCTCTACTCCTCAAGTGCTCAGCATYGTATCTGCAGGTGACACTGTTTAGTTTTAAAATCTATTTCCATCTGGCATGGACATGGGTTCAGATCCCCCAAATGWATACAGTAGTTTCACAAATGAGTTGTCCCACTGATCTCAAGGCCTATATCCCTGCATTTACTGGCATATCAAATCCTTCACGGGATTGGGGCAACAGCTGCTTAAACATCTGGTTTGATGCACTGTCCAAGATATCAACACTTCCAAACAATAGTTTACAGAGGCAACTATCAGGCTGCACGAACTACGGGACTTAAGAAAAACTAAAAGGGGGAAAAACCCAGTATGACTCACTCAAGCCTATAAAAGGCAATTAAGTAGGGCAAGAAGAAAACAACCAGTCCTTGGCTTGAAAGTCACAAAAAAGTGAGCTGTTAATTTGTGCTCTATATTTTTCCACTGTTCACTGCAGAACAGAGTTAGACTTCTGCATGGTTCATGGTAATATTTTTACAATTACAGTCTGTGAGCAAAAATTTAATAAACATTCTGTAATATATTCAYAGCAAGCTATATCATCATACAGTGATACAGATACAGTGTTTAGCAGATACATGGAAAATGTTAGAACTATGCTGAGGACAACACAGCTACAGACAACAGAGCATCAAGATGCTAGAAATTAGTTAGTTCTGGTGGTCAGTCTGGAACCAGCACCAGACACAGCATCTGCTCTCCCAGCCCCTGACAGATTTGTCATGTTGACTTTGCTCCTACATCCATCTGAAACTGGTGGTTCTTCAATCCAGCATGCCAAGGGCTGGGCAAACAACTGTTTAATGGGAGCCCTCTCTGTGCTTGGCTTTTCAATCCCTGCTTTCTACTCAGGTTGATCTTTCTTAGCGCCCATTTATCWCGAAGCAGCATCCAGCTCTTGAAGCCTTGATATGATGCCCTGGTGCTCACCCTTATGCATCACCTCACTGCATTATTCATTAAAAGCTGGCTGTATTTAGGGCTTGCCATAAAGGGGGTTTACCATAATGCACAAAAATTTGTAGGGGTGAGAAACACATCACCTCCTTCCTCCAGAGTCCTCAGCAGGGTTCTTGCACATTCCATGTACACAAAACAACATCTTTTCAAGAAGTTCCTTGATTGTAAATTCACTTACTGTTGTTGTAACTGCTGTTGAGATCCGTCTGTGTTGGCTCTAGGCCTAGCTGGATCGACGCTTCGGAGGTGGCCCTTCCTTGACAGTAAATAGGAGAAGAAAAGGTTGGGAGGGAAGAGGGAAAGAAAGAGGAGAAAAAGGGATTTTTAGATTATCTCCCTGAATAGAAACTGAAGACAGCACCTCAGGTGCTATTTTAATACCACATCATTTAGTAAATCCCATCCTTCCCACCACAGGCACACCCGCTCACATGCACGTGATTCACATGTTCCTGAGCAAAAATCTGGGGGAGGTCATGGCCTCAAGTCCAGAAAAGACACTCATATACTTTATCTGAAAAATGCTTCTTTCCACTGGACATGCTTTGTACCAGAATCACTAAAAATGGTGGAGGGCACCCAAGCACAGAGCTGGCAGTGTAGGCACAGACAAGAGTAAGGCTTCAATGGCATATAAGACCCTTGCAGATAAGGCTGTCAGCATGCCTGGATTAATATTTCAGCTTTTCTATAAGGACTAAGACATATTATGAGACCTGAATGTTAAAGATAAGCAGGTCAGACTTGCTGCTTTATTCATTAACAGGCATAGGATGCAACAGAAAAGGAGCCTGGCAACATTTCTCAGTATGAATAACTAASTGTGTTTCCTCAGGAAAGTGTAATCCAAATCCTCTTTGGCATTAAGGATATATTTGATTCAGGTCAGCGAAAGCTATGTTGTTAACATGACATGCAYCTCCTTAGCAAAGTGCACTAATGAATTTGCTATGCAGGATATAATCCCTGCCTGCAGAGGATGCAGAGGAGCRTGTCCTTCACTCCAGACATGCTGCTCTGCACATGAGATACTAGAGTTGGATGACAACTTCTGATGCTGAGAGTCCTTGAGCTAACTGTGTTAGTATTTAGGGTCATGCTCATTTATGACCTTTCTCCTGCTTTGGTTTTATTTCCTTCTTATTTGCATGAGATTTGGTCTCTTAATGGCTTTGTTCTACCTGTACTACTGATGGAGGACACTCAGGTCTCTACAATGTGATGAATCTGAGGAATCTGAAAGGTTCTCTGGGCTTTTATGGGGGGAAAAACCCTTCTGTGCTGCTACTGAAGATCAGATAGTGAAGTACCATGGACACATGGCCATGGAGATAGTAGATGTTCTCAGTGAGGAAGGGAGGAGCTTGGCATTTGTCCTTCAGTCCTCAGTGTATCCCTGAATACTAAGCCAATTAAGCAGGCTTAGCTGTCTTTTTCTAAATGAAGGATATCTTTATTAAGCTGTCATTCCTCTTTAAATGATCTCCCTTCCTGACTTATTCCCACACAATTTGACTGAGCAACATGTACTACCTAATAATGAAGATAGATGATAAAGCAGCATTCACATTAATTAAAAGATATTTCAAATAGAAGATGTAGAATTAATTCTTCACTTGAGAAATYAATATACCATCTAAAAATGCTTATTACACTAATCAAAAAATAGTTAATGCTAAGTTGTTGCTGACACATGCTTTTACCCATTTATAGGAATGCAGAACAATGTCATTAAATTAATTTGCGTCTTATAAACACAGATGATTGATAAGTAAAGTCACATTTAAAGATTTATCTTGCAGCGGAATCAGCTCAAGTAGGATATAGGAGTATTGCTCTAAACACATAAAATTTTATTTTTTAAGATGCTGCTATTACGACTAAGACTCTGACCTCTCAGTGGTTTTGGTATGCTTGTTTGTGCCTACCCCTATTTACAACTGCTTTCAGTAAAAAGACAACAATAAGCCACCACAATAATAACACCACACGTCTTTTAGGCTCTTCAGAATTGCTTAAAAGAATCAGTAAAAAAGGTCGCAAGGTCTTGTTCCTTTTTCATTTCACATGTAACAGGCGCACTCAAGTTCTACAGAGAGGCAAGTGAAATATGTGAGGCATTGGGCTATGACTCAATTGCTTTATTTTCTGAAGTATTTTTATTCAGTACTATTTTACTTTTCTTTCTCCTTTTTTTCCTTCTCATATTATATCTAATAAAAAGGCTAAGAATCACCCTCTCTACCTAGGCTTTCTCTGGCTTCCTGTTTACCAGGGAAGCCACTTCTGAAACKTTCTTACTGTTTATAAAGATTTTCCTAAAATTTTCCCCCCTCTATTGCTAAAGTCCTTTTGATCTCCAGCCACCATTTGTGCTGCTCCTCACTCCTATTTCCACAATACCTTTGCTTTCTGTAGTCGCATTTCTTTTCAGTGCTTCTATATCACAAAAGTTTTTTCATCTTTTCTTTGCTTGTTTTGTCTTTGCCTTCTTACTAACAAATTTTGACTGCCTSAAATTTTCCAGTAAACCACTACTGCTTTTGTTATATCTTTGCTTCTTGAAACATTTATTTATATGAAAGATGAATTTCTCCCCTTATGATTTCAAAAATAAATTGCTGAGGGAATCACCAAACAGAATCATACCCAAATTGTAACTGTAAAAACTAAGTGTTTCTCAGATGTAAGGCTTGCAGGAGCCCAAATGCTGAGTTAACTTATTTTGCCAGTCTAACTGTGTGTATACATGCAGTTGTGTGTACAAAGAAAAGCTATACCATTTCAGTGCTGCTGGAAGATGCTTGTTTCTGAATCACCAGCCAACGCTGTTTGTTTGGGTTTGTGGGTTGGTCTTTTTCTCGGAGAGAAGCTGCATCTTCTCTGTTCCACTAGCCCTGAGTCAATAATGTGCCTTGAAGCATTTTTAGGTGCCTGCAAAAACACTTGCAATCCAAATTGTGTTTGCTGTTTTGACAGTTCTCTCCTCTCTTCTAAACTTTTTTTTTTATCTACTGCTCTCTCTAAAAAGTGAAAATGAGAAAAACATGGCTTCACTAAAACAAGAAAAATTATAACATAGAAGAACAGTAGCCCTCATGGTTGTGCAGGAAAGCCTGCATGCTTGGTCTCTTCCCACTTCCCCAAATATCAAAGCCCTTAAACTCATAGTTCTTTCTGAGATTTTCATGATTTTTTAAAAATGATTTTCAAAGCAGGCTTCAGCTAAGAAGGCTACCAGGCCTCTTACTGATGTCCTCAACAACCTAATGGAAGGAGAGGATGAAGACAGGTTGTATTCAGAGGGGCACAGTGAAAGCAGAAGAGGCAAGAGGTGAAAGCTGATTTCCATGAAATTCACAGATCTTAGGATTTTTTTCTCCCCAAGTTGGTTAACRATTAGAACAAGATCTCAGAGAAGCCTGTGGGATCTCTTCTCTCAAAGATGTTTAAAACGCATCTGACTAAGGTATGGTATGGAAACACCTGATCTAGCTGGACTTACATTGAGAAGGGGATTGTTTGCACAAGGAAGTTGCAAAGGTCCCTTCCAGCTCTCACTGCTTTATGATTTGTGACACAGGAATTTTGTAAGCCTGAATTTCAGTACTTATACCCCCATGTATTTGAGAGAATAATCATTGACACCTATAGATATAGAAACATAGTTTTCTCTGAAGACCAGCTAAAATCCACTTTTGACCCCTTGAAGGTCATAAGTTATACTATATTTAAAAAAAAAAAAGAAGAAGAAAGGAAAAGAAAAAGAAAAAAAAAACAAACTCCACTTATACCCTAAGGAGTAAAAGGCAGCAAATGGCTATTACTTTCCTTCTCCCTCTCAAAGTCTATGAGAGGAGAATAAATACTTGCCTGTTTTATTTGGGGTCTCTTTTTTTACAGAATAGAAATGCACTTCAGATATCACTTGCATTTGAAAAGCAAGATTGCTCAAACCTGAGAATAATAACCCCCAAATTTAGTGCAATGCCTCCTACAGTACTATTTCTACATCCAGAAGACATTATGGCAAGAACTTCAGCACCGATAGATTATTTCATTCAGTTCACACTGACTTTGACAGTTAAATACTGAGTTATTCTGGATTTCCATCCTTGTCCAAGGGCAGTGGCTTCAAGAAAGACAAATCTTTTTTTTTTTTTTTTTTTTTTTTTTTTTTTTTTTTTTTTTTTTTTTTTCATATGGTCGCCTATTCCATTCTCTGCTAGGTTTCAAATCAAGCAAGTGCCCACTACAACTCAATCAGAGATAAGTAAGTGAACTCTGTGGGTAAAATGTGAGATAGAATCACAGAGGAATCAGAATGAAAACAATGATGTCCTAGCAGATATGTATTTCAAGAATACAGAGGTCTTCAGATTTCTTAATCTCAAAAATCTTCTTCTGTGTGTAATGTTCTGGGCAAAAACAAAGTAAGAGGCACGTATTTATAGACCTCTTTTTTTAAATAGAAACTTTACATAGTTCTTGATAAGGATAATTTTGGTTGCTACAATTTAGTAAATAAATGGACATCCAACACCAGCAAGCTTCCTTAGGGTTTTAGAAAACATGTAGGGAATTTAGCACTTCTCCTTCTACCATCCCAGACTTGRGTGGTGGGCAGGAAACCACACTGAGGAAAATATCCTATTGCAAGGAGTTCCCTCTAGAGCACAAAAAGTGCCCCTACAGGAATAGAGTAATTCCTTCTTAAAATGTTTTTGTTTTCTCTCTCTCTSTCTCTCTTTTTTTCCCCCCCATGCATCAGATCCAAGTCAGTGACTAATGAAGGCTGAAATCCTGGGCTTCCCAATGGATTAACAAGCCAGGCYCTGAGGGGATAAAATGAGCCTCAGCATCCAAGGTCGGTAACTGGGGCTGGGTTTGGTGGAGGACTGGAGGAGCAGGGATGCTCATAGCACTGCAGCTGCATGACCAAGGAGCCACCAGCATTAACTGCTCCAGCTGTGTCCTGCCACAGGGCTTGGCCTTGCAACCTCTGCTCTCTTTTTTGACATTGTGGTAAGTAACAGGAATAAGCAATTCCCTAATGCGAGGCACTTTCAGTTGTTTGTTTGCTTTTTTTTTTTTTTTTTTTTAACCATGTCTGACATTCCTCTGAAGGGTCAGAATATGATCTCAATTAATGAAGCACAGCCCTGATGTTTCAGGAAGACAGCATCACTGTCCCAATAAAACCTAAATAAACACTGATTTGTCCAATCTCTGGAAGACTCAGGCAAATCTGTTTCATAACAAATGCTGTGAAACTTCCTCCATTGTCATCCAAGCAGCTGTCATTTATTTCAGCAAGCAAATCTGTTTCTCATATATAGCCTCAGCTGATTTCTTCCAGGCCTGACTGTTTTGAAAGACAACACAGAAGGTTAAATTAGCACCTCTCAAGGTGCTTTTATTTTATTTTATTTTATTTTATTTTATTTTATTTTATTTTATTTTATTTTATTTTATTTTATTTTATTTTATTTTATTTTATTTTATTTTTAATGAACCTTGTACGGAATATTTTGATGCGGCTACATTGTTGGTCAGGAAATACCAGTTCATCAAAACCAAGATTCTTCTGGAAATACACTCATTTTCCTGTTTTCCAGGCAGCTTCATCTTAACTGAGAAAAAGCAGTTTTCTATGTGCAACACAAGCACTGATTTAACACTCTGTTGTCCCAGTCACACCTTCACTTATAAGACAAACCACATCTTCTAACAAATGTTATCCTATCTCACAAGCTAATCCCATTTCTTTGGRAATTATTATTGCTCATCATCCAGCAGCACCTACAAGCCACAGATGATACCAAGGCCACACCATAAGTTATATTATGATATCCTAGGATTAGCTCACGAAAAGAGACTGTCTTGTTTTTCCTCTTTTGTGCGGCATCTTTTTTTTTGCAGCTTTTAACTTGAAGGTGTAAATCTTCATAATATAATAAGATAACATAAGAATACAAAAATCCCAATGTGTGCAGATCCCCACAGCCGAGAAGAGAAGCTTGACTAAGGACTTAGTATGAGTGTGAAAAAAACCTTGCAGAGAATACTTTATCACTGCTGCAGGTTGTCTATTTTTATAAATAGCTCAGACCAGGCAGTTTGTAAGTAGAGCAGTCTATATCTACTTAGTCCTGCCTCAGACACAACCAGTTCCAAGAGCTAATGACTTAGGATGTAACCTACAACACACAACCCTTGTACCTCTCTGGAAGGGGCAGTACGAGGTGCTCCTCTAATATCTGAAAAAACAGTACTTGAATGTCAGTGGATGTGCACACGTTTAATGGAATCAGCTAAACACTGCTCAGACATTCTCATTCCTGCTACTTCCCAAAACCGGAGTGCTCTGCTTTGCAACCCTGATAACATTCTTTTATCATAGTCAGTGAGTGTAATAAATAATTCCCTGATACTATATCGATCCTTCAAAGTCATCACAGGGCACACCAGCACGATTTATACTGCTTCAGGGAACACAGCTATAAATAAATCTGCCGTGAGTAGTATTGATATTATCCAGTATTATCAATATTGATATTATCCAGTATTATCAATACTGGAACTGACTGACGATAAAAATATCAAGAATTATTAACTCTAGCATCTAATGGCTTCAAAGAAGCTGCTGCCAGAAATCAATGCATTTACTCAGAGAAATGCCAATCTCCCGACTTTCCCTATGAAAATTCTCCAAAGAAGAACAGATTTTCCATGCTTTTGTTCTTTAAGGCATCAACATACATTTTCACGCTTATCTTGAATGAAAGAATTTAAATGAAACCCAAGGTCTAAGTGCTGGAAATAGAATTAGCTTCTGAAGTAACATTAAGGAACCACTGAAGTAGATGCTTTATGACATTTCTCAGGCCTCAGTGAAAAAATTGCTAGTGGCAACAGCAAATCTCTTTTTTAAGTACATTTAATTTGGAGTGAACTTGTGCACTTCCTCTTCAGCCTTCCAGGCTGAGGAATAATATGGTTCATATCTATAAAATCAAAAGCATCACAGAAAAAACGAACAGGAAACATTTTTTTCATAATCTCTTCTTATCCAGCAATTAGCGCATATCAAATATAGCAAGATCAAAACCAAAAAAAAAAAAAAAAAAAAAAAAAAAAAAAAAAGGGAGATAGTAATTAATGAAACATGTTAGTTCATGAAGGGAAATTCTACATTAACATTGCATGTTAAAAGCCTATGTGGATTCCAGAAATGAAAGAACAATTCAGAGAAGAAAGTCTATTTTAGATCCTAATATGTAGTCAGCTCAGCTTTATCTCAGGAGTCAGTAATTCTTTTTAGATCATGCAATTTYCAAGCAAGCATCTCTAGATGCTTTTKCTCCCGTCTTGCACTTTCTTGTTCTGGATTCACTGATTGGAGACAGGACATTTGGCTGGATGAGCACTGGTCTGATCTGACATTTCCATTGTTCCAATTTCCATTGTTACGTGACATGTTGTCTTCACACTTCTTGATGTGGGCCAGGACACCCATGCTTTGTCCTTTTACAGGAACGACATGTGTGAAACAGGATTGAATAGGTGGTCACCAGTTTGGGTGTGAATCCACGCAGCCAGAGGTTTYAAGCTATCATATCTTATCTTGGGTCCTTACTTGGAGAGCAAACACCAAGTCCAGAACAGATGGTACATAATTACTGGGGCAGAGCAATGAAGTGTAAGAGATGAAGACAGCATCTCCCAACCGCTTGGAGAGAGAAGCCAAGCAGCAGGAGGTAGCAGCTTGCAGGAGGCTAAAAACAAACCCAGCTTATTGACCTAGACTTGTTTGCTTCGTGGTTGTGTGATGAGATTCATCCATTGTGTAAAGAAATAAAGACCAACTGGCCACAGTCACTCTGCAGATCTGGCCAATAATGAAAAGACCAAGCTGGGGAATAATAATCAGCCGGGGAAAACCAACCCCTGTGCAGTCATCACTKAGTGTGAGAAAACTATATTTCTGAGAATGTTTTAGCCATTTGCTAGATAATTCCAGTACGGAGAGACAATTTGTCAAAATAAMCAATGACTGTGCTGTTGGTGGGGGTAGAGAAGAAAGCAAAAAGATGAAAAAGGGACATCTCAGGATTTTTGGAGTTTGGTTTGTGGAAAGTGCTCAGGCTGCACATATTCTAAGGGGTCACAAGCCCTTTAGAGATCCAGCAATATGAGCACTTGAAAAAAAGAGGCCCCTGAACTCACAAGTCCACCTGAATAAGTGGCTCAGGCATCCTTTTTTTACCTCACTTTCCTAAGATACCCTAACACTATCTATGCCTTCAAAACAGTCACTGTCTGTGTCCTCAAAACAACCACTATCTGTGCCCTCAAAACCTTCTCCACTTCTCTCCATGCCTGTGCTTTCCTTGCTACCCTTCCTGCCTTTACTTTTATTCACCTCCACCCTCCCTTGGCTGCACAGTCAACCAGCCATAGCAAATCATCCTCACAGAGGAACCTCCCTCAGGAGGACGCTATGCCTTGCAGCACAACAACCACTTCTTCAGCCAGCGATGAGGGCACCGCTCTGAAAGCAGAGAAAAAAGTTGCAGTCAAGGTCAATGGGGCTTGAGTTATGCCTGGTTAGCCCAAGCAAGGCAACACTGCAGGTCAGGCTGTCCCAAGGCACAATATTTTTGTTACAGAAAGTGCTCTGTGCCATTCTTCTCGGTTTGATAGACACACACATTTCTGTCAGAGGAGGTTTCTTAAGTGCTTATTGAAAAGTATTTCTATTAAAACACTCTTAAAGTTCTAGCTGCATAATTGAAACATAGGATACTCTCTGTGTCCTACATACATCCCTGCAGTCAATTAATTTTATTTCCTCAATTTCAGAGGAAAAAATCACAGGACGTGTCAGTTGGACTTAAAGAATTCAAAGCTCAAGACAACCTGGAAATGGAGATCCGAGATAGATCATTTCTAAACACTATTTCTAAATTATCACCTGCTATGTGTTCACGAGAGAAAATCACTCTGCCTATGGCTGCTAAACTCTGCAGGACCAAGTGTATCTTTCTCTCTTTCCTTAAACCCTTTTGCACCTTTATCTCTGCTTTACGTAAATTACCTGCCCTGCTTGCTTTCACTACTCAGCAAAGACTTCACCACTCAGTAAAGGTAGCAAAAAAACTAATACCATCTTCTGAATTACTTAAAGATCAGATAGAACAATATAGTCTAGATTAATCACTCTTTTTTTTTCGTGGTCAGACTAGGCTTCACTAGAACACTGAGAAAAAAAAATGCCTTTTATATGTAAAATACTGAAAAAGCTCAACTTACATAGTTTAAAAAACATGCTTTGAGGGATTCTTTTCATATCTATTTCAAAATAGCACTGAAGGCTTTGGTAAATGGTGCAGTCTTGTGCAGGGGATCTTAATATGGCTTTTTAAGAGGCATCAAAAGGATGAATCCAAAAGTGCAAAGTGAGTTTATATTTAAAGCACGTGGACTCCAAAATACAACCCAAAGTGGGGCCTAATAAAATGACATGACTCTCTAGGCTGTGACTTTTTCTCCATAGCTCTGATGAGTCGCAGGCTGCTAAGTGGTCTGGTGAAGCACTTTATTTATTTATCTATCTATCTATCTATCTATCTATCTATCTATCTATCTATCTA
Organism: Nothoprocta perdicaria; assembly: GCF_003342845.1. Classification (NCBI taxonomy): domain Eukaryota; kingdom Metazoa; phylum Chordata; class Aves; order Tinamiformes; family Tinamidae; genus Nothoprocta; species Nothoprocta perdicaria. The sequence goes on along the minus strand of NW_020455899.1, from coordinate 2,710,025 downwards.
TCTATCTATCTATTTACTTGGAGGGCCATAGCAAGGAGCAGCCTCAAAGCATCTGTTCCCTGAGCAGAAAACCTCTTCCCTTCCTTGAGTGTTTCCCAGGGGAGCACACAGGAGTGTTTCTGAATACCTTCGTCCTCGCCCAACTCAAAGCATTTAGCATCACTAGACATGCAGGGATGAAGTGTGGATTATAGCTGGCAATCAGACTTACGCTTTTAGCTGGAATTAGTATATTAAAAATAACTCATAAATCCACAAGAGACAGAAAGGGCTGCTGAGTCTGAAAAAAGCAGACACGTTCCCTGTGATATAGTGAGTGTCACTCATTATTTTGCAACCCATATCAATATTTAATATATTAGAACATRCCAAGATTGTTCATACTTTGCACAGGTACTTAATAGCTCCTCTCAAAAGAGCTTTCCACACGTCACTAATATTAATCAATTAAGTTGTAGGACTATCCGGTAGCCATTTTGGTCAATTAAAAACTGATCTCCTTGCAAGCATCAGGTAATAGTTCCATCCAGGTAAATGAATGGTTTGAATATCCTTTGACTCCATGATTTAGCAAAGATAGTAATTTCACTAACCTCTCTAACTCCAAAAGTAGTTCTGATTAACTTCTGGATCATCTCCTACCTCTTGAGCTTGGCCCTATGAAAAGTGGGGAGTTTGGAGCCTTCTCCAAGCTTTAAGCAGCCCTCACATTACAGTTAATACTCTGATTTCCTGGTAACATACTCAGCTAATGAAGTCCACGCAAAAACTCTGAACACTGATGTTTGTGTTACAGACTTCAGTTTCAACATCTTTCAGCCTATACATAAAAAGATTAAAAGCTTTTAGGAACAGGATATGTGGAAAAGAGAACGTCATTCCTTTCCAGTTTGACATCTGAGATTCAAGCTGTGCTCCCAGTTATGTGCATTGTTCTGAGGGTATGGACAACACACAGCTGAGACCAGGACGACGTGTAAAATAAATAGAGAGGAGGAAAAAGGCTTGTGCTCTGTTTCTCTCTTGTATAGGCAAGGACAAACAGTTTATTCTCAGAAAGATTTACATATGTCACTAGGGCTTGGAGGATGATGTCAGAAGGGAGACCTTTCAGATAATGAAGACAAAACAGAGCTGAGTTATCAGCCACGTGGACACAGACTACAGTTTCTAACTGCAGGGATGAGGCTTCCATCACACAGACGGTTTGTAGCTGGATGAGCTGYTTAAAGTCCATCAAAAAGCACTTCTCCTAGGGCTTGCCAAAGCCTTCTCGCTCTGCKGTACTGTTGGCATCTCCCACATTCAGCCTGTTGACTCCATTTTCATTAAGAAGGCAGAAGATACCTGTGAATGTAGCTAAATTGATCGTATGTGAGGAAAGGGAGTCCTTGAGTCACAACCAGCTAACTGCTGTAGAGAATGTCCTGCAGAAGGAACACATTAAGGTGTTTTGTTGACTCTGTGCCACACCAGAAACACCGTTTGAGACTAGAAAGATCAGTGTGTTGTCTCACAGGTCTCCTAGCAGTGCAATAGCCCATCCTCATTTTGCAGGAAACATATAAATGGGCATTTTTATTATGTGCTAGATTTGATTCTTAAAATTCTGTATTTCTGTATGAAGCATGCCAGTGGAAGTAAGTAAGGAAGGAAGGAAGGAAGGAAGGAAGGAAGGAAGGAAGGAAGCTTCCACAAACTGTCCTGCTCATGGCGGAGATACTGTTTAGAAAATATAGTTTTTCATCTTTCCTTTCCCTGATGTGCCCAGAGAGTTTTTCTTGTCTTGAGCACGCTTTTCTCTGGCGTGTTTGTGCACACACTCACTCAATCCAACCAGCTAGACGCTTCGACCTTTAAAATAAAGTGTTTTTTTGAGCCTAGTAAACAGTGACCAGATAAAATAAGCATGCTTACAATTTAGGCCTCAATTCAACAAAATACGCAAGCCTGTACTTAAGTCAATAGAGTCACTGAAATAATTACATGTACCAGTTAACATTCAAGCACTTTCTGAGGGACAGAGCTGATGGATATTTTATATCGGAGGGATAAAACTTACGGCTCTCACGGAAGCCAATGAGAGTTGTATTTGTACAGCRAAAGGCAGAACATGGTTTTCCTAGTGTCAGTGCATGCATAGCGATTTTACCATTAAACTGTTGATTAGACCCAACCAGTTTTGCATGGCAAACGTACTTAACCAGAGAAGAACATATGGCCAGGGTAAACAGTGTGCATTCCTCTGCAAGCACTAGTGCAACTAGKATTCATCTCAAAAATGTGTGCCTGGGTAACAGTAAATACTTTAGCTGCAATGGAAGTTTATCTCCTGCATTTCTCAAGAAACTACTGAAATGTCAAACAGATAAATCAGACCTGTGATGGCAAGTGATGGTTTTCATTTCCTTGCTCTACACACGTATAGCTCAAACTGTAGTTTACAGGGTGGAGAAGCAGCTCTGCTAATTCACATCAGCTCACCAGACAGCTATTTAGGGCTGTACGGGAAAGCATTTCTAGCAAAATAACAGCTTTAAACCCTGTGTAACATCCCTCTTATGGGAATCACTAYATTCTGAGCAGCTACCAGATACCAAATCCATGAGAAAAACTGAGCCTTTTGGTGTATGCAGTTCAGTCAAGATCTGCAAGTCCTAAGTCTTCATCTTCTTCATTGTAAAAAGAGTAGCTTATTGAACTGCAGAAATGACAAACTTCATCCTGGATGGATTTCAGTACCATCACTRTATTCTCTTCTGTTCAAAAACTGCAGCCTTTGAAGTCAGCATTCATAATATCTCCTACCTGAATTCTCTAAGACTGGACAAGTGCTGAGGTATTCCATATACTTCCAAGTGATGAGTACTTCCATGACTAGCTCAGCTGCCTGTTTTCATGAAACTTGGAGAATTCCAACTGTTAATTTATGCCTTTTTCTTTTTTTTTTTTAAGTACTCATTTTTTTTCCATTTGTTTGGGTTTTTGCACTATCATCTGTCCTATGGGCTAAAGGGCAGTATGCGTAACTATGGTGATGTTGTGATAACTCACATCACTGTGATAATAATACTGCACACCTCTTTCACTGTGAATTGCAGTGTACAGGGGATTTAACTGTATCACACTCACGACAATCAATCACACCTCAGAGTCGTAAAGCTCTGGGGAATAAAGAAACAAAAAACAAAATCCAACCAATCAATAAAAAAAAAACAAACCAATGCACCAACCAACCAAAACCACTTATAAATGCAAATCTCCCTCCTTAAAGTACTTTTCTCCTGTGACAAGGAGAGACTGGACTGCAGATCTGGCTAATTCTTGTAGCCAGATCAGCCATGTGGGTCTGAGCCATCCTGCTTTGCTTTACCATAGCAGAAATAATGACAGTGGATAGTTATAGACTGAAGTCCTTGGAGAAGTGTAAAACTAGTACTAGTACCAATGCAATCAGAAATAAATTATCCATTGATTGCAATAAGCTGTAGATTAGGCCTATTTGAGAATTTTCAGAAGAGTTGAGCATTAACCTACATATACTCTCCTCGAAGTCCTCAGCTGCTCTAGCTTGAACATCAATGATAACAGAGCAATACAAAAGTTTAGAAGAGCAACTTTGGGCTTAAATGGGAGCAGGATGAGACAGATTATGAGTGAATTCTAAAACCTATTCTTAACCCTTTTTTTTTTATTGGCTCTGACCAATGAATTAACCTGAAATATGAATTAACCTGAAATTGCATGCTATTGATCTACAGGAGACAGGTCAGAAACGGAAAGTTTGCTGAACTAACTCCTGATAAAAGTTCTTGAGACAGTATGGAAAAAGGGTGAGGGATAAATAAGGAAGTGGAAAGAATTAGCAAGCTGTAATTTCTTCTCTCTCTCTCTCTCTTTTTTTTGCTGTACAGCTGAAAATGATAAAACTGGGAGACTTTAGGCATGAGGTCATTTTCCCTAGCATCTTGCTTTCTAAAAATATCTACTAGCTTTCTTCTTTCACCACCTTACTCAAAGATCTGCTGTCAGAGTGCTTGTTATATCAACAGCTGCCCTGCCCTGTTATGTCCAGACCTTGCCCATGGATGAATGAAAAAGCCAGAAGAGGAATGAACTCCAGGGATATGCAGTCAGGGGAAAAAAAAAAAAAAAGTAGGGAGGAAATCCTGACCACCAGTCAAACTGCTTGTCCCATACATTCACATATTCTGTTCAAATGAGCTACAAAACCCCGCAGTTCATTGGACATCCTTGAAGAGCTCAAAGTCTGTAAAAGGAGTAGAGATCATATCAGTAAAGTGGCTCTTGTTCTGAGTTTGTGGAAGGGAATAGATGTCAAGATCTCTGCTTCTTAATATGTGAATTTTACTCCAGATGCATGTTTATATGTCCACATAGCAGCTGTTTGCTTTATAAATTAATAGGCATTCACCAGACTCTCCTCAAGATGTGTTTTCGTGAGGATATATCTGTCATTGCTAAAATACAGCGCTGAAGAATCRGCTCACTAGCAAGGTGTCACAACTAGATACCTCCGAATAATATTCTGTGAGGTACCTGCAGGTCACGGTGATGGAAACTTAAACCGATCCTTACAACACTTACAACACAATGAAACACTTACAACTGGAACATTTGTCTCCAAATTTCATTCATATATTTTGAAGTCTGGATTCAAAAAGATAATGAGTGGAAATGGATAGTTGAGTCACTTTTCATTGATCCTGTGAACACAAATTTTCTACCTACCCTTTCTAATAGGATATAAAATTCAGATGTATCTAAACCTAATGGGTATAAAGAGGAACCTCTGGAAGCTATTTCTCTTCTTGAGAAAGGAGAGAAAGTARCTTTCCTAGGACCCACTCTGCCACCCAGCACATGAATCCTCATTTTTAGGCATGCACTATCATAGAATCATAGAATGCTTAAGGTTGGAAGGGACCTCCAGAGGACATCTAGTCCAAACCKGGTCACCTAGAGCACATGGCACAGGGCTGCATCCACAGAATCACAGAATATTCAAGGTTGGAAGGGACCTCCAGAGGACATCTAGTCCAATCTTCCCACTCAAGCAGGCACACCTACAGCATGTGACACAGGGTGGCGTCCAGGCGGGTTTTGAAGACCTCCAGAGAAGGAGGTCTTCTCATCTTTGAAGAGCTCTTTGGGTAGGAATAACCCCAGAGCTCTCCTCATCTTTGTCACTCATGAGGAGTTCTCCTCATCTTTGTCACTCTTTGCTGGACCCTCTCTAGAAGCTCCACATCTCTCTTGTCCTGGGGAGCCCAGAGCTGCCCCCAGTGCTCCAGGTTTGGCCTCCCCAGAGCTGAGCAGAGGGGCAGGATCCSCTCCCYGMCCTGCTGACAACATSCTCCTCATGYAGCCAGGAGCCCATTGGCCTCCTTGGCCACGAGGGCCCTGCTGCCTCATGGGCAACTTGGTGTCCACCAGGACTCCCAGGTCCCTCTCCGTGGAGCTGCTCTCCAGCAGGTCRACCCYTAAYCTGTGCTGGTGCCTGGGGTTRTTCCTCCCCAGGTGCAGGACCCTGCACTTGTCCTTGTTGAACCTCMKGAGGTTCCTCTCTGCCCAACTCTCCAGCCTGTCCAGGTCCCTCTGGATGGCAGCACAGCCCTCCGGAGTGTCGGCCACTCCACCCAGCTTGGGATCATCTGCAGACTTGCTCAGGGTGCCCTCTGCACTCTTGTCCAGGTCATTGATGAACAGGTTGAACAGCACTGGGCCCAGCACTGACTGCTGGGGGACACCACTGGCCACAGGCCTCCAACTGKACTTCGGCCCATTMATTCCACCTTCTGGGCTCTGCCATCCAGCAAGTTCTCGATCCACCTCACCATGCACTCATCTAGTCCACTCTCCCAGAGCTTCTGTATGAGGATATCATGGGAGACAGTGTTGAAAGACTTGCTGAGGTGAATCCAAGTGTGTTTTAAAGATCTCCAAAGAAGGAGACTCCACAACCTCTCTGGGCAGCCTGTGCCAGGCTCTGTTACCCTCACTGTTAAGAAATGTTTCCTTAAGTTCCTGTGGAACTTTTGGTGCCTCAGCTTGTGGCCGTTTCCTCTAGTCCTGTCGCTGCCACCACTGAAAAGAGGCCGCCCCCCTCCTCCTCACTGCCTCCCTTGAGGTATTTATAGACACTGATCAGGTCCCCCCTCAGCCTCCTCTTCTCCAGGCTGAACAGGCCCAGCTCCCTCAGCCTTTGCTCACAGGGCAGATGTTCCAGACCCCTGATCATCCTGGTAGCCCTGCRCTGGACTCTCTCCAGCAGCTCCACATCCCTCTTGTCCTGGGGAGCCCAGAACTGGACACASTCTCCAGATGTGGSCTCACCAGGGCTGTGTATAGGGGGATGATCCTTTCCCTCGACCTGCTAGAGACACTCTTCTTAATGCACCCCAGGATCCTGTTGATCTCTTGGCCACCAGGGCACACTGCTGCCTCACGGTCAACTTGTCATCCGCCATGACACCCAGGTCCCTCTCTGTGGGGCTGCTCTCCAGCAGGTCAACCCCTAATCCGTTCTGGTGTCCAGGGTTATTCCTCCCCAGGTGCTGGACCCTGCACTTGCCCTTGTTGAACTTCATGAGGTTTCTCACTGCCCAGTTGTCCAGTCTGTCCAMGTGTCTCCGGATGGCAGCGCAGCCCTTAAGATCAGAGAACTTTCTCTGGTTATATCCTGGCTTGTGGAACAGGATGCACACCAACCTGCAGGGCTACAGCCTAGCTAATGAGATCCAGGAAAATCAGAACAAAATCAGGTTGAAAGACATTGAAAAAAATGTCCGTCTTAGTCCTTATTTTGCCACAAATCTGCTTTGTGATCTTGACCTAAATTTCTCTCTTAATCTGTGTAGTCACACTCCCAAACAGTTTGTTTCACTCAGATGTTTAGCTGTAAGCTTATCCATGCTTAAGCCTCTCAAACTACTTGAACATCTAGGAAGCCAAGGTGGACTCATCTGATCTTACTTGTAGCCTATTGACAGAAATAATATGAGCTAGCTGAAACCAAGGAGAGGGCTACAATCTTAAGACTTAATATCCTGTTGTCTTGCCTGTTTGTTGGCATTTCTGATTTTTTTTTACATGCCTTTTGTTTGAATATCTCTGCAAAAACAATATTTAATTCATAGAAAATGGAATCAAACTTGCTCCTGAAAAACTCTCTCCATTTTTCTCATCTTTCTAAAAATGGAGYATGGCGGAGAGATCACTTCTTTGAAAAGCAGCCCTGCTCTCTCACTTGTGGTCAGCATTTGAGGCCAATTTTTGATTTTCCAGGTGCCCCAATCAGTTCCTAGAAATGTTCATTGAAGAGGAGGTGGTCATTTCATTTTTGTTTTTCATAAATGAATCAATATTAGCATCATTATCACAATGAGAAGGGTCTCCTAGAGTGAAGAGAAGAGATATGGCACCAAGCAATGTTCRCTATCAATGACATTAAATAACCACATATTTTTACCACTGACAACATTGGCAACTTTAAACACTTGATGATCTCCCAAGTCTGGGAAACCCATACCCCAGAAAACTCTTTTTTTCATTACAACTGAAGCATGTATTATAAAATCAATACATGACAAAGTATCTGTAAGTATTTCTCTTCTCAACACTCTATCAAATGATGTCTAATTATGTAGAGACTTGCAACCTGCTGACTCTGTCTTACTTAGGGTCTGGCATCAAGGACAAAACCAACTTGGAAAAGCAGTTTCATGAACAGGAGGCTTTTGATATTTCTTTATAATACCGAGGTCGCCTGATCCTGCATGAAGGAGTGACTTTAAAGTAGATTTCTTTGAAGGCTGAGGAAAGCATAAAAGGAATGAGAGCAAATTTAACAAATGACTCAATGAGAGTGAATTGACCAATGACGCAGTTTCATTGTTGAGCAAAAGCCAAGGAACAAGGTACATCCTGAGCACTGAAAGATCTTTCATTGAAATGCCATCCATTAACTTCTTTGCCCTTGACTGAACACAAGTTCAATTATGTGCCATGTTACCCTGTTCCCCAAAATATCTACGTCTAGTGAACTGATCAAATTAATTGCATATACAGAAAATTTCTTCCCAATTACACGGCTGCAAAATCAATGAGAAATTTTATACCTCTGGCAGGACTATTTTTAAGATTACATATATTGCTAGTATTGGCAATTCTAAATTTAATATTTAATAGCATCATATAAATACTTTATACCTTGTTTCTTTCCTCCTGCAAATGACTCTAAATACATTTTAATATGTCAGGACAGGAAATTTTATATGACAAATGCACAAAATCTAGTGCCTCATGCCCTGATAGCGGACACCACATAATTTCTCTCTCTCTCTCTCTCTCTCTCTCTCTCTCTCTCTCTCACACACACAAACACACACACACACATATATTTTCACTATTCACTATTTCTCTACAGCATGGAATTATGTGATCTTTTGAAAGGTTCAAGGAAACAAGGAAATGGTAGAAAGAAGTAAGGAAGTATTGAGTGACCTTAACTAGAATTTGTGTTGATGACTGCCACACAAAAATGTAAAAATATAAAGGTCAAAAAGGACCAGTAAGATCTTTCTATATCTTGCTCAGTGAGGTGGACCAGAAAACATCCTGCAGAGAGGTAATATCAGAATCTGGTGAGGCTCAACAGAGAGTACCTCTTTGCTCTAAAAGTTCCTTTTTTTTTTTTTTTTTTTTAATTTTTTTTTTTTTTTTTTTAGAATTTCATTGACAGGCAATGATCTTCATTTCAAAGAACATTACTCATTCTATCTCCGAAGTGGCTCTGACCTCCTTCAAACTCCGCATTTTATTTTGTAGGAGACTGTTGCTGCCAAGAATTCAGTATAGTACCATTGTGGGCACAAGGAGAAATACTGAGAAAAGAAGGAAGAAATCCAACCCTGTTTTAATCACATGTTCTGATAACTGCATGTCCTCCAATCATATATTCCTACATTTGGGCATGACAAGCCAAACGGTATCTTGTTCACCTATTAATAGACATTTCAGTAGCATGTGAGAAACTCTTTATTTTTCAGAAACTGACCCTCTATTGTTCAGTTTCACTATGTGTTGTTCAATTCCCTTGCAAGCACCAGAACATAAGACTATTGCTATTACATTTTAAGACCTCCCACCCCGATTACCGTGTGTCTTCTGATATATTCACATCTATACGATATTATTTCATCTTCGCAGTTGCATGAGGCTCCCAATGATTAATGAATGATTGTAAGTGAAGGCTGTGAAAACATACTGCTTTGTAGAGTTTACCTTGCACTTAATCTCTTATTATTTCTTCTAATGCTCAAGATAATACAGGCAGCACATACATGAAAAATTAAGGGGTGTGGAGTTCCTGCACAAACATCAAACTTTGGTACACCAATAATGTATGATTTGATTAAGGATGACCTGAAATTTAGTTGCCCTCAAAAGCTTTACTGGTTAACTTTCATTTTGTCTGTAAATACTAGAAGAATCTAGTCATATTCCATGTTTTTGTTCCATCATAAGAAGCTTAGAAAGAGGTCAATGCGTTATAAGCAAACAGAAGAATGATGCAGCTGTAAAATATATATTACTTATACATGTAAGCATGTAAGCACATTTCCAGATGACATTATATATGGCTATTAGCAACCTAGCAACACCTTGAACTTTATCTATAACAATTAACCATTTAAACAACTATTAATCATTTATAAACACGACCTTAATACGTGGAGTGATTTGTAGTTCCATTAAGTCTTAATTAAATCTGATCCAGCTACAAGTATTAATGGTCCCTCCTCTGCAGCTGTCTAGTAGCTCAATAATAAGTCCTAAAGGCATTTGCTTTTTATCTCACTTTCCATGTGAGACTAAATTTGAGCCTATGTCAACCTAAAGTCTTCTAAACACTTGATCTTGAATTTTCAAGGCTTTGATTTGAATTAGTGTTTCTATAGACAAGGAAATCAGGACTGAAAAATATTTATTGTGGATTTCTTTCTCCTTTCCCGTTTTTACATAACAGCAAGAAGAAATTCCACTGTTTTATAGTGAAAAACTCTCAAGAAGTTAGATTTCAGAAAGGAAATAAAATGGATACTATTCAGCTTTTATGGAAGATTGACTGATTCTATTTAAGTAAGTGGCAAACTGGTAAATTGTTTCTGAAGAAATCATATTAAGCTACAGAATTGTTTAAAGCTTTCAAATAAAATTTTTCTTGACGTCCATAGACTAAAGGTCAACATACCCCGGAAAGACATGGTCAGGTATTGGCAAAATAGTACAATTGCAGCACAATAATAGGATAATTTAATAACAGAAGGCCCTGTGTAAATACAACACAGTGGTAAAGGTTTCATGTAGCTGAAGATAAGAACAACACAGTTTATGTGACAATATAATTTAGAGACTTTCATTGGGTTCAAGTTACTAAAACCAAAAAGACTTGTTTTGGCAGACTGCTGCATTAATGAAAGGGCCATAGCTGTCCCAAAAGACTGACCTTCCTGACCTTGGAGAAGACAGATATCTCAGAAACAGTAAGAGCATTTCTATTTCAACAAGACTTGCAATTGACCAAGGACATGAACTTCCCTTCAAGAAAAAATGAGAGAGTCATTGGACTTGATGATACATTCATGCAAAAAGGCAGAGATCCAGCAGGGATTTGCCAAAATTTATGCCAGATTAGATACTGCCACATTAAAGGCAGAGCTGGGCTGCTATAATTTTATTTCCCTATCTATGGATTTTAAAAGATTTATGATACACACACTTTATAAAACATCAGAAATAATCCTTTTGAAAATAATTTGTTGGGCTAAGGTAATACTTCCGTGTTCTGCAATCTAAAACATCTATTCCACATGACTATATGACATAACAAAAAGCAGTGAGTTTTTTTTTTCATTATTAACGATGTATAAATGTCATGTCAATGCTGCTGAACAAATTTTGCAGCTGAAGAAGAGCTGCACACACGTTCCAGAGTGCCATAGGAAATCTGTGTGAGATATAAGACATATCTTGCACTGAGGTTTTAAGGTTTAAGACGTATCTTGCACTGATGTTTTTCTGAAACATGCAATGCACTAAAAAAAACTCCAATCTCATGAACATGTATATGAAAATAAATCTTGGAATACTATCTTTCCACTTGCAACTGAAGCAGGATCTCGCTTGAGCAATGGCATGTTTACCATTTTCTTGCTGTTCCCTCCCACTCCAAACATGTAATTAGACTGGCAGCTATCTCAAAACATTAATTTTGCCTGTGAAAGGTCAATAATTGCAAGGCAAACAAACTGCTCTCCATCTCTCAAATAAAATCTTTTCACCTGATTTTGATGTGACCTTCTTCTTGTAGAGTCAGAATGTCTGTCATGATGTCTAGCTTGATACCAGTCTGAAGCTATCACAGATTGCATGTTTGTGCTTAGCATTGCAGTGGTGGATGGCCACTTTAGAGATTAGAAACAGTTCTAGAGGCCCACATATGATGGAACTTAGCTGGAGATAATTTACCTGTTGCAGAAGTTTCACTATTGTGCAGATATTTGCATATGTGTTGAAGCAACACCGACCAGTTACAGAGATGGCAAGCACACAATTGCCTTGATGCAAGAGAATCCGTGACAGGATGTTCTCAATGAAATTTGTAAGAATTATTCTTTTACCTCCCATAACAGCAACAGAAGGAAGTTTAGTATGAGAGAAAGAGCCAAACTGTGGTCTTTCACTACCTTAGAGCACTTCATAATATGATTTTTATTGTTCCTATGTAAAGACATACTCAGAATCACCATCAAAATCAGATAGGATCAAAATACAAAACACTTGAAATTGGTACAAACAAACCATCAGCACCTCCAAATCCTAATGACAATCTGGCAGTTTTCCAACTTGTTCTGTGATATAAATACCCAAAAAAGAAAAATATAAACTGAGAACATTTCAGATAAGTGTAAAGCTGTAGGGGAAAAAGACCTTTTACTTTGATGGGCTGAATTTCCCAGACTAGGCACTAATGGGAGCTCATTATTGAGTGGGTGGTTGTTATTCTGTTTAAAGAGTGTCCCAGTAGACATGCAGAGTACTTTAAATGTTTACAGATCTTATACTCCAAATCTCTGGGCATCAGCAAGGCTGGACCGTAATACAACTGACCCTCAAGGTCAGACATCCCAGGCCGTAAGTTAAGTGATATCCTTAGTGCAGGACTGTGCCCATGGCCCAAGCAGACCAGACTGGAATAGAAGCTAAGTGAGTTTTCTCAGGGTAGTTGCAGAGCAGAGTAAAGTAGGATGAAAGACCAAAGTGATGGTCTGGGTGAGAAGGAGAGCAAAAAAATAGCTTCTCCTTTCCACAAGTGACTACTTGTCCTGCCTGCTTCCTGCATTGAAACCCATTAGAGCAAACGGCACTCATGTAAGAGACTTGGTTCACAGAGTATTTCACCCTTTTCCTCATACCTTCTCAGAGAACCTGGCGTTAACATGCTATAGATGTGGCCCATTATAGGTTAACCAAAGTGCCTCCAAAGAGAACATAAAACCTATCTGACAAAACATGAAGGAGGAAATCCAGGAGATACCTGCTTTCATGGAGTTTGAGAGGTTTTGTGGGCAACCAACACAGAGGTCCTGCAACTATTTGACAGAGTCTGGATCTCGGGCCCTTGCATTTGTAGGCCTGTCCATGCATCCGTTTGGTCCTTGTGATTTGATAAATAGGAGTGTCCTGCAGAGTCAAGGAGATGGCTGTAATCCTTAGCAGAACCACCAGACAATACAGCAACCCAAAGGCAGAGTTATTACAGTAGTTTTTAAGCCACTGCTGAATAGGGATATCCTGGAAATAGCACATTCAGTTCTGAATTTCCCATTGTCCGGAATGACATATTTCCATGGGTAAGTGATCTGAATTTGACATCAAAGCCTGGATATTGAAGAGAACATTTGGTTCTTTAGGATCTAATTGCAAGAGATCTCTGAGAGGGATTAAACTTTTACAGTCTGGCAGGACCAGGTATAATGTAAAGCCATTATTTAGTATAACTAAAGGAATGTTAATCTGGCCATTATACTATATACATACAGTGTTGGCAACGTAAGGTGTTAATTGAAAATAGCTAGCCTGCTTTTAATTTACAACCTACAGTAATCCAAATCACCTTTCCAATATAGATGTGACTTCAGGCGCCTCTGACTAAAACTAGGAGCCAACATGTTACGTAGTAGGTTTTTCCAGAAGTTCACAACTATTTGTGTAATGTAGCCATCTAACAGATCAATGCAGCTCCAAAATATATACAAACAATACAATCAATTTAGGGATGATCTAAAACTACTAAGCTGCCTGTGGCAGTCTGAAAACTAACGACTGCCAAAAAAGTCAACCAAAAATTGCAACACTTGTGATTTTATGATTTTATCTTGAGTGCTGGCAAAACTGGGGGCCTTGGGCAGAGTTCCTCTGAGAGAAGCAAGTCTAATCTTCAATTACCATCATTTTAGTGGTGGAAAAAACGATCTGAAACACTGCTTACAAAACCCTCAGAAGCTGGTCTAGTAATTACTGGCTCAACATATATATATATATATATGTATAAGCACTTGTCCTTTTGGAAATATCTCTAAAATATTWACTGCCTAAGAAGAAGGGAATGGGTGTCCTTGAAGATAGACATCATCTGGAAATAACTGCTATTACATCAGCCATAGGATAAATGCAGAAGGAGTCTCTATAGAATAAATACAGTACAGCTATGTGTGTGCAAAACACAGATAACTGACAAGCATTAATCATTTTAAACAGGCAGGATATGCAATACAACATAACTGCGGACATCAGCTATATGAATTTGCAAAAGCAGATGCACAAAATCCCATTTTTTTGTGTGAAAGATCGAACTTATGTCAAAAATTGGGAACTGATTCTCCTATCTACAGCAGTAAATGGTGCCCTCGTGTTGAAAGTAAATCTGATTTTGTTAAACTTATCAATCTGAAGAACAGCTTAAATGTCAGTGACTCTGTAGGCCTAAAAATTAAAATTTGTATTGGTTGCCTGCTGATTATATTGATTTTTTTTTTCTTTTTTTGTTATTTGCAGGGTTTTTTATCCTGCTGAAACTGCTTCAGTTGGAAAATTCTGTTAGAATTTTCCGTGAAGAGCCCATRTACCTGTGGTCCCAAGCACTCAGAGCTTCTCCTGGGGAAGAAGGAAAACCTAAGAAAACCCCACAACAGTGACAGCTGCAGCAGATTTGCTGTGCTAGGGGAATGGAGGAGCGTAATTTCACAGAAATACATGTCAAATTGCACGTGCAATGAGTCTGGTGTCACCCAGGTTATTGAACATGGTGCCTGGTTGAGCACATTGTGCACAAGCCTGGGATGTTTCTGGGTTTCCTAGCATTTCTGTGAGAGCAGCCTGCAAGAAATCTGCGGCGTCTGGTGAGTGAAGGGGTTGCGCTTTAGTACATAAGTGCAAAACATGTTGAAATTCAATTTCCCATAAAGATATTAGCTAAACCTATTGTCTGTTGAAACAACCTAGCATTAAGTGCTTTAGCCATTGTTAAGCTGGATTTTTACAGCTATTTCACTGTTGAGTTCAGCGTCAACTGCTTTCCACTGTTTGCAGACCTGAGCAGGCTTCTTGGGGCCCACATTTGGTGACTCTGTGGGCCAGATGGAGAAAGTCCAAARGCGAGTAACAAAAATGACTTGTGGCCAGGAAAATATGACTGATTTGGGGGAAAAGGGGATGAACTGAGATTCTTCAGAGTGCAAAAGACATGACAACAGACTTCAGGTTGATATTTTGATAGTAGGAGGAAAGGGGCACGCTATTCCCTCTGTCTACTGTGAAAGGGACAAGCTTTATGGTCCGGAGCTACAGAAAAATGAGACAACAGGAGAACTATGCAAGGATTGCCTGGGATCACTGCAGGGAGTCCCATCACCAGAGATTTTCAGAACAAGCTAGAAAAGCGTGTCAGGAAATTGACCTTTTGAATAAGAAGATGGATTATCTAACCTGTCAACACTGCTTTCAGGTGAATTTTCTGCATTTTTCTCACAATGAGAGCTGTGGTCGAGCAGCCACAGGCAAAAGCCGTGCTCCATGACTGCACCAAGCCACTCTTTTGGTTTTTTTGCAGATTCTCCATCTAGATTCTAGTGCCAAAAGGAGAGATCAGCTTCCTTCCAAGAGAGAGGAGACTGGGGAAGTCTGGTGGTGCAGGGTTATGGGGATCAGTTCACTCCTACCTCAGTGCTTGTGGGGGCAGGATGCAGATGCCTCTTGTAGATGCAGTGCCAAGGGGAGTGGGAAGCACACCATGCTTGTCCCAACATACCCCCAGGAAAGATCTAGCCTCAGCTTTCTTCTGCGTGGGCTCTGTAAGAGATTCTCTCCTTTCCTTAGAGAACTCCGTGTGCTTTTCCCATAGACATCCCCATCATGGTTCACATCTAGCAAGGCAGTAAAGACACTCAGAGACTAACTGGCTTCCACAATTGCTTGTGTTTTTGTGCACTTCCACCCCCAAAGGTGCAGGTGGATGTGTTCTTCCCCGGTCAATCATACTCCACCACGCTCTTCCACAGCTCCTGAAATCCTATTTCCATCGCAGTTTGTGTTGATGGAATCTCCTTGCAACCTCAAAGGGGTGCCCAAAAGGGTCAGCATGTATCTATCTGCATGCCCTCTCCTTTAAAGGGAATGACATGAGTAWATATTTCATAATCCAGGCCTGATTTACTCTACAAATAATTACACCTACATCAGATAACTCTCCCGGGTCAGTGCACTGGAATTTCTGCAAAGCTAACAGCTGCATTGCTCCAGAGCACTCATTGTACCACCCATTTTAGGATGCTGCCAAGAAGCAGAAGAAAAGAAATTATCTCAAGATGGAACTTGCATAGATTTTATTCCCGTCATGCACTTTTGGGAAGTCCCTTAGCAGCAGGTGGAATTAACTTCCCTTGCAGACAGTGGATTTAACACTACGATATAAAATCAAATTATTTCCCCATCCATTGCTCTTCTACCACCTTCAGAACCTATTTCATCACCACAGACAGAAGGGAAAGAATTGTGACCTATGATTTTCTCCATGGAATCAACATGCTTAAATCACCCCTAACCTTTTCAAACCTAGATTCCCTTTCTACCTCTAAGTCTGAATCTCTCCTATGCTATTAAAGCAGGAACAGTTGTATTTGGCACTGATGTTCAGTTATAAATGGAACTAAATAATGCAATCGCAATGAAWGGGACAAGGAATTATAGTAGTCTATTTCTGCGAGACAAACAGCAGTGTTACAGGATGGAGATGCAAACCCCAGTTTTACACCGTGAAAAGGAGCAGCAGAGCGTAGTGTGGGCACAGAGGCCACACACACAAGTCCCCGAGCTGAAGTATCTTCCAGGGACACCTGCATCTTGTCCTTATGGACACAACTAGTGCCTACTCCCTTATCCTAAAGATATGGTCAAAGCAGGCAGCACAAAGCAAATGTCTTATCAGACTCCAGGGCAATATACCAGAAAAGTTGGAACTTGTGCCTCAGTTACTGTCCAAGAAGAAGGAAACGGCACGAAGGGAGATATATCATCGTATTTACACACACACTCCCTCTCTCTAACACAAAGTCCTTTTTTGGAGGAGTTCCCAGCAGCTGTTTCCTTAACTTCCACAATATTCTCGCTAAAGAGTGAAAACAATGTCAGCAACAGTTCACAAGAAGGGGTGATGATGACTTCTGCTACACAGTATTCAGGAATTAAGAGGCTGAAGCAACATCCATGAAGATGGCTGACAGTTTTATGCATGAAGCCTTGCTTACATACACACATCGATGCACCTTCTGGCCATGTGCAGGGCACTGTTGCAAGCGCAGAGATCAATATACCACCTCCAGACTATAACTAACTCCAAGAGCATCACAAAACGTGCAGGATCTGACAGGCGGACATGAGCTGCTGCTACGAGCTCTTTCATTTTCTTACCAGTGCAGGTGCTACAGACTTTGAAGAGGAGAGAGAAGGTGTGAGGTAGGATTATGCATTGCCTTTCCCAGCACATCTTAAGGTGAAAACACAATGAAAAYGAAATGCAAATGAGAAGATCAAAGCAAGAAAAGACAAATGACTTTAGACCCCTGGAGCACATTCTAAAACTATGATTTTTTTTTCCACAGAAAACCCTTGGATTACATTTTGCCTTGAGACTTTTATGTGTCTTATCTGTTGAAAGAAAAGAGGTTGCCAAACGACATGAAAAGCAAGGATGAAAAATCGAGGTGAGATGCTGCAGCTGAAACAGCCTTGACTTCAGCATAGCAGCACACTCGAGCACTTTTCTCCACCCTTATCACTGTTTTTTGGGTGATAGCAGAAATACAGAACCACCAAGCAGGTTTTGTCCCCTCCTCCCTGCTTTTCAAGGAGGATGCTAGGAAAGTTTCACTCAACACCATATGTTCTCCATTTCACACATGAAAACTATTCCTTTCATCATCCTTCCTATCAATTTGGCATCTCGTGCTTCAGGGATGACACAAAGGACCAAGAAAATAAGGCATCACRTTAAAAACTTGGCAGAAAGATCAGACCTTTAAGAGTCAATCACAAGAGTCAATAATAGGTTGCCCATTACTGGCTTCCACATCTCCAGCCCCACTCAGTGCAAGTCACAGATGCCCTCTTGTCACTATTGTTTTTTAACTCCTCTTGAAATGATGTTATTCAGTAGCAACCACAAGGTTACTGAAAAAAATTAATAATATTGAGAGCAACATGAAAATATTTGTTTTTTTTCTGAGGGAAGGTTGCAGTAGATGTTACCCCAGCATTCACCTCAAGTGAAAGTGYGTCAAGTGAAAGTGTCAAAGACATATCTTCTGCACTAGCCTCCTAGAGCATGGGCTGGATATAGGCCAGGTGAGATGCCCACAATACTTCCAATATATCRCATTTGCCTGTTTTCCCCATTCCTCTCCCCAAATTATGCTAATTTCATTTCTCTTCCTCCCCAGGGAATAATGTACCYTTTTTTTCTGTGAATGAATTTTCAATCAAATGAGATCACAAGAGAATTGTAGAAAAGACAGACAAAAGATATGACTAGAGAAAACAGAAGAATTGTGATAAGCAACTATTTATACTCTGTGGGCAACCAGAAATATTAAAATGGAGTAAAAACTGGCATGGATTTGTTCCCGGATAAGCTAGAAGCTCCTTGGTGCTGATGCAGGTGTGAAGAATATCACATTGCACCCTCGGCACCTCTGGCTGCCCAGACACCTGTGCTTCCTCCCATTCCTCCTCCCAGCAAAGCTCCCTCTGGCCCTACAAATTAAACAGTCAGCACTTCGGACTCAGATGGTACATAAATAAGCTGAATGGTGGAATAATATGGCACTCTCCACTGAGTTATTTGAATTATTACATTAATTACTAAGAATTCAGACTCTGAGAATATGTCTTGGGAGTCATCCTGCATGGGCCCTTCAGCAGGGTCTGTACTGGGGACAAGCTAATATATACCAATCCAGCACAGATTTACTTCCAAATAATCTAATTTGGAAGTAATTCCAACATTTTAACTGGCAAGAAATTCATTTGCTTCACAGGAAATCTGCAATGCCCACACAGTCAGCTAGAAAGTGCGGCTAAAATCTTTTCCTGGTTTTAGCTGAAAAAATAAACTTGAACTTTTTTAGATTTATATTTCATTTTTATATCCATTAAAAATTCTTGTTCATTGTAATCACTAAAGAAGTGTAAAAGCATCTCTGTAATGGCTGAGTTTTTATTTTCAAAACATAGGCAAGAATCTGAATAATCTTTCTCAGTAAACATGACAAAGATTTTTCCCCAAAAAAATCTTTCACTTGGTGAAAGATTGATGGTGATGACAAAGCTGAGGGATGCGAGAACACTTGGAGCACAAGGATCTAACGCAGAGTGGGCCAGACCTGGGAAGGGATAAGGACCCTACAGAACAAAAGAGCATCTGCTGTCCTTCCCAGAGTCCTTACCATGAAGAAAAGTCCCTTGGGACCCAACGACGAATCCTGCCCAGGAATAAACCTGAGAAGATCTGAGCACTCCTTGGGAAATAGCATGGGAAATAGGAGGAAGCTACAATAGCTTTTGGAAGACCCAGAGCAAGTGAAGAAAGGGAGGTTCATAACGTTGAGGCCCACAGTTGGGTATGGGAAAACCCAACACTCAAAGGTTCAGGTTTTAAATGGGATCCTTTGGAAAAATAAATAAAAAAGTCTGTGATTTCCCTTCTCACTTTAACAAAAAGGAAATTTCCTAGCTGCATCAACCCTTTACCTCCAGACACTTAAGGACTGAGGCATCTTGGAAAATCAGAACAACTAGACTGAGAAAGTGCAATATCTGTACTCTGTCTTAGTAGAGCACTGCCTTAGTGAAAGTGAGGTTGTGAAAAAGGTTTCCCTAACATTTTCAAGACCTGCAACAAAAAATGGTGAAGTTCAATCTGAACTGCCACTTTCAACAAATCTACATTCTTCTTGCCACAAGATAAAAGGCTGAAYATATATTCTGGAGTGAAGGCTTGCTCTGCCTTTAAAACATTTAAAATAAACAGAAGAGCAGAAGATGGACTTTCTGAGAGGCATTTTGTCTTCTTTATGATCAAGAACCTTCATTACTCTTAAAGAAAACAAGTTATTTATGATATTAACTGAACAGTGTTGCAGCAGTTCTATAAGATAATTTTCACAAGATCATGCTGAAATTTTGTAATCTTTAAAAGTATTTTCCATTGTTTTATAGAACAAATGCAATTTGGGAAAAAGACACAGTGTGACTTTATGATATTGATTGACGAAGCTATGTGAGGTTTGCAACAGTTTTAAAACCAGGTTCCTTAGTAAAGACCAGCCCAGGCCTTCTAAACTTAGAATACGTTGATACCGAACATTTAACTGCCTTGATTCCAAATACATAGTGATGGATTTGGCTTATTTTGGTGCCAAAATAAAAAGTTTAAACTCTATGACATGTGATCCTTTTTGGGGTTCCAGTTTTCAGGGACAAGTTAGTGACTGAAAAACTGTTGTTTTACCATTGCCTCCTATTTTTGAAGAAAAAAATGGTGCTGCCACTATATTAAGACTGCAGTAACACTCCTGAAAAAAAGAATAGAAATAGTTTCTGTATGAAATGTATGGTAGTACTCATTCTAACAGCATGTCTTCCTCAGCTGAAGTGTGGAGATGAGGAGTACTTTGAAAATCTCATGCTCCGAGTAGGATCATTAAGATAAGACTGTATTATGTTATTATTTAAAATGTATGTCTCTTCACTGCAGTGGAGTCATGCTGGAATGGGAAAACTGTCTCCATCCTTGCTTAGTTCTAGTACTGCCTTAGTATCTGGGCTTAATTTCATAGATTTTATATATCTTATTAATAAGCATCCAGGCTTATGGATGTCTTCAGATGCAACTCTGTAATGTGGAATTATGTACCTCACTACCTAGGGAAAAGCACCACAGAGCCAGTAATCTCCTGGTTTCAAACAAAAATAGCACATTTGGTATGTCTCACATTAGGTAGGAACCAGCACTTGAACAAGGAAAATGGGAAGGAAAGATATCCCCTTAACAGCCCCTCTAGCTGGCAGAGACACTTGTTCAGATGATAGGACCTGTGCCTTATCATTAAATTTGAAAATTCTTATAAATTGTCCCACAAAAAAAGTCTTTTCAGGTTTTCTTCATCCCTGTTCATTGAAGAGAGCTATTCTGTGTTCCACTTCTTAAAAGCTGTGCTACAAAGCAAAAAAAAAGAGTGCTAATGAACTACATCCTATTTGAGCTTTCCAAATATTTGCTTTCCTCTCAGTATCAGAGTGGTTTGTCCTGACATTGTTTCTTTAACACTATTAGAAGAAATGCTAATTTTCCTCTCTATAACCAATCTCTGCACTTTCTGAAAGCCATTATCAATATAACTTAAATGCTCCCGGATAGAGACAGTCAGCCTCCAAGAGGCCAGACAAAGAAACATCCTTTTTTTTTGCTTAGGTAACATAGAGCACAGCTAACCTGGAAAAAGTGATGATAAAAGCATGCACTGTAAAAAATAAAATAAATATATAAATAATGCATATTCCATCTGCCAGGTCTCAGGAAAGCTACGGAGATTGAGATATGTTGCAGTGATAAGAGGACATGAATTTTTCAGCATTTGACAATGACTGGGCAGATGACATTCTTGTCTGCTGACTCTCCTGGATTTGGAACAATACAGGCCTCAGAGAGATTATTCTTGAAGTTTCCAGTAAGAGAAAACTACCTCCTAAATCACAAACAGCTCATTGCAATTTTTAAGATGTGCAGTAACTAGATTTGAGGGGAAAAAAAAAAAAAAAAAAAGAACAGGGCCAAGACAAGTGGTTATGCTGGAGCTTGAAATCAAGGCATTTTGGCCACTTTTTGAAATTTTCCTCACTCATCTAGAGCCCATGCACATAGAGCCAGATATCATCATTAGACAAAACTCATAAGACAAATAAAACATAGAGCCAGATATCATCATTAGACAAAACTCATAAGACAAATAAAACATTGATACTGTGACTAGGGTGAAATAGGACATCACTGTCATCAGAGACTAGATTTAAGTTCAGCTTTAATAATTCTATATTCACTGAAATTTTAGGTCTCATGTGRGGAAGGTATCTCCTTATTTCATGGTTATATAATGAAGCCACGATCCAGGCTCCCAGGCGAGCAGCATCCCAAAGGAGGCGAGGATGAAACAGAGCAGCAGCAGGCAGCAGAAATGCTTCTTTCAGATGCAGTTTCATTTCTCCTCTGGTTCTGGGGTTTTGCAAGCTGCCATTTTTCTCCTTTTAAAACTGCATTTTCTCTTTTCACTTTGCCCYTTCTTCCCCAAGAAGCCTCCTTGGTGTGGGGTTAGCCTGTGACTGTCCCTGAGAAGCACACTGCTGCACTAGACTTCCAAAGCTCAAGAAACACCATTATTGCACTTGTTCTTGCAGTGAGTTTAAGCACAATTGTAGCTGTGGGAAGTTTGGAATATGACATTTCAGGGGCAATCCTTTTAAGCTCCGTGCACTGTTTTATGTTAAAGAGATAATTGCAAGCTGGGGATTTTCTGAAGGGGACACTGATGCTGCCTGATTATGAACACATAGTAAAATTAATCCTCAGCCTAGTGGCAGGCATTCCTGTGTGAATGGTCTGTGCAATAAGCTTTGTGTGCATGGTTCTTAACTCTGAATGTACCATATTGCACTTACACACTGCAAAGTCCAGACCAGAAATAAAGAGAAAAGCATCTGCAGGCAGATGTTAGCAAGTGGTCCCAAACCTCAGGCATTCTCTTGTATCCTCATGTGTAAAAAATGCATCTTTCCTAGCCTAGGATGAGTGATGTGCTTATATGAAAGATAAAGAGAAAAAGACATAGGGAATTAACCTGGTTTCTACTCACACTGCAGCCTCTGAAAACCCCTGAGGAGAGAGAAGCAGATTACTCCAGTACACCTTAAAGTACATGTGCACCCTGCTTTAAGTTAAAGTTTTCAATGAGATTAGAAAAATATAATTTCTAAGCGGGTCTGCGTGTACCTTAAATGCTCTTCTCAGAGCAAAACATGGAAGTAGAGACCAGAGGCATTTCCAAAAGTCCAGACACATCACTTTGCCTTGCAGATTGCACCACTAACAGATCTTTGCTTTAGTGAGCACAAGTTGTGCCCACTTTGAGGATCATCTCTGGCCCTTGGTGCACATGAGACCAGCTTCCCCAGCCTGCTTAGCATGTTCTTCCCTCATCACAGTCCTTCAAAACTGCATCAGGAAAGTTGAAAATCCAAGTCCTGCTTCCTGTATCTAAAATGCAGGAGGGTGGTAGTTCTCAAGCCTGGGGATGCACAGCTGCAGAAAATGCTGTGCCTAGAGCCAATAACAAGTTCTTGCTTTGCTGCATCTGGGTAGGTCAGGGCTTTACCAGGACACCGATGTTGCACATAGAAAGTGTCCCTGCTGAAAATTCCTGGGAGTTCTGTATGGCTCAGAGCCTGGGAAAGGATGGAGGAAAGACGAAGTATGAATCTTCCAATCTCCAACATTGCCCTGCATCCAGGTAACAGCAATTCTCCAGACTAATGCATGTTTTTTCCTTCAGAAATAGAGAAAAAAGAACTTTGTTCCCAAGGCTGCCTGAGAGATAGACAAAAACAATGAGATCCCTCTTGAGGAAGTTCAGCGATGGGTACTAAGTATGCAGAGGGACAAAAATCTTGAAAAAGCCTGTTCTTGGCAGTTTGTGCAATTTATTGCACAGCCCTATGTATCAGACTGTACTTCTGGACCTAGAAAACCTAAAGGCCTCTGGATACAGTGTCATCTTCACAAGGACTCCTGCGGCTGATGAATATCCAGCCGGTATGCACAACACGCCTATACCTGCCGAGAAGCACGTAAAATTTTCCAGTCTCAGTTCATTTCAGTTAAACTTGCAGTCATCACTGCATGTCACTTCTGCTTTTTTGGAACAATAGGCCCTGAAATACCTAAAGGACTGGAACAGAGACAGGGAGGCACCCACCTTGCTTATGCCACAGCTGTAGAAAGTTTTGAATCTCAGACTCCTATGACTTGCTCTTTAGGCAGGGTGTAACTGAGCTTCCCTCCACCAAAGCAGAAAGAAGGGACCTCTGTGTGCACAGGATCTGGCTTTCCCTGCCCCTTTGGAATGGAAGAGCTGCTCTTTCCCTCGCAGAACAAGGTGGACACCCRGTGGGTCCTCCGTGCCACCACCAAGGGATGGCTTCAGCAACCCTGATGCTGTGYAGCAGCATGGTTTTCTCAGGAACATCAGTCTGTGGATGCATTTCTCCAAGAAATGCTATTTCTTCTTTAAGTCTCTCCAGTGATGACTGTGCTCGTGTTCCCACACACTGTGCTGCATCTCCATAAATTTTAGACTGCCAGGTAAGAAAAGGATTCTTTATACATGGGATATTGCTACTCCTAATCAGGTTCACTAGGTAAATAAGCTTAACAAATTGAGTGAATTGAAGAAACTCATTTCCTGCTTTGTTATCCCCCATCCACCATCCTTTTTTGTCAAGTACTTGGGCTCTGAGCGAAGAAATAAATCCATTCCACAACCAAAAAACTGAATCTAGCTATATCCTATCCAAGTCATAGCCTATATATATAGCTCAGAGTCACTTTATAATGGAGCTGCCTTTGAAGGTTTTTCTCCTTTTGCACCTTTTCAGTCTTGTCTTTCTTTACCATCTGAGTTTGTCCCTGACTGCAGTAACTCATTAAATTTAAAACTAGTTACTGCAACCACAAAAGTGAAAATTTTAGAGGGCAGAAAGCCTGGGAGCACAGAATATGTGCCCATAACTACTGCTTCATTTGTAAGACAGGGCTAACTTTGCTCATTGACATTTTCAAAGTGTCACCTGCTCCATATGTCATGCTCTTCTCAGAAATCTCAAGCCATTCTGAGAGAGGCAACAGTCCTTTTTTCCTTTTCCTTTTCCTTTTCCTTTTCCTTTTCCTTTTCCTTTTCCTTTTCCTTTTCCTTTTCCTTTTCCTTTTCCTTTTTTTATGTTTGCTGAACATTTGTCTATTTTTGCACTGCTATTTCTCTACGAATCACATTGTTAGAGATTTTCCACACTTTATGCTTAAGAAAATTACTTTCATGTAAGAAAAAGAGGGTTCAGTCCTGCTGAAAGGAAGAATGGTAGTGCCCCAATTTATTAAGCATGGAAAGGAAGCTCTGTTGGACCTAAATCTCCCTGCAGGCTTTGGATTTCAAACTGGGAATATCATCACTGAGGTCAGAAGGGACTTGCACAATCAACTAACCCATTTCCGACCTACCACAGTCATTGACAGACACTGAAATAGCTCCAATCCATTTGCCTGCTCCCAGTCAGGTCTAGTATCTCCAGGCAAAGTCTGGTTGGGTGCAGAACTGCTGTCTCCTTGGTTTGGGGTGACTCTGGCCAGGCAACAGCACTGCTGGAGCCACAGATGACAATGAACATGCAATGGTCCAAGGAGGAGAGAACATCTGAGATGCTGCTCGGACACTGTGGGTAGCAGGATCGTGGGGTTTTTTCCATCAAATATTAGGTCCAAGGGAGCCAGCTCCTCAATTTTCATTCACTTCAATGWTAGTTTGAGTGTCCTGTGACTATAAGCACCTCTGGGGAAGGTGAGGGTATCCTCAGCAGTGCATGCTTAGCCCAAGCCATAGTGTATAACTGCTGAAAAATGAGTCTGTCTGTGTCCAGTAGTGATGTGTTTCGATGACAACCATCAATAATGGGTGCCTTTTAAATATGATTCAGCATACCTAATAAAAATTATTTCATATGCTTTGTTCTGCAGCTACAATAGAGATGGAAGCTCTTCAAGCATTTTCCCTTGACAAATAGCCACAATTTGACAATTCAGTTGCAGTCCATACTTATCTGGGTTGTGGTTCAACATGAAATATTTTACTGTCATTCAAGTGTCGACAGCCTCAGTTAAAAGAAGGAATTTATTTTGAGGAAGAGAAGGAAATGGAATAAAAGTGCCTTTCCTTGCTGAAAAGGCTTTGAAGACTCAGCCTCATCACTGTATTTGCTCTGGGCCATATCAGTGCTATGAGCTGGCAATTACACCAGTTATCTTGGATGACAGGCTGCTCAGTTCAGAAATTCAAGGTGAACAGCAGGCTTAATGGTTGCTGTAAAATATTTCTCCCCAGGAACTTTGTTTCTAGTTATCTTTAGCATATACAAATATACAAACTGGACATAGGGGCTCCTGTGAAGACAGTTCCAAGGCAGTTTAGAGTTTAGAAGTTCTTTTCCTGAGGAATTTTCTCTAGTTGCCACCAAAAAAAAGAAAAAAAAGCCCTGTCACTATCCTTAATCCCCCTGAGGATATGGATTGGAGTAGCTTATACTGYTCACAACAACCTTGGTATTACCTCCAAAAGATAAGCCAGTGAGGTTGTAAGCTTGCCTCTGGAAAGGAGATTAGGAGGATGGGGAACACAGTAATTGAAGAGTATCAAGAGGGGAATGTCTGAGATCTCTGACCAAAGGAGAGATGGAGAAAAGGGAATACTGACAAAAAAAAAATAAAAATAAAAAAATAAAAAGCAAAATCTGACATTGCACAGTTAGATTTGTGTGGGAGCATAAGGGCTTTATTTATTTATTTTTCTGAATGCTATTTCTGAATGTGAAAGCCAGCAAAACTCTAACCATAAAAGCCTTCAGAACAGACCTGTAAAGTCTCTTTGAGTTTTACAGCTGTAATACTTGGATTAGGATCACTCAGTAGCTCTTTTCCCTGAGCTTCACTTTGCCTTCTTGTACAGCACTTTACTGATCTGCTAAAGATAAGGTCCTGATTGTTTAGGAGGAGGACAGCAGTCAAGAAATTCATCCTGTTTTGAGGGTGCAAAGGGAGCAGAGTGAAGACAATTTGGGGCACTCCACAGTGCCTCAGGCCACCTCTTAATGGTTGCAAACACTCCTAATATTTTCCACAGCCTGCATCAGCAATAAATTTCTTTCAGCTTGAATGGTACTCCATGGGATACAGGAGACTGCAACAAGCAGCATGAGTATTTCACCCCCAAGTACCAGTGCTCTGGAAAAGCCACTTTAGAGGTTCTGGCCAAATTCCTTAAAGCTTGGAGGTGCCACAGACCTTGGATGTGCTAACACATCCACATGGTTTCTCCCTTTGTATTTCTTTTGTCTTCTCCAGTTACTCCTCAGATCAGCCACCTGCCCCTCTGCAGTGTCCATCCAGCCTAAAATTTGTGTTTTGCAGTATAAAGGCACGGCTGTTTGTTATTGCTATTGTTGTTGTTTTTTCCTGTTATGGGGGCTGAGTAGAATTGTTGACTTAAAATAATTGCTCTCTTAAGTTCACTTCTGCATGCTGGCCAGTTCTGAACAGCCCCAATATCTGTCCTTTTACCTCAGTCTATGGCTCCTGACAAGTTCACCAAACTATCCCACCACACTTTTCCCCGGGAGGCAAAGTCTTCCCTTGTGCACAAGTAGCCTCCAGGCAGCTGTGCACTATTTGGGAGCATTTCTTCAAATTAGAGAGACCCAAGGTACCACCTCTCCACTGTTGGTGCCAAATTCCTAGGACATTGCCTCCTCTCTTTTGGAAGGCACGGATGCTGCTCAAGCATTCCCCCTGTGAAGGAGGCCTGGGATGGTTATATGTGCCAAATACAGTCCTGAACACTGAGCAGGCCCCATGTCCCCTGCTCAAGAAGGTTCCTGGCACCAGATAGTCATGGTTTATATTGAATTGAAAATGTGGAAATACAAAGTGCCGCAAAAAGGAATCAATATTTCTGCACACCAAGTTGCTGATTTACAACTCTTCTCTCCCTTGTGTAAATGCCTGCACTCATGCCTACCTTCTCTGAAAAATTCTGGTAGCTCAGTCACACGTAATGTTTAACTCGTATCATTAACTCATATCATGACATAGTCTTAAACAGGCTGCTAAATTAGYGTTACTGCAGCCCTTAACAATTCTAAGTAGTTGTGCAGAGAATTCCCAGCTTAGATACATAATTTAAGTTTATTGCAGCTTTATTATTACGYTGTCAAAGTGGTAAGAGGAATGTTGAGTGGAAGGGATCAAGCAAATAYTACTTGTGGAAGAGAACAAACAAGCAGGTGATGTAAACTGTGGTGCTCTGGCATTTAGTGCCTACCTTTTCCTAAATCTCAGAGCTCACTGGGGTGTGTTTAATGATAATAGACTGCCCTGAYGCAGACACCGCTGGAGGAACTCAAGGTGCTTGGCAGGCAATAATCCATTGAGTTACATGAGGAGGATTCTATTCGTTGTATTCATTCCCTTTCTACAGGAAAACAAACTTGCTGGTGTAACCATGCTGAGCTCGGTGTGGTTACACACTGCAAATGCAACTGTGAATTCATACACATGAAAGTGCTGAACCAAGAGGTACAATCACTCTTTCTCCCTGTGTAGCAGAAATGTCTGTTTTCTACAACAGCATCTCACATTTGCCACCTACTTTCTGTCTCTTGAGGAAATGAAATTAATTGATGTAAACAAAACAGCTAACAGCAGCTTCAGGCTGTGTATGAAAATATTGCATCTGTCTAATCTTTTAATCCTGTTTCAAACAYACTAAAGAGTTTAATGGGATCAAGGTGGTCAAGGGCCACCTTTGTCTGATGCAAAGAAGAGGCTGAGGGAAATGGGCTAGTTTAGACAGACAGATGCTTTTAAACTCTATACCCAGCAACTTAAACCCTCTTTTTTTTTTTTTTTAATAACCCTGATACAGACTAATAGAGAACCAGAATCCAGACTTCTTAAACACACATGCACAGGCCAGGATGTCCAAAAGACACCAGCCCTGCCATAAAACTTACAAATGGGATCAGCACCTCCTTAACACTGTGCCATGCACTCGGAGTCTGGCCAGCAGCATCGCCGTGAGGTCTGCAAGGCTGAGCTCCTTGGGGAAATCAGCTCCTTGCTCAAACCAGAGGAACGCTTGCTTGAAGTTCCCATGCTTGGGAGCTTGCTTTCCTTTCTTGCAGAGAAGTTATTTAAAGAGAAGTAAAAAAACCCAGAGTGAATCCAAGCCCCTCTAGCCAGCAGCATGGTGCAGGAGTAAAAATTTTCAAAAAATTGGAAGGTGACACAATACCAAAGCACTCCAGCAGGTAGGACTCCATTCCTGCAGGGCATTCCTTTGGAAAGGTGCAGGCTTACTCAGAAACACCATTTTAAAAGGTCACTGGAAGCAATAGGACAAGACCTTATTAACACCCATATTAAGAGATATTATTCATTTAATGGCAGACAGAGCAGCTCTTGGTTTGGAGTTGAACCTGCTTTGCACTCTGCTGATTTAAAGCTAGACTAGTCCATTATCCTCTGTGGAACAAGTATTTCCTGAGCTGTGGTTTGACTTTATTTCTTACTTTACCATCTATAATGGCCACAATTAATCAAGATTTATCTTACTTCCACTGAGAGATGAAAAGGCCAAAGGTGCCATCAAAGGACCAGCAGAGACCTCACCAGTGGGTCCCGGTCCAGAAAAGCACAAGGAAAATGCCAAAGTGTTATCGATAATAGTGGGAAGTCAGGCTTAGGACACACATCCATTCACATGATTCTGCAATGCTGCTTTTCCTGTTTTTAAAGGCAAAGACAACTCCTGCTGTGAAGACAACTTGGTGTCTTGTGACTAACAGCACCAAAGCATCAAGATAATATTGTATGAGCAACAACCGTRGGCCATGTTTTGCCATCGTCCCTCTAGAAAGAATGTTGCCTTGTGGAAGGACAATTCTGGGAGGGGCTTCCA
Source organism: Nothoprocta perdicaria (assembly GCF_003342845.1). Taxonomy (NCBI): domain Eukaryota; kingdom Metazoa; phylum Chordata; class Aves; order Tinamiformes; family Tinamidae; genus Nothoprocta; species Nothoprocta perdicaria. Next base: position 2,680,554 of record NW_020455899.1, on the reverse strand, counting down.
AGAAGACATTTACTCAGTTCCTTTTGCCAGACACCACTATCCTTGGTTGGGATTTCAGGTGTCATGTTGTATACAAAGGGTGACACAAGTACCCTGATTCTGGTCATAGTCCTTGTCCTGAATGGTTAGTGCTACTGATCACAAAGATCATGGTGTTTTCTTGTCTGCAACGATTTCAGGTAAAATCTTGTGTTGCTAGAACCTATGAAAGTATGAAGTGGAAATGTACAGGGATGAAGAAAGCGAGGAAGGAGAAACATTTGCTAGGTTGAGCAGTGAAGGAGTTTGATTGTTGAAGTAAGCTTCTTGATTCTTGTGGTAAAGTTTAATCTCTCAGACTATCTCACAGAGGTGTATCACTTGTCATGATTAAAAATGAATGACATTTTCCTCCCTTGAGGCCATTTGACTTCACCACATAYTTTGACAGCTACATGATTCTGAAGATGGCACTTGCCAAGAGATGTCATCATATTTCACCAGATATTTTCTCCAGAGATAGGAAAGCAGTAATTTAGTTAAAGTTCAAAGAGTAAACAGGAGAGACTACCACGTTCATATATTTTCCTTTTGGGCTTTATTGTAACCCACACTAATTAACAGATACACTAAACTTCTCAAAGTTATTTAAAATAAAATTTAAAAATTATTATTAATAAGTTTGATAACAATGGAAAAAAAAAGGAAGGAGAGGGACAAGAGCAAGGTTTCTTAGGTCTTAGGTGTTTTTTTCTATAGCCCACTTATGTTTTGGAATCTCAAACTCCCACTATTACAGGAATTTCTCTTTCTTTGAGTAGATTAAAACACACTAATTCTGTTAAAATGATATTTTCACCCTGAAGGACAGAAAAAAAAATCATGTCACTTCAGAATAATTAATCAGAAGACAAAGAATTTTGGAAATAAAATCTCCAGTGCAATCTACTGTTATACTGTACGTATCTTCACTCATCCGTGGACTCCTATCCTATGTGTAGACTGAAAACTCTTCAGGGCAGGTAATCCGAGTTTGTCCAAATGTCTGCAAGTGCAATGAGCTGAAGATTGCTGGTTTAAGTTTCTAGCAATTACAATAATACAAATATCTCTGCAAAGCTACATTTTGAAATGGAACAACAGAATAATAAAGCCCTGGAAAAAAATCCCCTTTCCATTCATTACTACACTGTTGACATGTAAACATTAATTTAGACATCAAAGAAAAAGCAGTGGAGTTACTACCATGAAATGCATTATAGGATGCTGGATTTAACACTGCTTATTTTATTTCTCTCTCTTGTGGCCCTCCACCTTGCAATGTTTTATGTAATTCATCTTTTGAAGTCAGAAAAATCATACCATTTGTATTATTTTGCAAAGTCAGAGAATTCAACCACAGGTCATTGTCAGCCTCAATGGTTCAGTGTCCAAAGTTTTCTAGCCTGGCAGAGAACATTGTTCCATTGCTCTCACAAGAAAAAAAAAATGCCTTACGTCAAATAGAAATTGTCCACTGAGGGTACCCAGATCGTTCATTGTGAGTTATATGTGTGAAGGACAAGAGACCACTCAGAAAATGGTAATCCATATTCTGTCAGAGCAGCAAAAGAGCATAAAATTCTGAGTACACTACAGATTCATTGTAATCCCAACTGCCCATTACAGAAGAGATGAAATTCTTTCTAAATTCCCCCATTCTGGGATCTCATACCAAATAGGTGGGTGAACACCCTGACTTGGTGGCAAAGTTGTGCACAGCTCCCCAGCAGTATAAACAAGCATTGTAATTTTTTAGCAAATTTACTTCGGTCTTGCTTGAAATTCTCTCCTCCTCCTATAACCTAGTGCTTCTATCACTCTTTTTTTTTTTTTCTKATTTTTTTTTTTTTAACATGGCTTGATATTGTTTCTGTTTGGGGACTGGTGCATAAACAAACAAGCCGCAGACACCCAAATGCCACTTGCCTTCACCTGTGAATTTTTTTTCCAGTGGGAAATCAACCTAATCTCCTCAGGATCTCTGTCTGCAATCAGAACAGTGTTGGGAAGTAGGTCTAGTAGGTCAGGTCAAGTAGATGCGCATCTTGGTTTTGAAATATATTTTAAGTTGCACTTGTCAAAACCCTGGTGTAGACAGGACAATAGGTACTACAGATCAGCATATCAGAGGCAAATGATTATTTATGCTGACAAGTGAATGCATTATAAAATCACTTGTTTTCTCCAGACTGAGATTTGAACCACTTTCAAGATGTTTTTCTTAAGGTATATAGTATGGATAAGATAAGTATGGATACTTAGGCTTTAAGTATCCAAGTAGAAAGGGGAAGAAGTTAATTTTATAGGGAAAATAAGTTTATGCAAAGTTAAATTTGTAGCAAAGCTGTTTGCAAATTGTTAGGGGATGAAAAAAACCTTTAGTCTTTTACGATTCTAATGTGTAAAAACAACAGATATATGTGAATGTCTAAGGGGAACTGTTTCTTTAAAAATATGCACAAACTAGAGATTAAGTTTTACGACAGCATCAAGCTGGTCAGTAATGCTGCAGATTAAAAATGCAGTGAGGTGCAAGGCACTCTTGGGCAATATCAAGCACTACATTTGTCAAAGTTGTGTTGCCTGAAGTGCTCAGTGTTTTCCTGGGTATAAGGACTATTTATCATGGCTAAAATTAAGGGAACAAACAATGATGCTTCTTTGATTAACCTTGATACCTCATTTGATGGAAGCCGCTGGGCAAGTTGTTTCACCTCTAGGAAATCTGCAACGATGCAACAGCAATGAAGAAAATAACCACTTCTCCAGCAGTGTTATGTCAACTGAAACACTGGCCTCAATCTCTGTGGGTTTTGCAGAAGGGAAAACCATGCATTATCACATTTTCTTTGCTTTTGTTGAAAAGTTCTAGCAATTGAACGAGCATAAAAAGATCATGATCTGCAGCTGCCCCACACTGGGGAAGTTTCAGTTTCATGCACACACCTCCTGTGACTTCATCACGCAGTGCAAGGGTGTACAGGGACACTGAATCTGAGCATCTTATACACAGTTTGAAATTGTATACTGGGAGGATATAAAATCTGGAGAAATAATATAACATGGCAATTCCCTACTGTCAAGCTATAACATGGAAGTTGCATATGAAACTGAAGCAAAACTAGAAATTGCAATTGGCAAAACCAGACTTTCTCAAAAACAGCTAGGAAAGCCCACAGGAGAGAGTCTGAAACTTATTTTCATGGTGCAGAATAACTTCTGATGTCATTTACACTGTGGAGCCCTTAAACAATATGAATGGTAGGCCATACTTGCCTTAAGAAAAAGATGTTTAATATGGTTCAAATCCTAGTCTGGAGAAATAACATGAATATGTCTTCACACCCCTGATAGAATTTGCTTTCTATGAGGTCATTTGTACAAAGCTCAGTTCAGAATCATGGTATGGAAAACTGGGACAGTGGTGAACACTTAAAGTGGGAACTTTCAAAGCAGCAGGAAAGCAGTATTACCAGTGTGTATAGTATTACTGAGAATCTTAATCAATAGTATTCCTGAGATTCAACAATCTGACGTTCCCTGTAACTTCTACATATACGTAAGTAGATGGGAAGCTCAGTTTTCAAGAAGAAAATCAAGCCTCCAGGCTTCCTAGTTGTTTAAGAGAAGTAGAAGATACAAACCAGCTGCAACCTGAAGGCTTGAAAATGGGGGAAAAAAAGTTAGCACTGCAGCCACACATACCAATAAGCAATGCAATGAGCTTTAAGGARCTTTGGGAATCTGAAATGTTTTGAGAAATGTGTATTGCCAAGACTGACAATGAAGGAGGACTTTGAAGGTGGAAGAGTATGAGTAAAGGCCCAACAGTAATGAAATTTACAAGTTGTCTTAGGTCCTCAGACCTCACACCTAAAAAGTGGCTGTAGTGCAAGCCAGCTAGCATGAAGCCTAACAAACCCTGAGAGGAAAAGGACTTATAGTGAAAAAGTCATAATAATGTGCTCTATCCAGGATCTAAAAGTTGTGGTTCTAGATTCTGCTGACTTTCCTATGTGTTAGCTTAACTTGTTTACTTTGAAGACAAAAGAAAGCTCACAAAAGAAAAGAAAATTAAAGGATGTGGCAACATCATTATTCCAAGAAAAACTCAAGTGGAGACTGTCTGGCTTGTCCAATAAAATAACCACTCAAAAATATATACTGCTTAGAAAAACAGAGTTGTCTGATCTGAGGGCAATACAAACCCTTCCAGGGGTCAAGTGAATGCCTGCCTAGGATATCCACGACGCACTAGGTGGTCCTCTCCGTCTTCTGTCTTCTCCAGTCCTTCCAAACATTTCCACCATTTCATGCCATCCAGCTGACTTCTGCAAACACAGCTTCTCTCCCACTAACTGGCTTTCATGTCCCTCTTGTACCTGCCTCTGTCCTTCCTTCCTTTCTGGCAACTATACSTGATTTTGGAGCAGTGCTTCCAGATTGTGAAAGGAGACCAAGAGCTCCCTCACAAGGAAAGAAAGCCCAATGACAGGTAATCTGACAGAAGGAACGTTCGTTCTCTGGTGGAGAATGTGATGCACTTATKTATTCTGGCATGCACACCCCAACACCACCCCTCAAGGTAAATTTACTGTTCCGTTATAAAACGAGACTTGCGTCATTCCAATTTACATTGGTAAATTGACAGCAAGGAAGAATTTCAACTTTCATTATAAAATGTGTCTAGCCCTTGTATTTTTGCAACAAAATCTGAAACATTGAGTGCTTTCAAAAGACTCAAACCGGAAATCAAATACAAAAGGACCCCAAATTTATATATAACTGCATCACTGCACTTAATGCTATTGAAAATWAGTCTAGTCTAGAAGAGCTCCATATATTCTGGCATCTCTAATACATTGATTCAGTTAACTTGGATCACAGTTAAGACTTTTGTCAAAGTACAGCATGCCTCCCAAAGAACTGTTTTTTTTTTTTTAGTTGAGAACATATCAAATGTTCCCCTTTTTTCCCACTCACTATTTATTGTACAAGTTAAGACTCAAATATACCCCTAGAGTGAATGTAACAGTATAGGAGGAAAGTTCATTGCGGCAAACTTTGCAGAAGGAGCATCACTCTGTGCTTCTCTTCTGACCATCAATGACTTTGCTTGACCCTTAGGCTGACCTAATATAACTTTTAAGCCCCAAGTGCCYGACACCCCAGGTGCCTGATGACTGCCCTGTGCCTCTGTCTCTCCAGAGCTATCTCTGGCAGGTTTGAGTAGAAGACATAAGAGCACAAACCTTACCWCTTGCTGACTGCAGTGGATGCCTGTGAAGCTGCCCAGCTTAGCCCAGCTTAGCACTTAGAATATGTGGATGGATGCCCTTGAAAACAGCCAGCATGGTCAACCTACAAGTCCATGCAGTTCCACAGAAGAAGGCTCCCATTTTGCACTGCTTCCTCATGCTTGTTTCCACCTATGGACTTTTAAGCACATCCTGCAAAATCTGTATTGTAAGGATGGTCTTAAGGGCATATTTTAGTAGCACACRGGCACAGAAATGTCATGTCAACTCTGCAATATAACACCAGACCCTGAAATCCTGCCACAAACCACCAATGTGATCAGGAGACAGGGAAGAATAAAAGTAAGTGAATGAAAAAGATGTAAGTATTCAGGCATCCAAGTGCTTGCTTATTTGAAAACATGTAGAAGCACTGAAAGTTTGAGATGAAGAAACAAACATTAGCTTTGCAGTTGATGTCGTCTTGGACAATCTGGGCAGCAGGAGCTCTGGCATCTGTGATGCACTAGGGAGGTTACAGGGAGAAGCCAGAGCTGTGCAGCAATGTGGCTTTTCCTACAGCTGGGCCAGGCAACCATCATTAGCACCAGGTAGAGCTAATGGCCCAAGACCTTATTCTGAAGTCAGACCAGTTGCCAGAAATGATATTTGGCGCATGTGAATCTGTGTCAGRTACGACAGGCAGGTTACTGCTACAGACAGGCATTTCCAGTGTCCACAGCATGGGTGTTCAGAGTCCTGCTAAATGCACATGCAGAAGTATTCAGATATCATGGACAGCCCAAGATGCTTGGAACAGAACACTGTGCCAGGAGGAGTCTGGTTGAAGGCTGTACATCCAAGCCATTTCCCCAGAATTTCCACTTGGAATCAGAAAATCTCTGCCTGTAGCTTGCAGGCAGAGGAGTGTCTTGAAACGTGGCCCAGCATGAGCGCAGCCAGGGGAATCGCAGCTCACCTGGGCCAGGTTTCCCTCAGCACGTCAGACCTCTGGAGAAACAGTTGTGCCAGGCTGGTTGGAGCCTGTCTATACTACTGATGCCATCTACTGGCTAAACCACTTCCTAGCCACTGGCTAGTGGGGAAGAGTCAGTAAATGAGTCCTTCACCATATGTTTTCTCCTGGAGAAGAGCTCCTGTACTGGGAGAACCCACGAGCTTGGAGGACTTGAAAAGTTGCATGTGGGGAGCAACCACCAAAAGATCAAAGTATGCTTGTGCAGTCTCTCTTTCTGGTCCTTCTGTAATTCCCCTGTTTGAAGACCCAGGSATTGAAACTTTGGAGTTTTATTTAGCTAATGCATAATTAAAAAGCAGCTGCTTTGCAAATGAAAAATCTAAATTACCCAGATAATGAAACAYCCTAGCAATGTGACAGAAGCTAATAAAAGACTATGTGTCTTTACCTTCTGTTTTAAAGTCTTCCTGGTCACTTATCACTTGCATTTCCCAGTCAGTCATCCAAATAAAATTCTAACRGCGGTCAGTGTCCCATTTTGTAATATTGCTGTGGAGGCTGCACGTGCCTGTGGGGTCTCAGAGAAACTACTAAAACACTTCTGAAAATGGGAGTCAATTGCTTTAGAGAATGCCTACCCTAAAAGTTTACCCCCATATTGTAGCAGTAGCACTACTGTCAATTGCATAGAGACCTAAGGAAGGTGGTAATATCTCCTCTTAGATGCATTGATCTAAGCAGATAATACTCCTTAGTTTTCTTTCTTTTTTTTTTCTTGTTTCTTTTTTTTTTTTTTGTTTTTCTTTATGCTGTATGGTCTTCGTTTCAAATGGAGACTCCTTGTTTCTTCCAGGGTATTGCTGTTAACTCTGGTGGTGCTGCAGTTGTGGTGACCTAGGCTAAAATAACCATTTGTTCCAGCAATAGTACAAACTGTCCCTACAGGTGTGTCTCATCTTTAAGGATCCCAGCTTGACCTMTCCTGTTGTGCTGGTATGGGTTTCCCTCATGGAAACCTGAATCTATTCATATATATTAGCTCTAAATGTCTTCAGACCTGATGGCTCAAGATACCTGCCAGTCTGCTACTGGGAACTGCAAGAGGTACAACCTGCCATATTAGAACTAAAAAAGTCTTGATTTTAGAAATGTCAGCAAAGTCCTGCTAATTAACGCATACTATCATAATCCAGCTTTGCCTTGACTTCGGACCACTGCAATTCATTAATTGCTTACTCCTATCATTTCATTTTTAATTAATGTTGGCTGTATTCTATTAAAAGTCCCTTTAGTCTTGCGTATTGGTTCCCYATACAAACTCCAAAGGATTTTAACAATTCCTGTGACATCAGGTTGCTGCAAGTCATTATTTCCTCCTTCCCACAACCCCCTTTCTAACTATAATATATGGACTTTAGCAGAGGAATGTGTGCATACAGGGGGAGATTTAAGCTCCTGGGGGGTTAATAAAGAGCAAGTATAGATGAAGGGTTTGGCACAGATACAGTAAGACCTTAGTGCTACAACTAATTCCCTTAATGTTTATCACGCCTAATATGACATAAACAGATTTGAACTGGATCACTGCTACAAGACATTTATTGATTATCACATCCAAAAGAAATCTGCCTGACAGGAGACTCAGTGCATGCATTTCTATGTGGCTCAAATCCGTATGATTATCTGCACTATATTTTCAGGTGATACAATAGTAAATCAAGCAATCCTTCATAGCACACCACAATTAATGTATTTCATACCGAGTGGTAGGAACACCAAGTAATGCCAAAAGATGACAGTAAGTAGGTAACCCAAGGTTTCACAAAACTATCAATAACTTCAGTGTTATTGTGKGTGATGACACTCATGATGGTCAATGAATATGACTCAAAATCCACATCAGTTTGCACCAGGAAAAAGAATAACCTAGCRTTCTTGCAATTGTATTTTCTTTTATCATTCTGAATGACCCTGAAAGTCTCTCCAAAAAGCTCCCTCAGAGGTCAAGTTTCACAGATGAGCAAAGACAGTATTCTCTTGTACACAAAATGACCCGGGCTGCAAAGGTACTTTTACCAGTCAATAGAGCAGAAAGAACCTGCACGTCTAGAAACTAATATATTAGATGCTTACATTGCAAGGTAGAAAGAACCTTCTGGCCTCATGATTTAATATACACAAAGATGAACTGTCCTGTGGCTGCTAGATTGCTGAATGCAACTGCCAGGACAGAACTATCCATCATGGTTTTATCATTTTTAATTTTGCTTTGCTGTACCAGGAGAAACTAATAGAAAAGACCAAGGTGTTGAGTACTTTTAAAAGACCTTCTTGCTCCTGTAGAGTGAGAACCAAACAGAGAACATGCAACAGCTAGCTTTAACTTGCTGTTTATGAAGCTATATGAGCAAGATGCTGCTGGCCTTCCTGTGAGATCTTAAATATCAACAACAAAGATCAAATCATCTCTTAAGGAACTGCAGGCCACTAGTGTTCACTTTCTGTGACCTTCACCTCACAATGCACAATATGCCATCAGCACAGACTAACTTCCTAGCATATAAGGCATTTAAAGTTAGGATAACTTTGTGTTCTGTCATCTGAGGAGGAATTAAATCTATATCTACACAGCCCTATTTGTGGTGATATTTATTTCTAAAGACAATGAGGGGGCAAGTCATGTAGCACAGTTACAAATTCACATCAGAGCCTAAGAAACAGACAGTCATATCTATTCCCTACCCATTGTATATGACTATGGTGTCATACAGGTAAGCTGATGAATCCTACACAGCAATATGTTTCACCAAAATAAGTCAGTTTATCAGAAATTAGCCTTGCATAGCCATAAAATAAAAAGAAAATTCACTCCTGATAGTTGAATCTTCTGTTTGCTGGCATCCTTTTGCAGTTGGGCATGTCAGGGTGCATGCCATCTCCAGAGATCTTTCAGTGGACAGAAGAGGTTAGACTTCCCTTACGCTTCACCAACGGGACATAGCAATATCTCATTGCTGTTCAGGTCAGAGGGAAGCCGGAGATGGAAATCAGGTGGCCTGGAAATCTCATTTCAGATGTTCTCTGAGAATAGCACCTTGGTATTAGATAACATTTCTATTTCCTGGTTTTCATTCTGACTCCCAAGGCAACATTATGTGTCATTTTAGTCTGCTGCCATTATCTCCTTTTTTTTTTTTTTTTTTTCATTTTGCAGAATACAGATATCCATACTGACTTCTGGAAAATGCTTTCAGATCTATCCATGAAAGCGCTGAATATGAGTAAAAGTCCATGAAAGCATTGATTACAAGTAATTTATGTTTGTGTTACGTGCATTTGCAACCACAAGTATGTGGTTTCCCCAACAACAGTGTTTCTTGCATCACTCATACATGCCACAGACAGGGGGGCCGACACAGCAGTTTGAAAATGGAATTACACACTCATGTCAATAGAGTATAAATCCAGCACACTAACAAATATATGTGAGCAGCATTCAACAGGATAGCACAGGACAAACTTTCATTAGCAGTTCTGGCTTCAACAAAACACATACTAAGTTTAAAATGGTATTAACATTACAACAAAGTCTTCCAGCATTGCAAGCAACCTTGCCTTAGGTTGCCACCCTTGCCACTAACTGTTACTACTGTCCCCTTTGCCAAAGAACATAGGCAATATGGTCTTAGGTGACCATATTTTTTTATCTTTAAGGGATACTACTGGTCAAGTAACGCAGGATCCTTGCGAGGACTCCAGGTCTCCAATTCTTTTCTCTCCAAGATGTATCTACCTCTCCAAAAGGTCTTTTTTTCATACTGTAAAATACCTGGAAAATGATTTTTCACAGAATAAAGGTGACATTGGCTCTCTTAGTTGAGGCCAGCAGGCTATGCTACTCCTCTGCAATGTTCCTCTCAGAGACACCTGCCCCAGCGACTGTGATTTGCTTTGTGGAGTACACTTTTGTCCTGCGAGCAAGAGAGCAGACAGATTTCTAGAACTGAGCGTCTGTATACTGTTCCATGGGCAATTTTTTGTTTGTTTTTTTGAGAAATAAAGAAGTTGTCTTCTGCAAAACACGGTGTCCTATCTGGATCAGTCCACGGCTCAAGGCATCTCTCCATGCTTCTGAAGAGGAGCTGTAATTGTGTGGAAAGTAAACTTCTGTCTCCTAAAACCAAACTGGCTTCCAAAGATGATTTTATAAATAAGCAAATAGAAAGACGGCCCAATAGGCCAGGGTAAGAGTAAAGGCAGGAAAGAGAAGTGTTTGGGATCAATAAATCAGATGTCAGGATAAAACACCTGCTTTGAAAGTGCACGAGGGCTCCATCCCTGTATCTTTCACTGCAGCTCCTGCAAGCCCAGTGCCTGTGCTGGATGTACCACTATGCGGTTTTGCCTGAAAGTGCAAATTTATCAATTTATCTCCCAATCTGCTTACAAAGAAGAAAATCTTTTTTCTTTCTTTCTTTTTTTTTTTTTTTTTTAAAGGTGCATACAATCTTAACACTCATTGGGAACTTTATTTCAGTCAATGATACTGCAAGTAAATTTCTTCTGTCAGGACCTAGCATTACAGAAATACTCCAACCAATAATTTAGGGTCATCACATCCAGCTTTTCTCTCTCAGATAAAAAGCTAGAACTGTGGAAACTTATCTAGGCAAAAATTTGGATTATTGATTTTGTGGATTTTCACTTCAGTTAGAAATAAAATGCTTCCTCAGAGAGATGGTGCCCGCTTGAACATCTGCTGCTTGGCCTTGCATTGAATATTCAGTAAAGAAAAGCTCCCAAATCATCCGATTTGCCTATGATATCACATGTCCAAATAAAGATCAGTATCRTCTTTCAACACATCATCTCCCTCTTCAAAGGCAAGGACCATGTGTTCACAGTCATCACATACTTCGCAACTGGCAAAAGTAAAAGCAACTTTGCATTGACCAGATGATCCCAATGCGTGTCAAAAGCATACCAATTATTTCCAGTCCCTCATACCTGCACCCTGATAGGATCATGCAGTGCTGGAATAAAAATTATGAATACAGATAATAGAGATTAATTTAAAAACAAGCAGAATAGAGGAGGTTGCTTACATGCTAAAGCACAAGCAGTTTTCAGTTAGGGATATTGTACTTTAGTAGGACAAATCATTAGTTCTTCAAGAGGATATTTAAGTTCTTTAAGAGGTCCTTTCTTCATCTGTGTACTCAAGGCTGGAGCATTTCCTCCCTCCATTAACCTTTATAGACCTGTCAGTGTATTCACTGACAACTGAGGATAGATTACCTGTTCAAATGCTAGGAAGTCATTTATTTTCTCTTATGGATTCCACATGCAAGCACTGACAGGTAAATACCTTCAGTGATGTGGCTTATAATTGGTCATAATCGAAATTCTATCCTCAGAAAGGGTTTGCAGTATTTGCAATCACGCTAGGTGTGATGCCACAAGTAGTTTGTACATTTGACCCTTTTTGAAAGAGAAATTGCTTTCATAAAAGTAAAGATGGCACATTAGAAGTGAAATAAACTGGAAGAGGTATGATGTAGTAGAAGAAATTTATGTTTTGCTTTAAGTCAACTTGAATAAAAGTCCCTATCTGTGTAAAAGAAGGGATAAATAAGTGAGTAATTTGGGATCATTTTGTATGTAAAATGTTTATTTTTAATGCAAATTCTACCTTACCCTGAAGAGGCTCATCGGATATTGGAAGAAACACTATTGCTGTGATACAATGATTTCCTGAAGTGGACTAAGAAACAAAAAAATCCCAGTACATCTGTATGTCTGTTTTTGAAATGAATGCCCTTTAAAGCTGTTTTGCATTACCAAATTCCCTCAAAAATGATAATAAAAAAACACTTGTCAGAAACATGATGAAAACTTGAAGCAATTTTTACACAAGTCGGAAGTATATAACTTTTTAGTTCGTCTGGTGAATTTAGAATCACTAGGGTGATTTTTCAGCAGAGTTACTGGGATAACTGGTGTGCACTCACAAGCCACCGATAATGGAGAAGGCTTATCTGCTGACCCAGGCAACAGGATATTTGGCACACTACCTAAAAATTATCTGTGGGAAATTACTTCCAGCTTTGGGATAATTGCTGGTACAAATATACACAAAGCTGTGGAAATCTGAAGTTGAGAATGAAAGGGGAAGAAATGTGGTCTCCACTGATCGCTGTGTGAGCCATATGGTAGAGAAAACACTACAGAGGACACACATCAAGTCTAATCATCAGGGTTGTCCAACCCTGTGCARTCAGTAACCTGTCTGACTGTGAATGTTGAAGGCTTTGCCCAGGAAAGGAAGCTCTCTGCTCTTCTTCTCTCTAAAGCATGTCACTGGCAGAATTTGTGGGAAAAGAAGTGCCTTGTTCATTAGCTCAACGGAGTATTGCATTATGACATGTAGCTGGTTGCTAGCACAGATGAATGGACATTGCTTTTGTTAAAAAAAAAAAAAAAAAAAAGACCTGAATAACCAAAAACCTTCTACTATAGAATTCAGCAGACTGCTATGTTTTTTTCAGTCAGGAGGAACAAACAGAGAAATTCAAAAATCCTTAAATGCACATAATATTTCATGCTTCACAGTAAAAAGAGCGCAGCCTAAGTTTGCTCAGTGGAGCAAACTCTAGCCATTAATCCATTCTAGTAGCTGAGCCTTTGCAAAAGCACAGAAATCAAGGGAAAAGTCCTGACTCTATGCCAGTTTCACTTTTTGTGATCTCACGGCAGACAGTAAAAATATAACACTAGGAAACTGCCTACCAATTAGCCCCATCTATAATTTATGACCACAGCATGGCCCTAGAGGAGGATACTCTGGAAGTGGGAGAGGTGCTCCCCACAGTAAGTCCAATGTGGATGGTGCAAACAGAAATCCAGCTCCTTGGAGCTGCACCAAGAAAGACAGAAAATCTTGGGAAAGGAGGCTGCAGAAATAGGGYAGAAAGAGTTCACAGGCCATATGCATATGCAAATGGCATGTTTGTAATCAAAAGCAGTGGTTGCCCTCAATTGCACAGGGTTAAGGGCAGCAGCAGGGCACTAGAAGCAAAGGAAACAAGAAAAGGGAGGTCGGAAACGTGGGATACTTGTAAGAGGAGAGCCTAGGAACTACCTGCACACCTGCAGAGTCCCCATTGCTGCCAAATCACAATTTTGCTTGTATTATTAAAAGATAACAGATGAGGCCAGGCCCTTGAAAAGCCCAGAAAAGTTAATAAAAAGTGATGTAGCTGGGCAGGAAACCTGGAGAGTCCTGGCTCCAATAAACACCCTGCTAGTCACCCTGGACAGACATATGTTCTTCATTAGTGCCGCACCTGAGGGCCTCATGGTTTTCTCTCACTTTGGCCCGTGATAGCAAAAGAATTGTTACCTCTGCTTTCACATCCCTCTAGGGTGGAAAACCTGAGCGCCTTGAAGGGATCGAGGTGCTGTTTCCTGCTCAGASGTTATGCTCGTGTTGTGATCACTGCTGGTTCAAAGCTTAAGAAACTCTGGGGATGCAGGAAAAAGCCCAGACAACTTGCTCAGAGTCATAATATATAATAACTCTGAAGCTGTACAAAAAAAAATCCCTAA
>NW_020455899.1:2651788-2666600 GCF_003342845.1 Nothoprocta perdicaria | reverse complement strand
ACAACTTCCTTCACATCCATTTAATTCTGAGCTTTTAAGCTCTGATTTTCACTAGCTAATCTTACTCTAAATCCAGGTTTCCAAACTTTTTAAGGCATATGTACTGCATTGGATCAAGCGAGAGTCTAGATTATAAACTCCTATGTGGAGCAGATTTTGTAAATTAGCATCAAGCCACCCTCCATCAATGGCTTTGGTAAAAGGCTAGGATCTGAGAAGAGAGCCACTGCCTCTCATTTAAGTGTGTTTTCATTTTTTGTACAAAAAAAATGTAGGAAAATCCTTTTCCTATGTCAGAAGCAAGAGTGCATGACATGATATCTTTCCAGAAAACTGTAAAAACAACAGGGAAGATATATACCAAAGATATGTCCCAAAATTTTTCACTGGAGAACTCACAAATTTAATTATATAAATTAAATATTGATACGTTTTTACACAATTATTTTAATCTRAGTAAAAAAATAGGATTATAGTTTTTACTTTACTTAACCAGATTTTTACTTAATTTAACCAAGTTAATATTTACTGGAGAGAGATAACCCAAGTTTTTACACAATCTTATATTTTTTGTGGTGGCATGGGAAGCGTCAAGGGGAAGGCAGATGGGAAATAATTGTAGAGTCTCTTATTGATTAAACATATGAAAATCAAGCAAAAAAACTACAAAATGTAAGAGATACAACAAGCAAATTTCTGCACCCACAAGAGATTTATTGATATTCAGCTTTCACTCACACTTTTCTTAAACAGCAGCTATGGCAAAGCAAAGCAAAAGTTTGAAATTTATCTCTGAATTACAGAGAAAAATTTTCAATTAATTCCTTTTTAAAATCCTAGTCTAGGGGTGAGAACAGCCAGGACCTACCTAGAAATCCCTTGTATTTTTGTCTGCACATTTCCATCCGTGTGTTCACTGCATAGGGATCCACAGGCTGAAAGCACATGGAAGACACCAGAGTGCATGCAAGATTTTAGGAGAGCCTAGAGGATAGATTAAATAAATACTGCAAGATCCGTGCAGTAAATTATGGTGTATTCAATGCCAGACTAAGTRCTGAAACTGATACCATTAGCAGAATACACGTCCCGTGTGGGCACAGCTTGTGTGTCTGGATCTTCAAAGTCTTGCATAATATTTGGGCCGGATTTCAGCCTTACGAGATGGTTAACCTCACTCACCAGTAGTCTCTGGCATGAAAGTCAATAGGAAGCAGAATTCATCCAGAAGTCTGGGAATTAACTGCATGTGTTCTGGGCACACACAGAAGGTGCCAGGGAATGCAATTCCCACCATTTACTCAAAGCCTTATCACCCAGCAGATAACATAAATGTGCACAGTTGCAATGGTGACATGTGTCAGGACTCTCCAGTTGTTTCTTCCAAGTATTTATAGTGCCAAGTAAACAATATTCTTACTAAGTCACTGGTGATAATTGATCTGTCAGGATGCAAATGGGAATTAGGAGTTTTGTTCCTGGCATAACTTTCAGTGTGATTTTCCAAAGCATCTGATGCTTCTGAATTTAGCTGCTGTCTCCAAGGCATTTTCTACTAGCAGAAAAGGAGTAGTTCATGCATGCTTTAAAAACACAGTCTATTAAAGCTAGCTAAAGTTAAGAACCTCTGTTCATTAATTGCTTTGAAATTGCCCAGACAAATATCCAAGGTGCTTGCACGCAGTTGTTAAGCTATTTTATACTGTGCTGCTTCTCTCCTCTGAACAGCTGACTTGCATTATTAATATGGATTATAAACATAAAAGTCAAATATAGAGTTTGAGATATACCTAATAGTATCAATCACATTTTCTTTATCCAGTTTTCTTTTATCCTGTTGAGATGGCCCATTTACCCACCAGCTCAGGAATGGAAATTTTATAATCAAGACCAAAGTGCAAAGTGCTTTGAAATTGGTTGTTCATGAGTTTTCAGGTTTATTGTCCGCTCTTTTCTCAATTAACTTACTTCAATATGGCTAGGATATACAGAAACTGGCAAAAAAATGTGTGTCAATGCACATAGGGCTCATTACCTGCACAGGTGAATCCAAATTATTATTTTTTTTAATTTCCATTACATCTTACATTTTCCATTATATTTTCACCTCTAAAAAATTAGAATGAAAAGATTAAAGAGAGATGACTAAGGCTGCACACAACAAAATATCAAAACCACTATCTTTTGGATTTCAGTTTTATTTCTTYATTGCATTCATTCTATCTATAGAAAGTGTTCCTTCTATATTTTATTTTACTAGGAAAGGAAGACTCTTTTGCCCTTCTTCTTCAGTAAGAAATTCTTACCCTGTTTTTATAAACGTAAATCAGAAATTTCAGCACACTGCATCCTGGCAGCAATGCCATCGGTGGGCTGAAGATCTAGGATCGCCCTCTTTGTCTCCTTGATGCTCCCAGATGGAGATACAGCAAAACAGAGACAGAGATGTGAGATTTTTAGGTGCAATTTTTAGTTGCAGTACAGGAGGAGTGACAACAGCACTTGGGTCGCTGGAAGCAGCAGCCGCACCACCCACTCCTCTGCTGTGCTGCAAAGTCACAATTCACTGTTGCAACTCCAGTCTTGCTGGAGAGACAAGTCAAACCTCTGTGTTCTCCAAAACCAGCCTGTGTGTGCAAAGGGACAGCTTTTTTACCCTGAACCCAGGTTGCATATATACATATAATTTATATTCCCTCAGAGATACCAATTTTCATATAACACTTTGAAGTTAACCTATTTGCTCTCCTCTAGCTGCACCTCATCCAACAGCTGCCTATTTGCAGTAAAATCACGAGATACTGATATTATCAGTACTGATATCGGTATTACAGTTACTGATAGTGCATTTTAATATCTTTGCTGACAATACAGGAGGAGCATCTCTCTTGGGACCAGCTATCTAAGCTGCTACATTAGCTGCATCCAGCAGACAAGGGTAACAATTGTAGGAGCAGCATCTCTTTCTCCAGAAAATAAAAATCAGCTTTGCCAGTCCATGGACAAAACATTTTTGTTTTTTCATGACTGATAATGGCTCAGGTTGAGAGACACAATTTTTAATAAAAGACGTGGGGGCCTCAAAAACAAAGACAGCCTGAGAACATAACACGAGCTGACCTTTGAACACTCATGAAACAAAGAGCTGGCAGGTACCAGAACAATTTCATCCTTAATGTTTCCCCTGATCCTTCAAGAAAAAATCAATAGTATACTAATAAGGTCCCTCCAAGATCCTTAAGGTTTGGCCAAGGAGGGATTCCTAGGACGACATTTAAGTGCCACTGGAAAATTTGCTGTCAAAGAGGCCTCCAGACAGAGTGCTTTTCAGTATGAAGGTCTGACCTCATCCCTGCTTGAGTGACAGCAGGAGGCTTCCCCCAGCATTTCCTGCTCAGCAGATAAGGGAAACTGCCTTTTGCCTCTTGTTCTTAACATTGGAATGACAAGGACTTGTTTCAAAGTCCGATGAAATCAACGAGATTCATTTCATTCATCCATTCGAGTCATTTTATGTGCAGAAGATGTAAATGGTACCTTTCTGTGTCATTTTTAGCCTGACTTTGCAGGGACAAAGGAAAAAGGATGCTCCTAGAGTAAGGGAGAGAAGGATATGGCTAAAAAAGATGCAGTTCCATCTCCAAAAGCTGAGGGTTTTGCTTTAAGCATCCTTTCAGCCATCTGGGGTTTGACTACTGTCTGGGAAACCTGGCACTTCTCTGAGCATGGCTGCAAAACGCATGAAATTTTCTGAAACATTAGGCACAGATCTAATCTGGCTCCTGACATATTTAGTCAGGCAATTAGGAGTATGGGTCATTTGCATGCAGATTCAGTTGCCTGCAAGTGCAAGAAGGTAGGTAAGCAACAGGCTGTGACCGAAGACGAACAGAGAGAGCCCGTTTTGCATCTTTCCCATCCATAACATGTGGCTGTAGCTCCTGCGAGCTCAGACCAGTTCAGCTCCGGGACTATCCATGCAAAAGGTTATCTCTGAACTATGAAACTACTTTTATATCCACTCTGATTATCCATTATTATTATTATTATTATTATTATTATTATTATTATTATTATTATTTAGGAGAGGAAAAAACAGTCTTTTGCATGCTTTTGCAACCTAAAGCACTTGACTGGACCTGACCAGCCCTCAGGGCATCATTAGCTGCATCTAATAACTACGCAGTGCCAAAATATACAGAAAGACACTTTAGGTCCCGGATGCACTGGACTTGGAAGTTGCTTCTAGTTTCTGGATGGCAAAGTGTCATTGTGGACAAAAAACACTTTCATGCATTTCTTTGTCACTCATGGGCTGTGGGGGCTGATCAGCAAAGGCAATGTGTGATGCAAGGGGGATGGATGGGCAAGAAACCTGAATACACAGTGACACAGTCACTCTAAGAMATTCCTCAAGGAAATAGTTTGGCAAGGAAGAAGATTTAACACACACATAAAGGCAGGAGAAAAAGACCTTTCTTTTATACTACAGGGAGAAGGGGAAAGTCCTAAAGAAATATTTTGGGGAAGGAGACTGCAAAATATTCATGGCAAGCCCTCCTCAAACTGAGCATCCCATCCCTGGAGAAATGCTGAGCTTTCAATCCATTCAGGGTTTACTTCCTTATTTCCCTATGAAGTACAGGGTAGTGGCATTTCAGCCTAGTCTTCCATTGACTTTAACGCTCAGCAGCTGCACAAATAAAACTTTAAAGGCAGACTCTGCACTTACTCTGCCAGATGTTATCAGCAAAACCATATGAAAAGACTCAAATGATACATCAGATTGGATTTGCACACAACACTAGCTTTGGCAAAAGAAAAAAAATAGTAATAAAAAATCCCTTTCCTCCCTGCACCCTCATTTTTCTGGGCAGCTGTTGTCAGAAAGAGCTAATCCAGAATTGGCCAAGAGCAGTTCTTAGCTGGTAGAGATGCTGGGGGAATCAGCTTTAGGCAGAAATAAACAAATATGCRGAAGATTTTACAGTGATTTGGTATCACTATCTTTCTTCACTACTAAAGCAGGAGTAGTAGCATGAAGCAGGATGCCTTGCAGAGGCCAAATGTGCCTGTGTGAGGGACTGGAGCTCTGCATTCATCAAGCAATTTCCCATCTCACCGCAAACCCTTCTCTCCAAGAGATGCATTCACAAAAAAAAAAAAAGTATAAAGCATTTTCCTTTAAATGCATCTCCTGCCTGGCAAAGAGAATGGAAGTTCTGTTAAAAAAAGCAAATCTTTGCATTTCAGTAATGGTTTCTAARGCTGTGCATTTTTCACTGAGTTTCAGAAGCTTCTATTTTTTGAGACCTTACATCTGTAACTTACAGATATAGTTGTATTTATTTAAATTCAAGATTTGTGTTGCATTTGCATAACATGTCCTCACGGACACATTTCTTATGTTGCATTCCTTGCACTTCTGAGTCTTCTAAAAGTTACCTGGTGGCATATGTAGGTGGCATGAGAGCCTTGCAGGTCAGCTGTGCCACATGTTTCTAGCCCCTGGCTTGGGTGTAGGGGATGCAGGTGATGTCCTGAGGAGCTGTGGGGTGACACAAGCGCATCCTTGGCATCCAACCCAGCTGCACCACTTCCATGCAGTGAGGGATGCCAGAGGAGTGATTCATTTCCCACTCCGCTGAAGGCCCCTTGAGACACTTTGCAAAGATCACTTCCATCTCCTTGTTCTTCTGCCTTTTTTCATTTTTTTTTTCCCTAAAGATAATATAAGGTCTTTATTTATTTATTTATTTACTTTCAGACCTCCACCTCACTGCAGCTGGGAGAGGTGCAGTGGTGTTAGCAGGAAAGATGCAATATTACGTTCTTGAGTAGGTTCTCAGCAAACAGCCTCCTGTCAGCTCCAGCTGATGTCCTGCATGACAGAAATATCAGTGTGGACATGTTCCTCTGGGATAATGGGACACCTGCAGCTACCCTGTGATTGGGCCAAGAAGCTCCAACCATTTATTTATCCCACTAMTATTTCAGCCAACATTTGGCTTTGCAAAATAGACTTTTTTTTTTACCAAAAAAAAAAAAACAAATGGGGCAGGCCAGGATGGCCASGATGGGAATATAAAGGTGAACAGTGACTGCAGAGATATGTTTCCATGTCTGCGTGATGAACAATTGGGACTGAGACCTTGGAGCTGTTGGGTCCACTCCACTACAAATAATGGTCAATGGGTCTTTTCTTCACAGCAAGGGAAGGGACATCGTGGTGGGAGAAGAGGAGATGTCGACAGCATTTTGCCTTCATGTAGATAAGCCTTTTATAAGAATGATCATAAGAGACTGCCTGAAATTTTGGGGAAAACTTTTACAGAGAACAGGTTTACTCTCTAATCCCAAAAGAAAGTAAGTGCCTCCCCATGCACCTTCTTCAACATAATACAAAACTAAGTATATATATATATGTGTTGTGGAGGGGTATGGGGGTGTGTGTGTGTATGTACATATGCATATAAGTGAATATATATACGCAAATATGTACGAATACATAGTTTTTATATATAAGATTCTAGAATGGCRCGAGAAGTTAAAACAACATAGAAAATCAAGACAGATCCATCCAGATGCTTGCAAATCAAATCCACAGCACTTTGAAACCTGCTGAGAGTGTGCATCTGTGCACACCACCCTGTTTCTGCAAACACAGAGCATCAGAACTTATGAAAGCTTTGAAATGCAGTACAAGTCCTGCAGCCCCAAAATAAAGCATGCATTGTATCCACATGAGAAGTGGCAGAGCACACATCTTATCTCCTCCCAGCACTCGTTTCAAAATGGCATTCAGAAAACATCGCTTCTGACTTTTCCAGGGGAAAAGCTTTCCTGGTGATTTCTAAGAGCATTTGAGTTATTTCTGTTCTTTCAAAAAAAGATGTTATCTGTATTGGCAGAGGTAAGGTTGCTTAGAAAGAAAAACTGCAACAATTTCTTAGAGAGGGCATATATGGTAATGAAGTTAGAAGTGCTGTCCCACTTGTATTACATTGCCACTGCAAAGAGCTGCTAATAACATATATTGATTTAAGGTATCCCAATTTTGTTGCCTTAACAACAGAGTTCAGCCAAGGTTGAAAGAATAGTTAGGAGGATCTCACTAGGTGTGCAATCTTCCCACACATCAGTGTATAAGAGGATGACAGGGCAAGTTACCCATCCAGGAAGGTCTATCTGACCACCCCTGGTGCTGCATAGACCTGCAGAAATACAGTGCAATAGCCTCTCTTCCCAAAAAGCTCCCACCGGGCTCTTCTGAGGAGATGTCTAGTTCTGGAGGGAGTTTTCTCTTCCTGTTTTAATCCCATGTTTCACTAAGATGGCTCTCTGTCATTAAGAAATGTCATTATGAAACATCCCTTCCAGCTCTCATGTGATAAGCAAGATTAAGCAGACTCCCTTAATGAWYTTCTTATAACGCTCTTCTTCACTGAGCCATTGAGATCCACCTCTTYTGTATCTCACCATTTATTCACTCTGTCCTTACAGATACTTCCCCAGTCCTCATTAATTTTKTTGCCTGTTTCCAAAGCCCATCTAGTCCTGTCCTTTCTTTCGGGATGGGTGAGCACACCTGAGGAGATCATGCAGACCAAGTGTGACTCTTTGTGTTACAATGGCAATACCTTCTTTTCAGTATAATTTTCTATCTCATTAGTCTCCTTTCATGCTTCAGCATTCCCCTGTTCTTTTTTTGGGTTGTTGTTTTTACTCATTACTGCACTTGGAGATGTTTGCAGTGGCAGCTGTGGCTAGGAACCCAGGAGATGAAAAAAAAGAAAAGCCAAATCCCACAGTTTCCTGCTTCMCTATCTGCTACATCCCTAGATTATGTGGTTTTGTTTCTCTCCCTGCTAGCAAGGCCTCATTTGACTTGTAGTCTGAAGGAAGGTAGTAGAAAGGAAGGAAGGAAGTAGAAAAAGGTAGTAGAAGTGTAGCCTGAATGAGGTAGTAGAATAATATCCTCAAAAAATACAGAAATGTGTACCAAGCATTTAAGACTCTTTTTTCAGTAGTAGGAAGACACATACTGTTATACAAAAWTGTAAGATAATGACACCAACATGAGGTAAGTTGGCTGACATCCTGAGGCACCATTATGGACCTCAGAGAAGACACAGGAAAGCCAGGAAAAGCCCCTTCATTCAGGGATGAATTCATTCAAAGGTTCTCTGCTCATTCCAAAAAGATTATATGTGACATGTATACCATGACAATCCCATTCTTTATAGCATTCTTGCATTGCAAAGAGTCTTTGAGTTTGAAATGCCTATTGCAGTGTTTAGAAGTAAGAAAACTTTTTATATATGAATTTTTGAGCAGGAAGAGATGTTAAATGCTATTTTGGTTCCCCTATTGGCTCTCCTGGCTCAGTGGCATGCTGTCACCACTCATCCTGAGTGCCACCACCTTGTGCCCTGCTTGGATCCAGGCTGTCCTTATGGATCTCCATGTTCACTTAGACATGAGACCAGAACTACTCTTCATCACACCATCATCTTCGGTTATTCAATGCAGCAGGGGCTTAAGGATGTGACTTGAATTTCAGCCCTGAACAGGAGACAGAAAAGCATTTTTGAACAGCTGGTCATGGGAAGCTGTAAGGAAAGCTTCTGTAATGCATTTTAATGAGAAAAATCTCCCTGAGCAGGCATGATTAGGCTCCAGGATCCTTATTCATTTGTTACAATTAGTACTCTGGTTTCAGCACAGGTCAGTGAGATGATATGAGCGGGTCACCAGAAGCAATGTTCAGGAGCCAAAAGCCAAAAATCTGTTGCCCAGTGGGATTCTCATTGTCATTACTGAGTGGAAAATTAAAGTTATTTTCTGTGATTAAGACTTCATATAAACTTAATTATTCCTAATAGCTCAAAATCAAGAATTGAAACCCAGCTAATTAATGGCAGGCATAAGCTGGGACTTATCCCCCTTGGGACTTTCATCTCATTTCATCACAATTTCTTTAGAAAATGAGCAAATTGCAAAATGCAGGGTATTTCCACATGAAGCATTTACCTCATGAGACCATCAGGAGCAACAAAGCATTCTAGAAGCTTTTGCAGCAGTGACTGAGCAAAAAATGAGGGCTCAGCAGCTGCTCTTCTACGGAACAGATGCTGGTGGTACCATGATATTGAATATGGCTTTGGACGCATAACCTTCTGAAGCACCTTTCCTTAACTCTCCTTCTAACTCCCCATGTAAAGATGAGAAATTTCCCAAACTCAGCAAAAGTCTTCAGCCCCAGCCCCACTATGCAATGGCAAAGTGACCATGAAGGGACTCCCTCACAATTCACCTTCCTTCGTTTAAAATTAGGGATTTTTTTCTTTCCCTTCAGATGCAGGATTTTCACATATTTCTGGGTCCTCTGAGACCTGCTGAGATGCTGAGTGGTCTTYGGGTCAGATTGGCATGTGGAAGCCAGGTTGTGCCATACCTGCGCCAAATAAAACCAGTGCACAAGCATGGTGCTACCATTGGGGCACCATATCTCTGATGGGAAATCTTCTACAGGAGGGAATGAGCCGTGCAGGGCACTATCTTCACTGTCTTCCACAAAATGCTAATGTAGATCCTAGGCACGGGGTTTGCAAGCAACCCGTAAATTAGCAATTAAAATGTGTTTGCACCATTGTGTAAGCCCAGACAAAGAGAGGAACCAAAAAAAACCAGACTACTCTAGTGCTTATCCTTGTCATGGTAACACATATAAGAAAATCACCCCCATAATCTAGTCATTGATTTTTTAAACTTTTGAGTGCCTTTATGTATTCAAAATGTTGAGTGTCTTTACAGGTCGCTTTTGTAACTAGAGATTAGGCAATACAATGCTCCATATGGAGTCACCATAAAAATCTCTAAATCTCCAAGCCCAGCTCATTACATCACCRACACGGAGTCAGTAAAAGGACTGCTCTCCTGCTTTCCCATGGGCATTACTATCTTAAAGCTTCCCCCGTCTTAAGTTTCACTTCCTTCATTTGTTTTGCTCTGTAACAACATGATTTTTAATTAGCCAGCTAAAGTTCAGCTGGTCTCTGGTGTAACCTCTCATGCTTCAACTGATCATTCAGTGCTATATGGCTGCCTGTTTTCTGTGACCATGCACATATTATGTGTATTATCAATTTATAGGMTCTGTGACCTGTCAACACAGGGAAATTGCTGTCAAGTAAACTCAGGTGTGAATTTAATGTGTCATCATTATTCTTTTTCTAAGTCTTCATCTGGGTGATCAAATTTCACAGCAAAATGCCTCTGAGCTGTCCGGTTTAGGCCACTTTTGACTGGTGCATATGTATTATTGGAAGAGCAATGTTTACATAAAGAGCTGGTGCTAAGTAGCTCTTTTGCACTTGTACCATTATTTAGTGCTAGCATGATTTGTGCACTTGTAAGAATGACTCTCACCTATTCCCAGYTCTAAAATGATGTCATGGATCATACTGTCTGTTGAGTGCAATTTGCCGTCCTCATTTTCCTAAGACTTGTCTGTGGAGGGCTGACTGATGTGGATGGTCCCTCAGTTTAAAAGAGAACAGCTATTTCAGACTAACTCTGAGCTGAGGTGAAAGACTAAGTGTGCTAGGCCTGGAGAAGAGAAGATTGAGAGAATATCTTATTAACATATACAAATATCTGAAGGGAGAATATAAAGAGAATGGGGCCAAGCTCTTCTCAGTGGTGGCCAGTGACAGGACAATGGGCAATGGGTACCAGTTGAAACCCAGGCAGTTCCATCTCCATGTGAGGAGGAACTTCTTCCCTGAGAGGGTGCCCGAGCCCTGGCACAGGCTGCCMAGGGAGGCTGTGGAGTCTCCTTCTCTGGAGATCTTCCCAACCYGCCTGGATGCCGCCCTGTGCCCCGTGCTCTGGGTGTCCCTGCTGGAGCAGGGGGTTGGACTAGGTGATCTCTAGGGATCTCTTCCAACCTCAACCATCCTGTGATTCTGTGAACTTTAGAGCTCTACTCTTGCTCCAAACTGTATTGCTGGTACCTCGCCAGCACAGGGCTCGGCCCATATGATATGACTGCATTGCCATGCTACGGTAGACAGCCAAAATAGTGCAGCAGGAGCACAAGGCAGGCAAAACCTAATATACTGGGGTCTATTACTGTGTACTAGAGTCTATGACTCTGCCCAAGGCCTTTATCACTGTGATGTTCTGCAGTGCCATACGTTATGCCTCGGTCTGCRTTAGTGGAAAATACGTAGAAACATGTGTTCATCTGCTGGATTCACATTCCGTTGTGAGCACTGGGATAACTCAGGAGCTGTACCGTCGCTCTCTGCCGACACTTGTTCCTTCAGGTGTAGTTGTTGATTTTCACTCTGTTTTAGTAACTGAATTACCTGATGGCACCGTATTTAATGTGTGCCTTCGGAGGGTGTTGCAGTTGCTTGTTTAGCAACTTGGCTCACTACCGTATACAGTTTTCTAAGAATGGATGGTATGTTTGAGGCACTGTCTGTCCAGGCATGGTACACAACATCTCATGAGCATTTTTTACCCCTTGCTCCCCCTTTCCTCCTCTTGCAAGATGCCTGGTGAAGTCAGATGGATGACCAATCTTTTCATCTGAAAAATTGTGTGGATGATCCTGACACTGTTTTTCCTGTCCTTTTTCCTGTATAATTCCTAAGTATTTAAACTGCATTTATATTTCAGTCACATTAAAGAGCTTCTAGAGAAATCTTCCTACTCCAAATACATTTGTACTTATGATAAAATTATTTCTGGTCTTTTAACAACTACTGCTTTTCATGTATTCCATATTTAGCATCATGCCTATTTTTATGATATTGGTAAAATGTACTTTTGAAAAACATAAAAGCTCAGACTAGCTAGAACATACTAATTATGGACCATAATTCTTGCTATGCATCACTATTTCCGTGCTTGCTTATGATGCCAAGATCCCAAATGTTGAATATGCACCAATCATCTTTCAGCATACAGGAGAGCAGCTTGTACTTCTCACAGCATGGTACGATGAACCAATGACTAATTCACATCCCATTTTTCAGAACTTCCACTTCTTCTCCGTGGCAAAATCTGCAGGATGCAAAGACCCAAGCCAGCTGAAGAATGCTGAATATAGCAGGAAATACGGCGTGCAGAAAGAATACACAATGTACGTTTCCTTATCATCATAGTTTTCATGAAACATAAGGGCTGCTATCTAAAAAGACAATTTTGTGAACACTTAATATCATGTGCAATATTGACACTATTTGCCGCAGGATCATAGAGTTTTCTGTGCTACCCATATGCAAGGCTGCATCTACATTAACATTTTGGCTTGAAGCAGCAGGGTGGCTAGAAAAAGAAGTCCTCAGTCATCCTGTTTTTCTGAGCTTTGGTTGAGTTTGCAGAACAGTTGTGAAAAATGTGATCTGGATTCCATTCAGAAGAAACTAACCCAGAGGYCTATGCTGGCACACATAGATGCACTCCATGCTCTGGTGGGAACAGAAAGGTTTGCACCAGTGATTTGTCCTTTCGACTGCTTTGATTCACAGGACTGTAGATGTTTCATCCAAGGGGCTAGAATAAATCCCTCTAGAAATGAACCTCAAACTGCATACAGTGCAGTTGTAAAGGCCTCTGAATCAAATGTTTCCGTTTGATGGTCCACTTTTACTAAGCCAAATTGTTTGCTCACGTGATCAGGATCCATAAATATCACCAGCAACAATCTTTTCTTTCTTTTTTTTTTTTTTTTTTTTCTTTTTTCTTTTTTCCTGGTCTTGCCAATAGGTCTGGAATCCTCTTGGCCATTTTCAAATACCAGTAAAAGTGAAAGAATTGCAAAGTATATCAGATTTGAAGATGTTTACTCATCAAGAAACTGGCAGAGAAAAGGACAGTTTGTGCCCCTGCTGAATGGTATGAAAGAGTGCAGAATGAATCCCACCAGATTATCAGAGATTCACTAAGGGTGGAGAGGCTGACAACTGATTCTGCCCCAGCTCAAGCATTGCTCAGTTTCTTATTTATGAGATCCTAAAGAACTAAGTGTGAGAAATAGATATAAAATCCTGTTGAAATTCTTTGTAAATATGGAAATTATGATGACGTTGAAATAAAAGTAGAAATAAAAGTAAGCAAAAGTTATTATTAGTTTGATACTCAATATTTGCATCAAATCTGCAGATACTGATGCCATTTATACAGTGTTGTTTAGAGGTCCAAGTAATACAGAAAGATTAGAGTTTGAAATCAAGGGGTCAACGGGATGGTTTGAGGAGCTTTATTTTAGAGGTGTTCATAATTTCCATGTATTATCCATCACTGAAAGAGAGATTACTGATCTCTCAAGATTATCCATCACTGCAGAAAGCTGCAGCCTCAGAAAGCGTGAGGAGCCTTTCCATGGGTGCTACCTTATTCTTTTACAGTGTGCTATCAGTTTGGAGGGAAACAGCACACATGTTTACATATATATACACCACATTCACACCGTACTCACACTGTACAGTGCTGCAAGGAAAACAAGTGAAGTCCTGCTTTATTAAATTTATTAGTAAAATCTCTATGGTATATCCATTGGAAAAGCATTCAGAAAAAGATCTTTTTCATTCCACATGTATCTTAAAAAATCATATTATCTTTGGAAGGTTTTGTATGAGATTTAACAATTTTGAAAAACTCTCTTGTCTAAAAATCAAAACAGGCCACATTTGCCTTAAGGGACCGCATTTGTTTCTTCATCTGATTCCTCTAAATTATTGTTCTAATTGCATTTACCTTTCCTCTGAAAGGTAATCCTTTTTGTTCTGGATAGCTTTACCTATCCAAAACTTATTCTCTTAAAAATCAGACCCCTATCTGATCTGTGGGGATTTCCCTGGGACCCTGAGTATCTGCTCCCTGGTGCTGTGTGACATTGGCTACTCATTTTACTCCTTGTTTGTACTCCAGATCTTCACGGTCTTGCCTAGTGAAACAGCAACAAACCCAGGGACAGATATTGTCTCTTCAGCTCACTTTTAGAGTTAGTGGTGAGAGTTCTTAGGTGTTATTTTAATAGAAAGAAATACGACTTATGTCAGTTCTAGAAAACACTAGATATTTTCCCTTTAATAGAGATCATGACAAGGGACTCATAGCCTGGTTGTTTTTGGAAGTTCTGAAATAGCCTAATACTGTCATCTCAGAGACTATTCCATTTAAAAATATTAAATAGTCAGCTTCATTGACTACTTCTTCCTATCTTCCCACGCATAGCTCAGATGATAAATTCAAAGTTTATGCTTCTGTCTTCAAAAAACTGCTGCAACAAGGAGATAAAGGTTAGACTGAGAGTGTTCAATAAAACTTTTTTAAATACTTTTTTTCTTCTTTAACAGATGTAGTTCACAAGAGAAACTCTTGTTGACTTAGATTGTGATGGATGAAGAACAGGTGGCATTACAGAGAAAGCAAATTTTATACCTTTGTTCCAGGGACCCATTAGTATATCCTTACGTATATTTTTAGCTTGAAACCATTAACCTTGAAAAACATATTGAACAGACAGATCAGAAGGAAACTGTTTGTATTCAGAATAAATGGTGTTCACTGCAGAACAACAGTGATGGGGAAGAATTACACCAAATGGGAYGGAATCAATACCAAAACTAACCTGTTTTGGAAAGTGCAGTTGTGGTTTACTGCAATACTGCAGTACTGGCTCTTCAACAGAGATTTTTATGCACAACTCATGTAGCTGTGTAGAGGGAGTGCCATTAGCAGCCTTTCACCCTCTCTTCTTCTCTTCTCTTCTCTTCTCTTCTCTTCTCTTCTC
>NW_020455899.1:2594776-2651775 GCF_003342845.1 Nothoprocta perdicaria | reverse complement strand
TCTCTTCTCTTCTCTTCTCTTCTCTTCTCTTCTCTTCTCTTCTCTTCTCTTCTCTTCTCTTCTCTTCTCTTCTCTTCTCTTCTCTTCTCTTTCACACGAGGACTGAGAATGTTAGATGGAAAGTGGTTTTCAAGGTTATCCCACAGACAAACCATCTCTCCCGTTCCAGCCCACTGGGCTGCACCACCTTCCCTAAAATAGGGCAGCTCACCACGAGCACTGTAATTCCTCTGTTTTCAGCATCCATCAGGCAATGTTACAAGGAACAAAGGCAAAAGCTGAGCAAGGTTATTCACCTAAAAACACAAAAATCACTCGGAGATAAGCACACATACTAATTTCTTTAATTATATTCCATGTGCAAATTGCTACAGAAGTCCCAAAATATTAAATTTGTATATCTGTTAGGACATCTCTGTATTCTTAGCAATGACTGATGTTTTGGTAATGGTAACTGATATTTGCAATTAGCATTACAAAGCAAAGTAGTGACAAAAGAGGAAATCTCAATGCAGTGGATTTTGTTCATTTTGGCATACTTATATAGTGGCTCTAATTTCTTCCTGCCATAGTTCATCTTTATTCAGTTATATCCCTATTCTTCCACTAACTCGCTTCTTGGGAGACATGTTGAGGCCTTGATGGTCGTGTAAGAAAGTATTATTGTGCAATGTAGCCTCCTTCTCTTCTTCCCAGAAATACAGTGCCTAAGAAGCCAATGAAATCATTACTGCTTGAATTTACTCTTCAACACTGATTTTTTTTCCCCTTTGGTATACGTAAACTCAATGGGGCCAAATTACTACTCTAATCAACTGAATGATGTCAAAGAGTTGCCTTTTTCAGCCAGAGTGTTTTTAAATAATAATTTTCAGCTTTTCCRATCCTTTTGTGATTGTAAACAACCCTGCTGAAGGGGAACAGCTCAGGTTACATCTTGCATGTGGACTCATCCCTGTCTTGGGTCCGTCCCATGGACACATGTCCAAAACCTAAACCCTTTGAATCATGACCTGGCAATGCGTTGGTGCAAAGAAAGCCTTGATGAGAGCAGTGTGGCTCTCTCCTAGCATGCAGTTAGGACACAAACCTCCTAAGATGCCATGCCACAGGGAAGGCAGCTCACTGTAGGGGAGGAATTAAACAGAGGTGTCTAGCTGATGCCTCCTTGTCCAAGGGTGAGACTGATTCATACTTCTGCACACACATGGTGCAGATAGGCAGCATGCTGCCTTTCCCTAACATGCTTCCCTTCTGATGAAGCCAAATGTTGAGCCTTGCTGAGGGTCAATCCAGCATTAAGCAATCTACGCTCACCTTCCCCCTCAAGGGGATGCCAGATGTTTTTGGTCTACAGCACTGTAATTTAGAGAGACAATAACTCCAAGGAGAGTTATTGCACATATGCTTCTTCCCTGATAAATATATTAATCACAAGGCACAAGGTTTGCTAAACTTTTCTGACAGCCTGAGAGAGAAAAGGAAATAATGTTCATTAACAACTGCAAGACTTGTGAATAAACAAAAGATTTGCTGGGAAGACAGAAAAATGTCAGAGKATTTCAATGAACATAGAAATACTCCTGCCTTGAGAAAACAAAATCCCACTCTGTAAGGAGGCAAAACCACAAGAGTTCCAGTCTCCAGTAGCCAACAGATATAAATGACAGCAAATAAAAGCAGATTTATCATTAGAAGAGAAATTGAAGCTCCTTGTGCACTTCCCTGGGACTATTAATTTCAGATTATGTGGAGGCTTTAAATATTCTTGTTCCCTTGAAGTACCATAATCAGCTTTCCTTTATTAGCACCTGGCGCAGCACTGCATGGCTTTCCTTGCATGGCTAGTCAACCTGCTGAAGCTAATAGGCCTCCTTAAATAATTAACTGTGTGGGATTAGAGTTCAGAAGTGACATACTGTAAAACCATGAAAAACAGTTTTCTCTCAAGCAGAAATTATGCATAGTTCAGATAGTCAGTTCATGATRGTGTGGATATGCACACCTCACCAGCTGTCTTCCCTTCCTTCCTTTGGGTCTTGGTTGTGAAAGGAAAAGAAGAATTCTTTTTATTTTATTCTAGAACCTAGGGATGTGGTTCATTCCTGCTTTTAGCTTGGACCCCAAACCGATCCACCTGGCATCTGTCTGAGATCTTTGGTGTCCAGCACCTTTCAAGAAATGCCTAACCACTTTGCCACGAGCAGCAAAATCACATGGTTAGCAATCAGTTTCAAGAGTAAGTAAGTACCTTATTGCAGGCCCTGTCAAAGTGGACTGTAAACAGTTACGGAGATGCAGCTTTGCGGTGTAAGTATTGTCATCTTTTCATGAGTACTTGGTCACGGAGCAGTGCACGGGTGAAAACTCACTAGGGAGAAAGTAGCTAAAGGCAAATGAGCAAGATGGAAAAATACTCACAGGCACAGGGAGCCTATAAACTAATTTTTGTTGTAAAAATACCCAAATCCATCTCCCTAAAATAATCTGGATGATTATTTTTCCCATAGTGTTCAATATGCTGCTGTATGTGTGTACGTATGCACACACACACACACATACGTGGAGTTTGGAGGTATTTGTTACTATATATATTGYATTTGCATGGTTCTCCTTATTATTGGTGCATAAGGTAGGTTTTCAACTGTGAACAACTGATGCTTTTGAATTTTGTAATCTGCATGCTATCAAGATGCTATGAGGCTCCTGTCTTTTACCATATTGGATTAATCATACCCCTAATATGTTTTCACCTAGCAATACACTTGGTAGGGAAAGTGACAATTATATTAGCATTTAGAGAGTGCTTACCGTGTTCAAAGCATCTTATCAACAATAATTTGATTAATTAAAAGAAAGAACAGCTTGCTTGCTCTTGGGATTGGAGTTGTGGATACAAAGCACATGAAGTAATGTTTCTCTCTGAAATAAGATCGTGATCCTATGAAGGAATGTCCACTGCACGAAGAGGAGAAAAAGCAGGGGAGAATTTAAGTGATAGATTAGGCCATATTTGCTGTAAATTATACTTGAGTTAAGAATATATTTAAACTAATTATAAAGCTCACCGGCCTCCCTATATCCTCCCTTGTTTTCTGGAGAAAATGTGTTAAAACTTCTCCTCAGTTCACCATAACATACAGTTAGATAGGGATAACATATCAAAGAAAAAGTCTCATGAAAAGGGCTTAACTTTTTCTACTTATAAATTCTAAAGCTGCCCTCACCCGTTACCCATCCCACTGACTTCAAAAACTGTATATGTAATCCAAAGCAAAAATAGTGAATAATTCCTTTAGCCCTAACTCGTATATTTAGCAATAGGAGGTCATGTGAGCAAGAGGAACAAGATTTGATTCAGTTTAATTGAGTGGGACTGCAACTGGTGTAGTTTGTCTTGTGTTGAGTTTCTCCATCTTAGGCATGGGCAGGTCTAGATCTAGAAAAGGATTTATGAAGTGTTATCTGCTTAGAAAGGGATATCAAAGGAGGTGGCAGTGATGGGCCTTACAGCTGATACTATGAATGAAGGAATGTGGAGAATGCTTTGTTTTGGGAAAAGCAACAACATTTCCAAGCAAGTGTCCTTGATCACCACATCTCCAGAACTGAAGAGGTGGAATCTGGTCCTCTGCATAGCTTTTTTCACTGCAGTGAGTTACTTGGTTGCTATAAAAGTCCTGCAAGGAATTGGGTTGCCTTTCCCAGAACATTCCAGGAGACACTACTGCACTTTCTTTTCCACTCTTTCATGATACTGTCTTTTACTTCCTTCTCATTTAGAGTGATGCATGTTCTCTAATATTTCCTTTCCCCCAACCTTCTGCTGAACTACTACATTTTTAAAGCACTTTCAGCAACAAGGTATTAAATGATAAACCCAAGGCAGAAGAGCACAAAACAGGAGGACAGGGAAGAGGGCACAAAGCAAAGCACATTTTCCTAAAGTAAGGAAGTTTTCTATTGAGAGAAACATCAGCCAGCACTAATACACCTGGAAGGCTATTATAGCAATCATAGTAAAACTCATGGATGTTGCCAAATTGGAAAGGGAAGAATAATATTGATTTCCTAGAAAATAGTCTTTGCAAAGCCACAAGTTTTTACCAAGCTAAAAAGAGTGGCTGCATTTTGAAATGGCATCAGTAGGTTGGACTGATCTGTACTTGGTTAGACAGCTGGCCTACGGAAGATAACTAATTCTCCCCTGTAATTCTGATTAGGAAACAAATAACTTAATTCTGTTATATTCTTAATTTTGATATATACTTAATCATATCTCAGGCTCACTTACTTGAAAACACACTAAATATTTAAACAACAAAATAAAACAAGGTTTTAAAGGTGATTTTTTCTGACTGTTTTATTCTCCCAAAGACATATTCATAGGATTCAAAGTGCTGAACCTTACTTTTCAGACAGCGCATTCAACCGGCATCTTCACTTTTATTASCTGAATACTCTAAAGCTTTCAAATAAAGAGGGAAAGGACTTTTTTTCAGTCAAGCCTTGATTACTGCAGCAGCACTCAAAACATCATTGTTGAGTAAGCCTCAGTTGGATAGATGGAGCTCGTGTGTTTTATTCCGTTATCTACTATCGCTACTGGAGMATATTCTTCATGAGGAATTGCCAGTTTTATGCAAGGCTGGTCGGCTTGTCAAAATTTCAAGAAAACCTTGTTACTGGATTTTATTTTATAAACTCGGTGTCAGCTTCTTTTCATTCAAGCATTTCCCACTTCCCACTTCCCTGGAACAAAGGCATGATGAAGAAGTCAGTGCTCAGAATAATTTTCCTCTCATGACCAGATTGTCAGCCTGCTAGACACAGAATTCACACCAATCTGGCGAGGCAAGGCGGGTGTTGAACACGCATCAGAGACCACGCCAGA
The DNA here is from genome assembly GCF_003342845.1 of Nothoprocta perdicaria. Lineage (NCBI taxonomy): Eukaryota > Metazoa > Chordata > Aves > Tinamiformes > Tinamidae > Nothoprocta > Nothoprocta perdicaria. The sequence continues at coordinate 2,646,881 of NW_020455899.1, read as the reverse complement.
AACATCTCAGATGCTGTCTGTCTTACAGTGGGTTYTGTTAGCTAGCACGTCATGTCAACTAACGGCAGTTATTCACCAGCACATTATCTAAATTCACAGGKATTCCTATGAGGAAAATATTAATAGGGATTACAGTGATTCTTGAAGATAATATTTATTCATTTTTAGTTTCAAGCACTTCTCCCAGCTTCACTGGTGATGTGCGAGAGCTGTAACAACCTGCAAGAATAGCAGTTAATGGCAATAAGGAATTAGTTCTCTGTGATAGTAATGCATACGGACCAAGTAATTGCAGTGGAGGTGTCCAACCTRTATGATTACAAAAATCATCACAGTGTTTGCATCAAATTCTGCTTTTAAAGGCAGAAAAGGAGATCTGGTCACTGTAAGAAACACCATTGCCCTAACTTTAGCCATCTTAAAAATTAAAAAGATATTAAAAAAAAAGCAATTCCAATCCAACTGAAGCTATAGAGAACATGTCAGAAAAGCATTATGGCATTACCTAACTAAATAAGCAGTAAGTGGTACACATTTACCATGACTGCATTTTCAGTGCTTCAATGCTAACATACTGTATTAGGTGACATTTCATCCCCCAATGCTGTGAGAACCGTAACAGCCTGTTAAGATGACTGGGTATTAAACCATTGAACCAATTTTTCATACCAGCTCTCCTCACAGATGGGGATRCATTGACTGCACAAAAGCCCAAAGACAAGGGGCAGAATAGAAGGGTCACACACACAGAGATTATGGCCAGAAAACACTTTCAAATGTGTGACTGCCATTGGAACAAACTTCTATTTATTTCAGTAGAAGAGAGATGCCCAGGTAATACTGAGGCTATGCTCCTAAGTAGCCTGTCCAAGAATAGTGGACTGAATGGGGTCTAACTGAGTCGTAGGTCAGCACTAACCCATGCCTAAATGTTCCTTCCTAAGCAATTGTCCTTCCATCAGGTCTGCTTGAAACAGGAAACCTGTTGTCTTGTGCAGGTGTTTACCAGATCAGAGTTTCTCTTGCCCTTCTYCATATGCTGGGAAAGAGAGGTGAAAGGAACTTAATATACAAAACKCAGACCTTCCTTAGGAGCTCTAAAATTATCAGATTCATCAATGTCAACTCTTTAAGGACATAAAGAGTTCAATGAAAACCACTGACGGATAAAACTAAAAGTGGAAAGGATCATCTTAAAATATTCTATTCTTTTTTTTTTCCTGTGAAAATATTTGTTTCAGGCCAAAAAGTAGCAAACAATCTCTTTTTGTCAGGTGTATCATCAAAACAATCTGCTCTAAAAGAGAATAAATAGTAAGCAACAGCCAAGGTATGCATCATTGCTAAATGTTAAAATAAGAGCAAGTTGAAGCAAAAGTTGAAGGTAGAAGAAGCAACCCAAGGCAATTCTGCCTTAAAATATACAGCAAAGCCAGAACTTGCTTCCTAACACTATAAATCAGTATCACTTACTGTACATGAAATGTCTGAAAGTCGATTTTTCATGATCTACACCAGAGGGCAGATTCTAGCAGCTTTGGCAACTGAATAGAAAATCTGGAGATGCATCCAGTTCATAGCAAGCTGCATGAGAAAACAGAAAAYAGCTTTTCCATGGGATCCTGCAATACCTAATCCAGGCACAGCTCAGCCACAAAAGTGGGCTCACTTTTGCAAGTCAGAAGCATCTGTCTTTTTGTCAGGAGTCCAGCCAAGAAAAAGCATTTCCAAGGCACAACACCATGTTCAAAATCAGGTAAGACTTTTCCTCCTGATCCCAGCTGTGTACTAGCCTAGGCATAGTCAAGATTACACCTACCTGCCCTAATGCCGTAAATCATAATATCTTAGGGAAGACTGCACTGTGTTGGCAGCTAGGAAAGTCTTGTTGACCATGGGGACTGACTTTCCTCCTCTGAAATGTCTGGAAATACACAAGACACAAAGCCTGCACTGGGTCAATTGCAAGGGACCTTCTTGAGCTCTGAGGTCTTGCCCTGCTTAGAAACACAGATAGACTGAAAATGATGGTTTTGAGAGCAAATCCAGCCTGTAAGCACAATACTATGGAGACTTAGCTCGCTCTCCTACCTGTCCAACGAATGCAGATGATGCTGGTGCTTAATATTTAATGTTTCCTTCTCCCACCCTGGTGGTGACACACTCCGGTTTTGACAAACACTTTGGATTGTGTTTGTACTTGTGCTGGGTGCGTTCCCTTCAACATCAGCCCTCGTGCTGAGAGATGACAGGGCCCCTCTGCAATGCCCGTGCCCTGCTGCTTATCCCAAAATATGACTGCCAGTTATCCTCATGGAAATCACTTGCATGGTTACTCATTTCTGCCATTTCGGAAGGCGGTGCAAAGCCAAGGGAAACTGTGCTTCATTGCAGAGACAAGCAAACAGTTGGGAGCCTCACGGGGAGCTTCAGAGTTTCCCATTTTTGGCAGTTCCCAGGGCTACCAGTGTTCTTGTAGCAGCACAGCGTGTGAGCCTGGGTCTCTGCTCTCCTTCTGTCAGGAACAGGAGAGAAAAGGGGAAGAAAAGTTCATATTCCTTATGCCTCTCTGAGGCACAGCCAGCACCAGGTAGTTGGTTTCCTGAAGCAATAGCCTAAATTCAGACAGCTTGAAAGTATGTTTATATTTAGCTTTATAGGCTGACTAAAGTCCCCCACCAAAAAAAAGGCAAAAAAAAAAAAAAAAAAAAAAAAAAAAGACCAAAAAAAAGCAAGGATCTAAAGACACATCTTTTTATAAACCTCCCTAACGTATGCTTCTGAAAAATGTGATACCTCTCTAAATGCTGCAAATTATTCACTATTCCACTCTCTATTCTAAATACTTTGTTCTTTACAAACTTTCATTTCACACACATGTAAACACAAATCCAAACATGAACACACACGCTTTATATTTTGTTCACACCTATTTTGATTTTTTTTCCATATCAAAGCCTTTTTGTAAGCACGTGAATATTTTAATAACCTTTATAAGTATATAAGAATTTTATAAGGAAATAAGGATTTGCTCACTAAAGCAAGAATAACAGCAAGAGTCAGTCTTTCTATTCTTGGGAAGCAAAACCCCCATTCAAACTGGATTTCTTAAAGCTCTTTCTTCATCTTGCCCCCAAAGATACTGAAACATATCCAACTAGATGAAAGTTGTGTTGCTACCAGCGTACAGAGGAAGTGGACACAGAGCGTGAGACTCAGATGTGGAAATCAAATAGGACACAAGAAGAGAAGGTTTCTCTCTTCTCTCTGTGTCCGCCCTAATGATTTAATTCCTCTCACTTTCACCTCCTTCCTTCTCTACAGTTATTCTGCAGGTCTGGAACAACCTGTATTTTTCTCTGTACTCTATTTTGCAGAGATGACTGGGTAGGATTATGTCCCAGATTATGGCATAACATCCATCAGCCTGGCAGCAAGATGACACACGTGCTGACAGCATGAGGCTTTGGTCATTTATTCCTCAGGATCTGATATAAACATAYAGAGAACAGACACAGAGAATACAGATATAGAGAACAGATACGGAGAAAAAAAATAAAAAGCTGTAAAGAGGCTTTCATTTTTCTGTCACATTTTCAAGTAAAATCAGGAAGACATTAAAAATGATGCCTGTAAGATTCCATTTGCTGGCTGCATTAAATGAAACAGAAGTGAAAGGACTGTGAACTTACTGCAAAATGTCTGCTAATCCTGACTCTATATTTCAAGAAAAAYAATTTTGTTTCCTTGCAATTCTTCCACTCTAGCAATGATTAGAAAAATGGATGTACTGAATTAAAGAAAGCCTATAATCTAAGTTTTACACATCATAATCTGAAAAAAAAATCAGAAAAGAAGTCCAAGCCCAACATCTGGTTGTTCACCTGGATAAAGATAAGGGAATTACTCTTTAAGGTCCTTCCTAACTTTACTAGTCTTATAACCATTTGGTTTTTCTTGTAGATAGGATAGATGAAGGTTACCAAATTTCCTCAGCAGTTCTAACAGCTCTAARTTAACATCTAGATCTTTCAAGTCTGATTTCTTTCTTTTCGCTTCCCTTCTGTATTCATTTTCTTTATACTAGAAGAAGGAAACATTTTGTATAGTCTAATTACTGTCTTATGTGACAGATACCTACCACAGTGAATTTCAGAGAACACGCCAGAACTAGTAACAAGTTTCAGCAAAATTTCCTAGGCATACCTATGGATTTCCCTGTCTTGCCTCATTTGCTTTAGAAGCCTGAAACTCATAATGAAGCTTAAAACTCAAGTTAAAGGAGCTGACATAAAACTACTGAACTGCCCATCTCTATTTAGGTTGCGTCCTGCAAAGGTAAAGATAGTCCAGTAATGGATGCTGGAGAAAGACTGCAAAATCTCCTGACAATCCTATTTGATTCAGAGAGACAATAACATAGCTGTTTCTTGTGAGACCTGTGTGATAATACAGGAAATCCCATGTCAATAATGCAAAGTAATGTTCCCACAAAAAATCAATGCTAACTTAAAAATTTAAGTGGTTATCTCTGGTCTATCTCATCCAGCTTGAGAAAAGAGACCTCTGAGTTGCAGCAGTTCTCTGACAAATTCAGAGCAGTGTTCAGTGGATAAAAAAAAGTTTACAGCTAATAATTATTCAGAAAGGAACAGCTAACACTGTAGAAAATATCACAGAGGATTGAGTAGCCAACAAGGACAGACACTTTGCCATATTTCATACTTTCAAAAAAGTATAGGCTGGTCAGGGATGTACAAGTCAGGGCCAGTGTTGAAATGGTGGAGTCTATCCTGACTGGAGGGAGCAAGTCACAAAGTAGGATCACAGCCCTGGACTCCAAGAGAAGAGATTTTGTCATCTTCATGCATCTACTTGAAAGAATCCTTTTAGAYAGAGTCTGGAGAAAAGAGGGGTCCAAGGATCACCTCCTCCAAGCTCATGAATSGTCCGTCCCAGCAAGTGGGAAATCAAACCTGTTATGGATGAACAAGGAAGATCTGACTAAATTCAGACATAAAAAGTAAGTGTGCAGGAGCTGCAGTGGTGGAGTTAGAAGAAGTAAAGCCCATCTGGAGTTGGAACTGGCTAGAGATGTGACAGATAAAAAGAAAGGCCTTTGAAAGGTGTTGATCTACAAACACATCAGCAGCAAGAGGAAGGCTAGAGAAAATGTTGGCCTGCTAATAACTGGGGCAGGGCCCCTGACGAACGAAGGGCATGAAGAAGGCTGAAGTTCTGAATGYCTCCTTTGCCTCAGTCTTTACTGTTAATACTGGTCTTCCCAGTTCCCTGAGAGAAAGCTCTGGGCAAAGAAGAGACTCATGGTGGAGTATGACTTGCTTGGTGAACTCTTAAGAGCATGATACTTAAACAAGTCCATGGGCCCTGACAAGATGCATTTGCAAGTACCRTGGGATAATGGACATGGCTAATGTCATGGCTATGAGGAGAGGTTCCTGAGGACTGGAACAAAGCAAGATATGTTACTCATACCTTCAAAAGAAACAAGAAAGAGGACATGGAGAGCTAAAGGCTGGCTAGTTTCACCTCAGTCACTAGAAAGATGGTGGAGTAAATCTTTCTGGGAAAAAAAAGAAAGATTTCCAAATATATAAAGGACAAGAAGGTGAGTGGGGGCAGTTAGCATGGGTTTATTCAAGCCTGACTCCCTGGATAGCCCTCCACAATGAGATTGGTGGCGTAGGTATAGAGAGGGCAATGGATGCTGTTTACCCTTCCTTTAGCAAAGCTTCAACATTGTCTCCATGGCATGCCCATAGACAGGCTGAAAGTACAAGCTAGATAGGCRTAAAGTGAGGTGGACTGAAAACTGAACTGACAGGCTCAGAGGGTTGTAATCAATGACACAATATCCAATTTGAGGACATGCAGGATGAACAGTGGGTCCAGTACTGCTCAACATCTTCATTAACACCTGCATGAAGGGACAGAGTGCCCCTGGAGAAAGTTTGTTGAGCCTACACAGCTGAGAGGAGCAGCTGATGCACCAGAGGGCTGTGATGGCATTCAAAGGGACCTGGACAGCTAGAGGGTTGGGCAGAGAGGATCCCCACAGAGCTTGACCAATGGTAGTGCAGGGTCCTGCACCTTGGGACAAATAACCCCATGTATCAGCATGGACTGTAGCCTGAGCAGTTCTGCAGAAAAGGCCATGTTCCCAGTRGACAGCAAGTTGATCATGAGTTGACCTTCCCCCTCTACCTAGTATTAGTGAGACCTGTTTGGAGTGCTGGAGCCATAGCTGGGCTCCCCAGTTCAAGACAGACATGGAGCCACTGGAGCAAGAGTAGTGAAGGGTCATATAGATAGGGGAAGGGTGACAAGTTTAAAGGATGGAAGCATCTGTCATATGAGGGAAGATGGAGAGAGCTGGGACTAGCCATCCTTTTGAAGACTGATGTGGAGATCTTAATAACATGTGTAAATAGCTAAAGGAAGGGTGCAAAGACTGATTTTTTCTCAGCAGCACCCAGTGAATAGACAAGAGGYAATAGGCACAAACTAAGATGCCAGAAATTTAAATACAAGACTTTTTACACTTTTTTAAGGTGGGAGTGGTGAAACGCTGGAATAGGTTGCCCAAAGAGGTTGTGGAGTCTTCATCATTGAAGATACTCAAACTAAACCAGATGAAGCCATGAGAAACTTGCTTTATCTGATCTTATTTTGACAGGGACTGGTCTATATCCTGAGGTCCCTTCCAGCCTTAACTATTCTGTGATACTACAATTATTGTATTATGATACAGGTATCTGTATTCTTGAATACCATATGTTGCTCTGACACTTTTCATCTCCAAAAAAAAAGATGTAAGTGGACTCAAAAAAACCAAACCATCCCAAAACTTCCGGTAGAATAAATTACTGAGCACTCACATGAAAAAAAAGGTGCTTTGATTTCTTTGAAGCACCTCATTTTTTCAGCACTCTCTTTCTAACCATGAAGCATGAAATAGGGCTCTAGTCTGAATACAAACAGCATCCGTATAATGAATGTGTATTTGCAAAAAGATTTTTTGCAATTCATAAGAACAGATACTGGGCCAAAAGAAAAAAAAAAGTAATTTGGAGATGGAAGAGACTCTGCCCCTGTGAAGAAAAAAATGCCTTTGGAAACTGTAATCTGACATAGCATAAGTCCAGAAACAGGCCTTCTGAGAGCGAGGATATCTTTGTGTTTGTTCAGCATGAGAAAGAGAAATCAGCGCTGCTCTGATGAGGGATCCCTAACAGGGTTTACATGATGAACTTCTGTAATTCACGTCAGGCTCGAGCTTTCATATGCCTTGTTCAGTGCACAGTGGATTTCCCACTAGCTCTTCAAAACCCATCTCAGATCGCTAAGGCTGCTTCACTGACATCCTTCTGTTAAAGATTTGGTGTTCCTGGTTTCTCTTGCATTCATCTGAAAGGGGCTTGGCCTTTTGCTTGGAAACAAGTCTGAGATCCCAAGTCTCAGTTGGGTCTAACAGGTCTGAGTCCCAAGTTCAATCACAATTTCAATACAATCTAATGTTCAGTTCAATCTTTTCTTACCTTTCCAAAGTCTTTGTCTTTATCTATATCAGAATAGCGATCCTGCTCTCTCCATCAATATATGACACTCCATCACCACTGTGAGAGGAGAGAGGACTATGTGCAATCTGCCATATCCTCAACTGTGCTTCCAACAACAACAACAACTACAACTACAAAGATACAGAAAATGGTTAAGGTTTAGGAATACGAGCTCCAGCACAACCTGCAGRTGAAGATACTGTAAAAATACTCACAGAGAAAGACAGACCTGTTTAGAGATCTGTTCTAAAAAGTCTTCTGAAAGAGAGACCTGTTTTAGAGATCTGTTCTGAACCTGACACGATAGTTTGCACTGCAATGTCTTTGCACACCCACTAGAGAAAACTACTTTGTGCMTCTTCAAAGCACTGGAAGATCCTCTTTCGTGAGCGAAATTGTTTTATTGCTGGTGTCTGAGAGAGATGCCCACAAAACACCTGGCAAATTGCATAACCTGCAACTCTCCAAAGAAGTAATGGCAAAACAGCAGCCCTAGCAACAGGTCAGTTATAGTTTAATAGTCATATTGATCTGAGAGAAATTTGAAGGTCCTCTGACTTAGGGATTAGATTTTCTGAGGAACTTAGGGGATTTATTTTTTAATTACTTATGGCCCACAGCTGAGACTAAAATATTTTAATTATATAACTGCAGGTCAAAGTGTTTTCCACAGAACTGTTAAATTTCTGATCTTACAGTAATCTGCTCACTTTTATTCTGCAATGGGAAAAATACTTTTATTAGCTTTGCTATCAAGCATACAGTAATATTTTTAGCTGTCATAAATTATTCTTATAAGATCTGGATCGCCTCCTTTACTTTCTTAAGCAGTATAGAATGACAAGGCAGATTTAACCCACATATCCTAAAATTTATTCTCATACTAGTATGCAGACCATGTTACACTACAGTCACATTCATAGTTATACTGAAACGGATTTCCTACTAAACCAGGACATGTTTTTGATAAATAAGGACTCTACACTTCTTCCTCAGAAATTATGGCCAGGATCAGCACTAGTTCTAGTTCCAGACTAGTTCCAGACATCTGTTTTTGCTCATTTTTTGCTATAGGGTAGGTCTACTAGCTGTTGCAGATGTGATCACAGATCATGAACTAGATTTGAATGCTCTCCGGGACTACAAGCATCTTACAAAGGCTACAAAAGCTGCATGAGACCTTGAAGACAGAGTTCACACTGAACACATTGGTAGCTGAGGCACATGAGCAGCAAATAAACTAGCCAGAATCACACTTTTTAGAGCGGCATGTGCATGTCCTTCGGCAGTCATGTATTTTTTACAATTCATTTCCAACATGAATTGTTTTTCCTTTGATTTAGGGAGAGGATAAAGGGTATCATGGATATCTTGCTTCTCTTTTCTACATTTTTGGAAAACTTCTTCATGGGCAATCACCTTCTTTCATTTAAATTACTATAGCTTAAAAATCATTGCCTGCATTTTGTTTTGTCACCTAAATATTTCATGTGTTAGATTTTWAATCTAAAACCTAAAAGTCCCCTTGCTCTCAAATGTAATTGAGAAGCACAGTCACTTTYGGCGTTTAATTGTGACAGAACCTTTGAATATTTCAGAAAAGAAAAAACCTCTCAAAATATGAAGGTGAGGAAAACTTTAGACAACGTCCTATTATTTTATACAATCTAGTTATGAGACATCTGAAAGGAAATTCGCCTCTTTATCTAGCAAAAAAAAAAAAAATTATTTCTTTTGTTTAGTGATCCCTGCTTGAACAGGGGATYGAACTAGATGATCTCTGGAGATCCTTTTCAACCTCAACTACTCAGTGATTTTGTGATTCTGTGATCAGGAACACATACATCTGTGTGGATATCATTATGCCATAAGAAGATTAATGATAGTGACCAGGCTGAACGTGAAATAAGCRTGCTGGCCAAATCAGAGAGTAATTACTGATGTGGGAAAAAATCATATATACGATTTACTCTAAGAGATAATTATGGATCCTTTCATTTACAGACTCATTCACATCCCCCGTATGGGAAGAACAGACAAGGTGAGAGGTAGGTAAGCTGCTTTACTTCCATGCCTGTGTCCAAACCACATATCAAGTCCAGATTCCAGACATGTGCTGTGCTACATGTGTCTCTAYGATCATCCTGGAGAAAATATCCATCTGCCAAATCAACTTGAATGCATGTGACTCTGCAGMGAAGTGTATCTTTACTGTGAATTGCAATAGCCTACAAGTTCTGAAGTTTTTTTTTGGCTTTTTATTTTTCTTTCTTTCTTTCTTTTTTTAACAAGGAAAAAGTGTGTGGAAGAGATTTGGACAGCATTAGAGGACTGCACTATTACTGCCACTATGAGAAAGCTGAGCACCTCMAATACTAAACTATATTTTATCCTCTAGTGTTAGCAATCCTGAACACTCATCATGATGGTTAAACAAAAATGTATGTATAACTGCAATGCACTGATAGTAATAATGATAATAATAACTGATAACTGCACTGTATTTCCATTCAAAGCTAGTTTTGCAGTGCAAGAGCAGTTGCACTGCTAGCTTATGCAAAAAACAGCTGCAATTAAAACTACAGATGTGACTCTGGGCAAAATGTTTCCCACTATGCAGTGCATAAAATAAAGACTGGTCTTTCAAGTTACAGAAAGCAGAGMTCTTTAAGCTTTCTCAGCTGTTTGTCTCTTCCCTCTCTCCCATGCTCTCCTCCATGAATTTCAGATTTTTAGTGCAGGTATGTTGCAGATGCAGTGCACATGTGAAAGCAAATGTCTTTGCAATAACAAAACGTTTGGTGGAAAAAAAGAGCTTATTAACCAGCCTGCGTGCAATACACTTGCGTGAAGGTCTGAAATGTAAAGTGATTGCAGACCTAGATGTTATCTGACTAAATCTGGTTTTTGAAGAGCCCAGCAGTCCTCTGCCACCTGACAGCCCTTCCAGAGCTGGTCTTTTCACTGATGTTCACAAAGGTTTCCTGCACGTTTGACACAGGTATCAATGACTTGAGAACTAAGAGTATATCCCTTGTGACAGCTCTGCTGATACTCTGATACTTGAAGAACACCTCATTAGAGAAAGCAGGGCTGATGCAAATGCTCCTGTAACATGAAAGCCTACAGACTGGGAAATGGCCTTCCAAGACACAGCTGGACAAACAGGATTGCAGCCATGGAGACTCTTCCCTGAAATCCTTGCATTTTTGGTGCATTTTACATCACAGCAGCCCAGGTCTCCCCCCGTGACACGTTCACATAAASGGTCTGCAAGGAGTTGCTCCAATAACTCACCTGCTGCAAGCACAAGATCACAAAACGTGATCTGAAAACAGCAGAGGCTGAAAAAGCATGAGACAATAACTATATTGCCCCCCTTGCACCAGTTCTTGGAATTCTGCTTACTATACTGGCTTTTGGAAGAAAATGTGAAAAACAGGGAAAATGCATGTGATTTACTTTCCAGTCCTATACATCCAGTCACAAAATAAACAGCACACAGGTGAGAACCCTTGCCTTAAACTGTTAACACTGCTTCAATGCATAATCAATAACACACGCAAAAACTGCTTTGCAGCTTGCAGCAACCTATGCCTAAACAAACCACAAGAATTCTTCAACACAGAAAAACACAATACTTGGAAGCAATTCTTGGAAAGACTGCAAAACATGTGCATATTGAATGAGACCATAGCAGTACCATCTGGAGACTGCTGCAGTGAGAATAACAAGCATTTCTTCGGAGGACTTCAAAGTGTTCGTGCAGATTTAGCCCTTACAGTATCTACAAAGTAAATATGTAACACAGAAAATACATTCTGGATCAGATCAGCCATCATGAAGCCCTGTGTTTTGTTCCTGGTAGCGGCAAATGTTGTAAGTGCTTTTTAGAGAGATCGTATCAGCATGGCATTTTCTGCAGTATATTTAAACTCCAAAGTATCCACACTTCAAGATATAAAATGGCACATCYTTGCCATTTATCCTTAGCATCCGAGCAGAATAATCTTTTTCAGAGATAGAAGCATGTAGTGAAAATTCATACAGGCACAGTTTTGCCAAAGGCAAAGAAATATAGGCATACTATAAAATGCTATGTATTAGTGAGCGTTATTACATCTAAYTTTTATTAGTCAAAGCTATCTGAGCTTGACATAAAAAAAAATACACCAAATGCTAAGAACATCTGGGGAAGGGAAGMTTTGTTAAAGTATGTGTAAGCAAAGCATTATTATCATTGCTATTCCTTGTGCTATTATTGCTGTTATGTCTGAATAAGATAATATTAATTGCTACAGAGCAATGTTTGTTCCTATGAGAAGTAGCAGCAATTACATAGTTGCTTATCAAGATAATGATTCCAAGACTATTCCAGACAGAATTCTCTTTTTTTTTTCCATTGTTTATGGTGTCTACATTGATCTTAAACAAAGAACGTAACTTCTTTCACTGTCTGATGTTTATGCTGAATGTATCCCCTTCTAACAGGCGTCTCTTAACTATTTCCAAACAGTTCCCACAGTGCCAGGCAATGCCACAGCTCGGTAACTTAACTTACAGGAAGGATTTGCAGTTCTTTTCACAAATCAAATCCTGACCTTCTGCACACAGCAACCTTGCAGCATTGAACTGAGCTTCTTAAGGGGAAGCAGCCTCTTGGATAGCAGAGCTAATTCCTTGCTCCTTTTGTTTAGGAGGATGCCCTGGAAGATTTACCAAAGGGTTATTACTATTTAATCAGTATTCAAGAGATGGCTTTCTTAAATAAATTGTCACTGCTGCCAACAGCTAAACCTTTGTGTCACGTGGCAGGTTGTTTAATGGTGGTGTCAGAAATGTAAGCCCTGGAAAGGGATGTGCAAGCAAGAGAGGATCAAGAAAATGAAAAAAAAAAAAAGAACTGTACATGGCAAGATTTGCATGGGAGGACATGATGCACTGAGCAACAGCAAGCACTGCATTGAGAGGATTTGAGAAAACCAAGGAAGAACATGGAGAAGAGATGAACAGGGAAAAATGTTAGGAGCAGCACAGGGAGGTGAAAGCTCAGACTGAAACACAGCAGCAAGCACCTTCCAAATCCCTGGAGAAGTGGAGGATGCTTCTCATCAGATGCTTTGCTTAAGACACCCCACCAACTCCGTAAATTAAAATAAAACGCAAAACAGCTTGTTTAACCAACACAGATGTCCTTTATGTGTGTTTCAGCCCTGCCCACGTTCTGCAGAGCTCGCTSTGCTCCTATAGTGCACACTGCGGTCATCCTTCCCTATAGGTGCCTATAGGAGCAAGCATACCCCATCCAGCTCAAGTTTGTCAAGGTAGTGACATTGAATATACTTAGTTAGATATCAGCAAACACTCGAGAACTGGAGGGATGTATTTGGTTTACTTTTCCATGCTTGAGACTTTAAGGTGCATATTGTCAAACATAAGATGTATATTGGCAAGCTTTTCTCTTCAGACATAAGCACAAGATTTGAGGAATAAAAACACAGAGCTTAGTAAAGTGTTTTCAGGAACAGAACTTGTTAGGGGAAGGCCTCMTGATGGAAGGGGAAAGAAGGAGCAATCATTGTGCCTTGACCCTGTCAGGAAATCTATTTTAATCCATCATGTTCCTGATGTAATTGTTAAATAAAGGCTTTTCAGTGCACTTCACTTCTTCAGCGATGCCTTCAAAAAGCATTAACACTTGCCTTCACAGATAAGACATATTAAGGAAACAGTTTATTGATGGTCAGCACTGAATACTCTCAGTTCCGTTTCTGCCTAGAGAGGTTTTAAGTTAAACTCTGGGAGAACTCAATCCCAGGTTTTTCTTCTAACTTTAGATTTCACAATATCCTTTCTTAATCCTGAAACCATAGGTAATTCAATACAAAAGTATATTATTGATTTTGCTGACATTTATTTGGATGGCTCAGTAAGAAAAGTCCATAGTTTAATACATTTAATTTTGAGCTTATGTGTCAAACTGTGGCACCACAGTTTAGCCAGCGTCTCCACTAGCTTCACATATAATTAAGATGCAGTTATAATTTCCTGATGTTCTGCAGCTGAAGGTCTCATGGTTTTTGGAAGTTCATGGTCCTGAAGATGCAGTCTGGAAGTGACTTCTGCTGGCTGCCAGTCTCTGGGACCTCAGTTGCTCTTCCAGGTTACTTGCATTGGAAAACACTATTCACCTTCCTCACTGCAGTAGAGAGCTGGTGCTGSTCCACCAGCCTTGCTTAAGACACCTGGCACCCTGGATGGGATCCTGCATAATCCCAAAACAGCAGGGCAAATAACTGGGCAGGTTCTAGAGGTGAGTCTAACTTTCAAGGTGTTGTCACTGGTGGCCCCTTGCTCCTTCCTAAACTGAAAAAAGAAAGTGAAAGAAGGAAAAGTGGAAAGTTCTCAAACCTGCTGGTGAACAAGCCATGGGATTTTCAAGCCTGCATGCAGATTTTTGATTTTACCTGATCAGTAAACCAAGTGAGGTAGAATTATTATTGAAATGCTCTCACTGTTAGATATTTTGAAAGGCTGTCATGCAGCTCTCATGTATTGGGGAGCTGCAAATCTATGCACTTTATGACTGTACTTTGGATTTCAGTTTCTGATTCTTCTTATAACTCCCATGAACTCCTGAGCGCTCTCACCGTCTTGCAGAGTATAGAATAGCACCTGAGAATGACAATACCTGACTCACAGCTGCAGCCTTGAAAACATCTAGGAAAACTGCAGTCACTCTTCAGTGAGTAAAAACACCTCAGCCCACTTGCCACACGAAAGAAGGTGTGAAAAATTCACAGCAATGTGAAGAGGGTAAATGGTTTTCTTAAACTTATTATTGATGTGTTTGTCTTGCAACTCCTTAGCAATTTTTTTTCTGATGTTATTACAGAGTATTTCTGTACYTAGTTGCAGGAAACTTGAATTCATAGTTATTGGTACTTAAATCAATGAAGGCAAGGCTAAGCTGCTTCTGAAACCTGTTGAAAAAAATACCTGCTTCAAAGTGACCTTGAACTGAATGTGTGTTACATAAGTCCCTAATATTACAAGGAGAAAGACCTCAGAAAAGTTTTCATACAGCAGTGATTTTTTGATTCTTCAGTTGATCTGCTATAAGAGTATGTAGAAACTAGTCTTCTGTACCTCCAGAATAAAGTTTGCAAATGCAAATAAAAACTGAAGGCTTCTTTTAAGGATGATCTTCACATGCAGACTTGACATAAGCATGCTCAAGAGAATCATAGTCTCCACATCTTAAGGAAGTTTACATATACTCACACTATGCCAGAAATAAAGCAGAAAYGGAGTGAGCCATTGAAGATTTAGAGAGTATGTTCTCTATGAGAAATAATAATAAAAAAAAGAAGGCATCAGAGTCAGTTTCAGAAGGGAAAAGTAAAGGTTTCAGGTGAGATATTCTTCTGTAGCTCAGACTTTTATCAAAATTTTATCAACTACTTCCTCAAAATTGAGAAGTGGTAGAGAAAGGAATGATTCTGTTTTATTGCCTGCTTCCAGGTGGCTCCAGAAGAGGCTGATGCACATGCTCACTTGCTTGCTTACACCTCAGCCCTCTCATAGACACACCAAAGGTGATGCACAGATATTGGTGTTTGCATGCAAATSCAGCAGCTGCACTTGTGCAATGTGTTTTTCAAAACACATTACATATTGCTTTAGCTCTCTCATTAAAAGAGAAATGGTGAGGGGAAGAAGCAGAGGACCTCCTAGGTATGGGGGTTCCTGCTCCTGCATGATTTACAGCTGAGATAAAAATCCTCACAAGCAGCTTATAATGTGAAGCAGAGGCACGGCTATAGCTGCTGCTGCTGCTGAATCACTCTATTCATACCTTCTTCCTCCTCCGCAGTATCTGGCAGAGCTGAGAATTTTTTTCCCCTCTCTTTTTAAATAAATAAGATTAAAACATGGAGGACTTTATTTGGAATTCATTTTGTCACACTTGCACTTAAAAGACTCCACAGCCGAACCACCTGTTGAGCTCCTACCCTTGCTGAAGGCAAAGAAAGGCAGCTCAAGATCTATGCAGCACTGATGTTCTCTCCCCTCTTCTTTATGCCATAGGTGCAAAGGCATGAAGAGGTCCAAGAGGCTGGTCTTGAGCCATGGTGCAGAGCACCCTTCAGCTCCCTCCCTATGCTGCGTTCTTGCCATGAGCTTGAGACCTTCTAAAATGAGCCCGAGTGCTCCAGTCTCAGCCTTGCTTTCCTCTTCCCAGGTATAGGCAGCTCTTGGTTAGAGCAGAGAGAGCTGGGGCAAGCAGTGAGGCATGGAGAGATGTGCCCCGAGTCTGATCTGTATACTGAAAGGACAGGAAAAGAGCCAAAAGATTAATTTCACTTGTCACCTGCTCTAATTCTGGGCTGAAAAGGGTCACTAAACTGAAGACTGCAGTAACCTACCCTGGGGATGGGGTATGTTTTGCAGGAGTCTAATTTTAGAAGGCTGTATAACTTCATTGATTCAGTTAGAAATGATACCCAAACACTCACTTTTCAGCTCAGCAGTGCTTGAGGGAGGTACTGATGTACACAGAAATGCTTTTGCCATCTTGATTGGAAATTAATTAGTCTTTTTTTTTCGTATAAATCAAAAATGCCAACCGTCCGCAGCAGCTAGCAGCTTTAAATGTTCATGTGATTCTGCCCTTTCTGGCACAAACATGCTCCTTCCAGAAACAAGTTCTGCAAAACAACCTCTTAAAATCCCCCTACCTCACAAAAGCAGACCAACTGCAATTAAACCAAATCAGATCATATCAAGTAGTGTCTGGCTGCAAAAAGTATGAGCACAGGCAGGAGTATGTCAAAGCTTGATGGGAGGGTAAATGAATTTACCTCCTCTCAAGGTCTCCCTTCACAGCTCCTGTGTCTTTTCAGAACCAAATCCTTTGATTTTTTTAAAAAACCTGGGCTGGAATTTCAGCTGGACATAGACAGTGCCCAGAGAATGGGATGCTTTACGCCACCTCCCTTTATATCCTTGCCTCTAGGCTGCTGGAGGTGCCAGTGAGCCCATCACAAATTAGAAAATCCACAAGGCAGCTTTAAATGGTCTCCCCAGGGATGATCTCCTAGGGTTGTGCTGCATCTCTGGCACACCTTCATATTTCTTGTATTCTTCTCACTCTAATTCCGTAACATTCAGATTTAGGATTTGTTCAGAAGACAACTGGAAACTCCTTGTAAATTTCCCCTGCACATTTAAAAGACTGAGTTCTACAATCAACATTGGCTTGAGCTTAATGAGATTTTTATGTTTGGGAATTAAATATGAATTTCTTAAGGGTCAGAGAATACTGCAGCACTGTTTCATGTGAAGATTTACATTAATTGTTTCTTATGTTTTACCATGGAGCTCTCATTCTGTACAGAACATAGAACAAGAGCAGCCTACAAATATAATATTTTTCCTTTTTTTTTTTTTTCTCATAAAAAATATATCCACCTCCTTTGGCATTATTCTCCCCCAGCAGTTATGACTCGCCCTTACAGGAGCTTAAAATTAATGTAAAAGGGAAATGTGCACAGGGGAAAGTTTTTCAGCTTGACACAGTTGAGAACTGTGCCTTGTAAACTATGGCATTATTCTTTCAGGGAGAACTGATCTGCACTTTCARGGTAAATTGTACGAGTTGATGCTTGTTTCAAAAGCAAGTATGAAATTTCATGGGTATCCAGGTGCTTAAGAGCAGTATTTCCAAGTGGAGAGTGTAACTCACAGCTAGATACCTGAGCATGATCTAATAATATTAATCAAATGATATACTGTTGTGGTTGCCTCAGAAAAACAACATACAGGAAAGCTGGCCAAAAACCTCATAGTCAGGTATCCCAATTACTCTAACAGCAAAGAAAAGGTGGTCTAGCTGCCTTGGGATTATCGGTTCCCTAGAGACTAATAGGGCTGACCTCRTTTGCAAGGTTGCAGAGGTGTAGGAATGAGTTGAAGAGGTTTGAAGACCCAAAAAAAACAGATAGAACGTACAGCCCATTAACATAGCAATATGCTTTAAGAGCTAGACACATAAAAGAGGATTTATTTTTATTATCAGTCACCAATATACCTGATAATATGCATTGTTAAAATTACTATTACATTTATTACTATTAAATTTCTTTTAAGTTATGATTCTGACTTGAAGTATCTGATACTATAGTGTTTTTCTCAGGAGTCTATCACCATCACAGTAAAATGAATGCATAATTCAGAGACCTAATAAGGGAGGCTTTCCTTGCTGTGGGAAAGAGTAACTCAATTCTTTCCAAATTCAGAAAATTTATTTCTGAGAAATGGACCAGTTTTAYAAAAACATAGACCTAACACTGCAACTTAGGACTGAATGAATTCCCTAGAGAGCGTAGACCAAAGATTTGTTACTGAAAAGATTTCTTATTCCTTCATTTCCAAGTTCCATAAAGTGATTCCCCTATTCCCTGGGTACACCATAGCTTTCCTTAAAAAAATAAAAAAATCAATAATTATACATTGAAGTCTTCAGCATATTTAGACAGCATGAAAWTATTTTCAAATATCTCTCCTAGAACTTGTAAGATAAAGTAGTCAGATAGTCGCCAACTCATCTTAAAGAGAAGTCTATCAAAGATATAAAGAAAAGATTCAGCAAAAAAAAGCTGATGGTTTCTAAAAATCAGGTTTTATAGATTTTGCACATTTCCCAAGGCAGAAATGTTTGCCAGGAAGATACAATGTAGCCTGTGTACCTTTAGTATTGAGTGCTAATTTACTTGATCACTTAATTTTTTTTTTTATGTTTTGAAAAGAGGGATGTAGATGAAGGGCTTTGGGTGCTGTTGAGGATGCAACCACCTCCAAGGTCTGCTACCGAGTTTTGAATCACTAGGCAATGCAGGTTAAAAATGGTAGCAAAACCTGGGTCAATTTTCACCATCTAATTTTTTAAATTCTAGTAAAGTAAGTGGAACCCTAGGACTTTTAAAAATACCAGAAGTAAAGAAGTCCTAGTACAGCATCAAGGTTCTTTTTCAACACAGAGAGGAAAGAAATAGACCTGATTTAGGGATGACACATGATATCGTTGGGCATATGCTGCAACAGCAAGAGCTTGAATTCAGAGACTCATATGGTCTTTCTGATCCTTGTTTCCCGCAGTCTCCATCCTCATCACCAAGAGAGGTGAGTTTTCATAACAAAGAACAGATTGTTTTAAAATGCCTTCATCTAATAGTTCATACCGAAATAAAYGGTAAAATCTCTATTAATTTTAGAAGGAACAAAACTAGAGCTCAGTAAAGTCTTGAAAATCCTATCCAAGATCTCCTTTAAAAAATCTGTGCAGCTGTTTGGAATAAAAGCCTGCTCCGTAACAAATGCTTTCATCCCTCAAAATGGATTGTAGCCAACATGTTCAAATATTTCTTTATAATTTACTAATCTATATACTGATTATTCCCTTTTAAGTATTTTTTCAGTTCATAATTTTGACCTTATAAGTAAATAAATAGGAAGTTGTAAACATGGGATAACTCTGAGAACCCAAATATTTTGTGCCACAGCCCTAAAACTAAGCACCTAATATTTCCCTTTAGCTTTCAAAGATTTATGTTCTCTTCTACTGCTGTTTTGAGCACACCAGTTTACTCTCTCAAAACAGTCTTTATTTTTAATTTTGATGATGCCTCTTATCATAAGCTGGTCCCTTGCCCATTGTTATTATGACACAGAGAGAAAACATAATTCTACAATGTTTTAAGGACATTATAACTGAARTATTAAATGATTCAAGATGAACTGAATTTAAAACTTGGAACTAACTTTTCTCATGATCCCATAAACAGATTTATAATAAGTTTAGCTTTGTGTGTGGATATTCATATAGTTTTAATAATTATTCACCCATTTGTTATATCAGAAAAGGAGGTTTTTTTCTTCAATCTGTACTTTGAAGCTCATGACATTGAGATTGCACTCAGAACTCTTACCAGGTTAAACAAAAGAGAAGGGACATGGCATCTTGTCATCCTGCTAGCAGTTTGCTGGGCAGATTGTTTCTGGGGATTAACTTCTGACTTTTTATATGCTAGACTAGCTATTGCTTGACAGCTGTGACTACATAAAGGTTGATTTTTTTTACCATATGCATAACATTCTCTTAAGCTCCACTGTGTAAAATGATTAGGTCCATTTTGAATGCTTCTCACCATGATTAAAAACATGTGTTGCTCAACAGTAATGGCATTCCTAGGAAATTAGCTGATTATTTTTCTGGACACAAAAGTTGACCATCCCCACCTTCCTATTGCATATTTATGTATTTTGAACAGTTTTTACAGCTTTAATTTCTACTCTACACAAAAGCAGAGTCTGTAAGGCAGTTATAACCCTATGCTCAAGTCTTCAGCTGGCAGACAAGTCATGATTTTCGTGTCACAGGACCAGGAAAGGCAGATGTTCCCTGCAGGGGAATGTCCCGTATGTCCCTGTATGTCCATAGACTTYCAGAAACAGTGAGCTTTCCTGAAGACCTTGCTCTCATGCAGACACTAGTCACTACAGAGATGGTTCTGATTGCTTGAGTGTTAGCCATACATGCTCACAAATTTCACACCTAACCAGCCCACAAGTGACTCCCTCCTCTCTGGCAAAAGCTGTTCATCATTTTAAGGAGCTTAATTTAAGCCCAAGCTTTTGAAGCTTTTTAAAATGGCTTTTTTTTTTTTTTTTTTTTCCCACTGTAGACTTCAGCTAGTTTCACAAGAAATAATGCAAAAGAAGCTGCTTTTAAAAGAGTTCTTCCACTGCTGAGCTGTGTATGGAGGGGAGATATGTCCATGCTGCCAAGGGGAATGAGTTAGGAAGATTATTGCTGGATCCTCCCAAAGTATGGAAAGAGTCTCGATGTCTGTGAGGAGAGAGGAATAGAAGGTGGTGGGATGGAGGGGAGCAGGGAGATGAAGGAGGTGACAGATYCAGCCAGGAGCTCTGGCACACCAGGGCCTTCCCTTTGCCGAAGGACATCTGGGCCACCAGATGTAAGCTACTAGGAAAGAGRAGGGTGCACATAAAGAGGCTACCACCACAGTCTCACTCACAGAGTACCACTCTCTGGGTACCTTAAACTGAACTCAGAGATCCTAAAAGATGGATTTTCATGCCTTTTCACTGTCCCAGGCCATGAGAATACAAAAGAGCACTAAAGATTTTAATAGACTTTTTATTGTTATAGAGGCTAGTACAATTTTCATAAGGCTTCAAAAAGAGAAGTCTATGTATCTCATAGATGCTTCAAACTCCCTTGTTTTTCTCCTGACCTTTCCGACTTTAGGAAAAACCTACATTAAAACATGAAGCATGATCCTGTGTTGTTCTGGTGACTGACAGAGGCAAATAGCTAGCCTTGGACTAGAAAGAGAGAGGGAGAGAGACAGATGATAGCTCYGGACCTGGAAAGTTAAACCGAAAAATCCCACATTTGTGTTTCTGCTGTTGTAAGACAACCTTTAAGATTTTTCTGCAAGAAACATGACAATAACAAGAAGTAAACCTGGATGTCTTACACGATGTTACTGCTTTGCACTTATATGACATTCACTTGCCAGCACATAATTGACTCATCTGCTAAAKGCTTTGAGATGCCATTTGCATAAAGTGTTGTAAAAACCGAGAATTTTAATCTAACACTATGCAAAGATCTGCTGGGAGTAGTTCAGCCTGCTGAGAACTGAARGAATGACAAAACCATCAACAGAAAAATATCCATTTACTAACCTGTGTGAAGGTTTTGCCTTAGAAAAGGTTAAATGTCGATTTCTTGAGTAAGCTAAAGCWTCCCCACGGGCCTTCAGAGTCTTTTTGACTTATTTTGCTAAAGAATTAGGAGATTTGGAACCATATATTCAACCAATTTATTTAACTGGCAATTCAGCCAAACTACTGTCAAACAATAGTAAAATGAATTCACRGTTTGATCTTAGGCTTAAGCATTTGAGCATTAATAAATTAGTTAGAATAGCTGCCTTTTGCGAATGCTCAAAAATAAAAGGCAGTACAGCATAAAGGGAAGATTGAGGAGGCCCATACGTACAAACAAATTAAACAATAGTCTGCTAATGTCCTCATTTTGAAGAAAACATTTTGAGAAAAATAAACTACTCTGTAAATTTTCCTTTGCTGCCTCAGAAAATAGCACAGAGGTGGACTGATTATGCCTAGAGAAGAGTGCAGAACCCTTTGAAACAGGCAACACTCAGAAAAGTTTTAATTAGATTTGTTGTGTTATTTTTCYTGATGTTATTGATCCCTTGACATAAAGGAGTCCTGGATGGTGCTGACAGCCCTAATACTTCAGTTCCAAGTGCCACAGGTGGAGAAGAGTTTGSGAAGGTGAATTGGAGGAATGTTTTTCCTTGAATCCAGCCTGAATTTTCCTGCTTCTGCAAGTTAAAAGGAAGAGGAGCATGAGTGGAAACTGCATGCAATGCTGGGAGGTCACATCACTTAACAAGATGAAAGTACATAAAATCTGGACTAGAACAGAATTAGTTGGCTGCAGAACACAACAAGCCTTGCCTAAGACTACATAAGGAGCCATGCACTGGAGCACAAGTGCACGATTGCAGTATTGCAATGTAAGCAGCATCTGCAGCCACTGTTCCCCACAGAGCCCAACAGCACCACACAATGATGTACTGCTATGGGTGACTTAATGATGGTACTCCCTTTTAAAAAATCATAGGAACCTCCTTTAAAACCTCCTTTAAAAGTTAGCTCATTTTCAGAGTTATTTTATCAAACAGAAAATTAAATACATTAAAAATCAGGGGCATTTGTCTTCTTGAGTTCCATCCTAAAAACAAATGAGGAAGGAAAAGAGAAAGGAAAGGAAATTAATTTCCAAAATTTTCTTCAGAAAAACTCTAATGCAAAGGATTTAATGAAGCAAGATTTTATTTTGGAGTTTACCATTGAAAACTCCCACTGGAAACATTCCCRTTATAAAAATACCATTTCATAAAATCTAATGCTGCTGAGCAGAAAGGAGACATTTCTTGGCAGCTCYTGTTTTTCACTTGCAATTGTCACTGCCACCAGCTTGGTGAATCAAAGGGAAATATGTTCTCTAGCTTGCAGAGGCAATTCAATTTACCTAGTATCGTATAAACTAAGTGAATAAAATGCTTTGTTGAAATGCATTTTTTTTGAGTAGATGTTGCAAAAGTGTTCCTGAGGACTGCTGGCATCTTTCTGTCACTTTTCCTTTGCTTTAGGAACAGGATTTTACCTCATGCAACCTCCTCGTTCCTCTCCACCCCAACCAAGCAGGCAGAGGAGCCCTGTCCTCACTAAGCAGCCAGAAGAGCTGGTGTTCCAGGCACAGGGCAGTGTGAGGTTTGCTGTAAATAGCTGGGATTTATTTCCCAGATCACTGTGGGACCTTACACACTTAAAGCTCAAAAAACTAAAAACTCAAGTGTCCTCCTACAGCAATGTAGCTTCTTCCCTCCACGGCACAGAAGGGGGAATTTTGTCATCCATACATGATTTCTAAGGCTGGTGTCATTTGTATGGAGGTGGCACCTTCCAAGTGGACTTTACTTTGAAGAACAGCACTGGTGTTGGACACAAATGACCACAGGAACCCCTTCATCCTTCTAACCCCTTCACAGGAACCTCCTAATTCCTTCATCCTTCTAAAGTTTTTTGACCAGACTATGGATACGGCTGTTTGTCCTCAAAATATTCACCCTGTCATGACTAATTGATGCCACTTGTGCTTTTATTTCCTGAAAGAATTACTTTCATGTAATCCCCACTATGTAATTCTGTGTATTCATCTTACTTTGTGTATTCCTCATAACTTATGAGCAATGTGTGTCTCGTGTTTCTTGTTCTTTTGCCATCTGGCTTCAGCCACTTGAGAGGGGCTAGTTTTCCCATGTATTTTCCTGGGGATTTTCAGGTGGATGCTCCTATGTAGGTTGCCAGTTCATGTGAGGCTATCTTTTTGACATGCTCTTTCCAAGTGAGAAACCAATGGCTTTTTTTCTCTCTCTCTCTCTTTTTTTTTTTTTTTTTTTTTTTTTTTTTTTTTTTTTCTCACCTGGAGAACACCCTCAATCTCTGCCAGCTTGCAAAGCAATGTTAGAGGTAGTAGCTCCATCCATACTCTTAAAAGGTTATTCAAAGTTTATGGCAAGATATGACAAAGAAACGGTGCTGTTCTTTAATCTGCTTGGGAATTGAGTGAGGGAACCAGAGATTCATCTTAAAAATATGTATCCATACATATGTGTATCTCTATATAGATATATACACATTTATATGGAGCACAGTAGCCAGCAGATGTGTTTAGAGAGGGAAGCAAAGCAGTACTTATGTAAATTAAATGGCAACCATCAACAGACATGACATCCCTTATCACTGTCAGGAGAGCACCTACATCTTCCAGTTTTGACATTGCTGAACTAGGGACATCTGTGAAACGGAAGTCCCTACCACGTCCAGAAGCGCAGGGCAACACAATGTGACATTTTTATTCCTCCATATGGAAAAGAAATATCTCTGTTAAAGTCATCCTACCTATATTTAGGCTATTAAATGAAAAGACTCTTGTAAGAGGCTGGCTGTCCTAAATTTCCTAAAAATTACCAAAGAAGAGAGAGCCTAGTATTTCCAGATGCCATTCAGACCTCCGAGATGGCAGCTGGGATCAGCTGTACTCCCAACACAGATGCTTTAACCAAGGATCCAGACTTAACTACATGAAGGCTGGCTGATAAAGCAGGTWACCTTGCTTGCAGGACACAAGGTCAATCCTAGAGTATGTGTCACAAAGCTGCTGCTTAAGTGCCACCTTCATGCACCTCCAAGTCACAATGCAAGCCAAGTGTGAACTGTGTGCTCTTTTGTTGTCACCATACTCATCTCTAACATCTTTAGTCTTGTTGTCTGACCAGTGAGACTCAACAGCATCCTAAGGATGGCAGCAAGCAGAGGCCCTGCGTTGAGTAAGAGGTGGCATCTGGCACCACGTCCCAGCTCTGCTGCAACCCAAATATTTGCTCGCTGCCGACACAGCTGATACTCATGGGCAGAGCCCATCCAGCGATTCCACCAGAGCAGACCATGTGGAAACGCGATTGGAGTCAGCAGCTCCCAGGATCACTGAGGCCAGCAAAGGGAAGGGAAGCCTTGTGCCTCCAGCTCTTTGGTTTTGCCATGACCTACGTGGCGTGCAGACATGATTTTGCCCCTAAATGCAACTAAATCATGTGCAGTTACTGTCTCCGGCGCCAGTTCGGCCGTCTGTCATCAAAGAGCAGACGCTGAACAGTAGCAGGTGTTGAAACAACATAAGGCTTTAACTATTCTTTGCATATTCTGAACTGCCACAATGCATTGTTTAGCCATAATTACAGGCAAATTACCATGTGTTTTCACTTGAAAAATTACCCATTTAACAGACTGCTGTACTTTCACAGCAATAGGGTTGTGAAAGTACAATGGCAAAATTATTCTTACAGTGATGGGCCAAGTTTTATGTTAGAAGTCAGTCTTCCTCTTAAAATAGCAGTTATATGTAAAAACAAGAACATAGACTGAGCACTTATCCTGTTTCACTGAAGCCTAGTAGGCAATCCAGCACATAAAGCAGACACTGAGACATCACAGCCTTAGATAAAATATGAATATTGAATATAATACAAAAGTGAATGGAATATATCAGGTTATGAGTTCTGCAGAAGAAATCCTCACTAGAAGCAATGGTGTTTTCTACTCTTGAAAAGGAGGAGATAAACAAAAGTAATGCAACTGAACTATATGTTATAGCTTTATATTCAAAGCAAAATAACTTACTCAAAAAACATTTCAAAATTAAGCATTGCACAAATCTTTGCAAGAATGGAGMAAAATGCTAAGGCCTTAATATTTATAGCTACTACTATATTAAATTTCAAGACCTCTTAGCAATTCAAGCATCTGAGAAAAGTTGATGCAAGGCAACAGTTCCAGCATGAAACAGTGGAGATGATGAGAAGTTCACCTTTTTTGAACAAATATTGCTAAGAAAACAAGAAAGAGAAACAAATGTTTGCATTTGGAAAACATTGTGTTATTTGTACAGAGCTATTACCACTGCAAAAGGAGAAGTTAAATCACTGCAAATGGAGAAGTATATTTCCAATGTTCCTTRTATTTTTACCCACTAGTGAAAGAACTGCAAGGCTATTTTAAAATCACTACTAATAGACCATGGTGAGATTTTCAGTTCCCTTCTAGAATAAACGGAATGACCTCTCATTTTGCAAATCATTCCCACAAAACAACCCTAAATGTTCATGAAGTATTATCAGAATGTAAAAGACCTAACAGAGGAGGATATGAGAGAGGAAAATACTGTATGTACACATGTAGATGCCATGCTGAGGATGATGTTTTAGTTAAACACTTTCTTATTCATCTCTTTTACCACATTTTCATCTTAACTTTTCCTGCTGTAATATCTAGCTCATTATAACTGCTTTGTAGTGCTGGCTATTGGAGGGCTTTGCCTAAAGAGATCTCCTCAAATGTTGTCTCAGTAGTATTTAAGGATTCTCAGTAGTAATTAAGAACTGTTTGCTTACACATTCGTTCTTGTTGTTTTGATACCTCCATCCGTCCTGCAGCCTATGCAGCAAGAAAAATGTTAACAGAGTTGCTAAATTCACTTGATTCATTATACACTTTATCAAATAAACATTAGCTGCCCTTCTACAACTGAAATAGTATTAAGGCAAGCATTTATAAATAAATCTCTCGTCGAGTTACATAGAGTTTAATCTGGCTACAAAGAACTAAATACAGATGGCTTTTCTGGAAGGAAGAGACTCAAGCTATGTAATCATAATTTTGTAGCTTACAAATGGTATTTTCTGTATAATAGCAAATATGTTAGAATTAAAGACAAAACAAAGAAATTGGACTGCACAAATAAATGATAACAGCATGTATAATCCATTTCAAAGGGATTATTAGCATGGACATATTAAACGTACAGCTTAACTTCTTATTGCAGCTCATCCACAATACAATCTTTCATATTATCATCAGTTTTCTACCAAGGAAAACACCATGCCAAGGGAGAAAAAAAAAAAGAAAAAACAAAAAGTACAGTCTGCATTGAAGACCAAAGGCAGATACACTGGTCTGTGAACCRTCAGAGAAGAAAGGCACAGACTGCAGGCTCACCACCCCTGCAATTCTGGCAGCTTTCTGAAACACATGACTGACAGATTGCACAGGTCAGAAAGTAACTTTCTATYCCCCAGGAATCCAGAGAAAACTATCAGTGCCGTGAGGACCACGTAGGAAGTGTCTTGGAAGTTCAGAACCACCGCTTAACAGGGAGGGTCAGCATGGCTTTGGTGTGAAATAGGGCTAGATATCAAATTCCTAAAAGATGTCAATTTTTGTCAATGATATTGTGCTGCTGACCTAGAAAGGCACGCTGTGAGGCACGGATAATCATGGTAGCAGTGGGGATTATAAAGATACCAAGGGAAATATTTTGTCAGTTATGCCAAAGCATTATGCGGCGAAATCCAAGCAGGTGGGAACAATAACGTTAGGAGACAACACCTGGCATTTTTTTTTTTTTGTTAAATTTCTCTTGCAAAAATTAACAACTCACAGAGATGAGGAGTATAGCACATCAAAGGCATTTGAAAATCTAAATCTAATATCAATTTGGAGTGACTGGATGTTCACCAAAGTATTCAGCACAGACATCTTTAAAATAAATGATTATTAAAAACTTGGCTTAACAGATGGCAATGTTTCATCCTCAGCTATAAGCTATAAGCTCATTTCCTAAAGAAGACAACTCCTACATGAAGCTGCTTTATGAAAACTCAGTAGCATGAAGAAGCAAGAGCATCTATCAGAAGCCTTGAGAAAAGCCCATGGAAGAGAGGCCACAGATGTTCACCTCCTCTGCCCACAACAACTGGTGTAAGTTGCAGCAGCAACTGGAAGAAAGGAGATGAGGAGGTGAGTGGATAGGCCTGTGTTTCAACACAGGTCACAGAAATGGTGAATAAAGGACCACAGATTTGCTCATGTGTTAGATAAACTGGAGAGGACAACCCATTTCCACAGCTCCTCTCTCCCTTCCTCCAGGAGATCATATAGATTATGCTTTCTCAAGAACTTGCAAGAGGGAAAACAACCTACCTGTGACTAGCACTGTGAGGATCTCCAGTGCCTCATTTTCTGCAGAAACAGCCTTTCTAACTTTAAGTTGCATATGCAACTATATTTCTGATCTCAGGGCTTTCTTAAGTTATTCCAGCAAACTTTGGCAAGGTTTTTCTGGGAATCTTTCCCATTTACCCCACTGAACCAACAGTCTTTCTCAGCAGTGTATGGGGAACTGATTAGATGTGAAATCAGTGTCCATGCAGAATAAAAGTGCTGGACATCCAGCAACTGCAGTCTCGATATCTTGATCTACAGTTGCTCCTCATTCTGCTTCATCTCCCAAGTCCTGTATACCTTGTCTTAGCTTGACATGTAATATCTCATGTTCTCTAAATAAAGTTTGAATTTATTCAGTAGTTTCAAATAGGAAACTAAAATAAGTCTCTAAGGTATAGAAGAAAACACCTAAGTAAAAGGTTTGCTTTTCAGATTGTTCTTTTCTACAAATTCTGGGCTCTCCAAGCAGAACTATCTCTGTCCTAGTAGGCCTGATTACGTGCGATATTGCCCTCCTCTTGCTCTTTCTCAGGCCCAGCTACATTCTCCATAAAGATACACCTAAGAATTTGAGGTTTCAAACCTTCTGATGGATCACGACTTATGACCTTTTATGAGCACACATTTAACAAGATTGTGGGGAGCAGAGGCACATTTCAAAAGAACTTTGTTATTTCTTGGCCAGCTAGACAGCACCTCACTCAGGATTTTGTGGGGGAAATATTACAAATTTGACTGCATTTTCCCAGACTTCACATTCTCCTGTCTATTCTACCTCATCAATAATATTAACATGGACAGCACATTTGCAATTATAGGGATTTTTAATTGGCACTCAGTAGACACTAATGTATTTTGAAGACAGTCTTGGCAGCAGCATCAATACGTCAGATATGCATCCAGAGCTTACCAACGAATATGATTTTCTCTTTGTCCATGATCTCACCCTTTTACCAAAATCACTTAAAACTAAAGCTATACATCACAGACTTGTCACAGACTCTACAGAAAAAAAAATATATAGTTCTCTTTAGGAGAGACTTACAGTGGATGGATTTTTTTGCAGGCCATAATGTCTACACATTTGATTTTGTCTTGATAAATTTGCTTCACATCATGTCTATWTCTCTCCACATATAATTATTTCCTAGACTCAAATTCACTTTATTATTTCCTGTTTACATCATGTGTTCTTACCATTGATCCTGTAAACAAGGTGAGAAGTTAAATGAAACACAGCCCAAGTGCAAGTACAACACACACTTGCTTGCTACAGTTGGATGTGTCCTCTGGCTGTGCCTTGAGAGTCACCTTTTAGTCTCTTCCAAAATCATATACATATCCACGCCTGATTTTTGCTTTGTAAACTTTTGCAAAGATATAGCCAGGAGTCAGACCTTTAGTTCTGAGTCATTACACTTTAGGTGCACARTAAAAATAATTTCTCATATGAGAGTTCTGCTGAGCCAATTTGTTTTGCTCTGCCTTGTGAATGCAGAAAAGTACTGTCTCTGCCATTTGTTTACAGTCATGTTCTGTCTTTCATCTTCATAGATTCAAATATTTGCTTCCCTTTTCCAGAAGAAAACCATTTAAATGAAATTATCRTGATCAGAAACTCAGTCATTAATTTTTCAGATGAACAGAGGACCTCTTCAGTTGATTTATTCATTGCATTACTGTATTAGTAAGATAAAATAAATATTATAAATTAAATTAAAAATAAATAAAAAATAAAATAAATAAAAATAAATAAATAGAATAACTATTAGTAAGATAAACTAAATTATATCAAGATGCCTGTGTTTGGGATACGGTACAAAGAGGGAATGAAAAGGTGGTGATTCCCCTGGAAGCTGCAGCATAAGCATAATGCTGGGGCCAGGGAATGGATAAAAACCTTCTGAGGTGGTGAGAAAAGGAATGGGAAGGCAAATAAATACTCAGTGATAAGCACATAACTGAGGAAGTATCAGTTATTGTCTTTCTGTGAGCAGACTTTCTGCACAAACCAAGATATTGATAAATATTCTGAACAGTTTTGGCGTGTATCTTTAAGGCTTCTCTGGTACGTGCTGGATTGGATTGCAGCTTGACACGGTGGGGCATCATAGATAACAACTTCTCAGATGGGCTTCAAGTGTCCTTGAAGACTAAGGAATTCAGAGGAGTCTCTTGCGTTACAAACTCCAGCACAACACACTTTTGTGCTAGCAAAGAAAATCAAGGTCACCACCCATCTCAGATGGAATGTGAAGATAAGTAGCAGCTGAAAAATATTCTGCCATTTCACTAGGAAGRCATTTACCATTGCAGGCATAACTGCCTTTCAGTCAGAGCTCACAGAGCCCACAAAGTGGACCTTCATTCCCTCTTTTCTTAATGGTTTCCCTTCCCACTTTAGGAGTCTGACATCCAATGAACATTTCCATTTGACCCACAGAAAGACAAACATGAAAAACCATTTACACCTTTTCCTACATTACAGATCGATACATAAAATACAAACCAATTGCATGTTGTTTTCCATCTGTAGCTGTATGTCKCTACAGAGCTACCCAGATTCAGCGTGCCCTGTTCCCACCACCAAGTCGGAATGCCATGCTATTGGAAAGAACCTTCAAACAGCCTTAAATGGATATTTTTCTGCACACCRATAGGAAGCAGATGCCAGCAGGTTGACTTAAGTAATGCATGTCAAAAATTGAGAAACTGCACTTTTCAAAGTCATTGCCCCTGTCAGTGGAAATTATATTTACACTCAAATAGAAAAGAAAACTTCATTTTCTTTCTTTTGAGAAGAGACTTTTAACATTCTTCTGACAATTCCTATTTAATAAGAGGATGTGGATAGAAAGCATCTTGATAAATCATTTAGGACACATAAAAGCCATCCAGGAAAGCATTATTCTGAGACTACGTTTCACATAAAAGTTACAACTATCTGTAATAAAAAACTAACTTTTTTTATTTACTTAATGTGAATAGGGATACATATCAGAACAGTACACCTGTATAGTAATGATTTTATGTTACTTTTACTTAAGTATGCAGAAAAATATTTTACATATGAAAGCTATTTCCTCTTTGTTGTTATAAGACTGAGTTTCTGGTAATTCTCATTGAAAAGCTTCTAGATTATATCAGGCTTTGGAAAACAAATTCAGAATTAGAATAATTTATTGTAGCATTCTTTTGGGAGAGATTTATTTATCCAAAGAAAAAGATTATGTCTTAACTCTTCTGTGTTCCTCCGCTCACCCTCATTTGACAAGCGAATTGTTTCTGAAACACGCTGAGATACTTGAAAAATATTTTAAACAGATGAAGGTAGCTAAGGTTGTTGCTCTAATAAGTCACATGTTTGTTCAGCTTTCAAAATAATGCAAAAATAATTGAGAGAGTAAACAATAATATTTTTCATAATAATAATACCCAGATGAACAGTAAATTTTAAAAAGATGTCATTTTAATGTCACATACACTCTTTACTTTATGTCAACATCTGAGACTTTAAAAGGTGTCAATTTTGAATTTGAATTCCTGGACCTCTGGCAGATCACTACATCAGGCAATCTTCAGATATGCAATTGATTAAAATTCAGTCATTTTGATAACTGTATACTAACTGTAATGGGGTGAGATCTTGCCAAGACTTGAACAAACTGCAGCTTTTCTGCACAAGCGCTCCACAGTATGCAATCAAGACTTATCACTAATTAAGATGAAGGCCTGTTCATAACCTATATAAGGCTTCCAGAGCAGAAGATGGCCATATGAAGAGGAGAGTTTGATGGACAATATTCTGATCTACTGATCTAATACAAATTAGTCCATTATTTCAGTGAAATTACTCTATTTGTTGAAGGACGAGCAAGATAAAATTATTTCCTATATGTTCTGTAAAATAAAATGAGGTATCAAAAATTAAAATGGGGAAACTTTCTGTCACCAGTAAACAAATAAATTGTTATGTGTATTATCTCCATGCATAACAGAATAAACACCCAGCTCCATCTTGAATTACTACTAGGGATTTAACTTTCTCTCATTATAGTTAGCAACATACCAGTGTTAAAAAATAACCAGTGTTAAAGGTATGATTATTATATTACAAATGGTTTCACTGTGCCAATAATATATTGAGTACAAGTTTCTTTAAAATCCAATTTCTTACTATCAATTTCAGGTATTACATTATGATGCATGAATTTTAGCTAAAATTAAAATGCTCTGTTCACTCAAGATAATTAACTATTTGATATTGCCAGAGAATAATTGATACTTTCTTTTGCACTTTTCTTTTGGAGTGCAAAATTATTGACTGCAGCTTAAAGTTGCTGCTCTGCGGCTATCTTGTTTATGTGGTTCAGGCCATAGGGTCTGGGATCCCCTCCTTGCTTCCCAAGAGCTACAAAGCTAACTGAACCACTGAGGACCTCTATGTCTTTCACATTGGTGCTCATGGTCTTTTTATTTTATAGTTTTCATAGTTCGATTCATAAAGTCTGAATGAACGGACCCTCCAGACAGCAAGGCCCAGAGTCCCMTCGGCACTTAGGAGAGCAATGAAACCAAAGCCTTTGGAAACCTGATCTTAAGGAGAGTTTTGAGCACGAGGAGCACGCTGTTAAACCCAGACCTCCTGCCAGTGAGTGTAATCTCCTGACAGCTGGGCTCCCTGCACAGCCACAGCAGCGAGGGGTGATGTTCTCCACTCCGTGTGCGGGAGGTGACCCATGCTGGGCATCACCTGGCCTGTGAAGAGGAGCCAGCACCTCCAGCTGGGCAGGCTGCCCATGGAGTGGCCACATTTTTAGGTTATTACAGGCACACAACTAAATTCAAAAATTTCAATGTATTCCTCCAGCTAACGGGTCTGAAGTGTTTTCACGCGTTGTCTGTTGACTGTGTGTGTACAGCCGTGGTGGTTGAAAGGGAAGTGGCCCCTTTCTGCCTTCCAGCACAGCAGAGTGTTAGCACTGCCTGGCCTGGATAAAAAAATCTCTTTTTTGCATGTTCATTTGGTGCCATACATGATGATTCAGCAGCTCAGAGCAAACACCCACTATCTGCCAGAGCCCTGCAAGTGCTGAAGTGGTTTTTGGGCCTGTATCTTCACAATGTGCTGCCCAGCATATCGACGTCTCCTCTAGTTACGAGAYCTCTTTAGATGTGCCTTGTGTGATCTGGGAGTTCCTCCTACCAGAAAAAAGTGGGAAAGGTGTCACCTGGAAAGAAGACGATGATGTGAATGCAGAGACAGCAAGAAGTAGCCTATACAGTAGCACAGCCCAGAGTGTTCTGTGGAAAAACAGACCTGTGAGGCCTTTATGGTTTCTACCTTGGTGCATCCATGTGGTGTTCCCCACCACCTGCAGAAGCACTGGGAAGGTGAAAGGCAATCTCTGTGGGATGGACCAGGGAAGCACTGAGGGGACACCCTTCCTTGCTGTGGTGTGCAGGTAGAAAGAAGATGTTAAACGCTGCAAAAGGCTTAGGGAAGAGCTATGTAGATGATTCACGAGCCACAGAAAATGCTTTTCAGTGAAGAACAAAGGGCTCTGATTTAGTAGCTTATTGAAGCAAAATCTGAGAAAGAATGTCAATCTGTGTCAAGAAAAAAAAAATCTGCTACCAGTTTCTTTCTAGCTTTATCCTGTTTCAAGGCCTAATAAGACCAAGTTAAAAGGGATTTAAGCTACCTGGTTCAAATCTGGGATCAGAGAAGAAAGGTGGACAYTTGACTGAGGGACTAGGGCAACAGTGGAAGCAACATGTTCTTCCTGCATGTTCTAACTCTCCCATTTTAAATAAAAACCAGCAGTCACTGTGAAAGAGATGCTGCAGTTTAGCTAAATCCTGTTTGAGTTTTGCAGGAACCCCAGGCAAGGTGTCCCTACCTCCCCAGATACTGGAGCACTGTCCTCCACGAAACTGCATGATCCTTTATTGGGCCCTGCTCACCATGGGRATGGATGGAAGTGGTTTTAACTTTTATTGCCATGTGAATGACTGTGGTTTAAACTGTTTTGAATTGTTCTGCAGAGCAGCTCAGTCTTCTCTGCTCCCTTGCTTTGAGTGGAAATGGCAGCTTCTGTGACCCCTGGAAGGAGGATTAAAACTTTGAAAGTGATGCAAATCCCTCTGACCCTCTTGCCAATTCTGCTGACCACCTTGCTACAAAGCACATTTACTTATTTATTCATTTGGTTTGCTGAGCAGCTCACATGCACAGAAGTGGTAAAAACAGGGGATGTGGAAAGCTCAATCTGCCCAGAAAAATAAATTTTATCCTCCTGAGGTATCCTCCGTTACAGCTCCTTTATCACTAGGATGTGGCATTGCCACATTTCTTTGCCAGGATGGCCCATGGGTCTTCCTGCAGGAAGGGAATATTATTTAAACAAGTCACCATTTTCAAACGAGCCTAGCACCTTTGCTACTATTCAGAATATATCAACTGCAGCATCCCAATGGACTTTATTTCCACAATTACAGACAGGTCCACCTGTATCTTTAATCTCATTTTCCATTTTTATCTTAATTAACAACTGACTTTCCCCTGCGCTGAGACCTCATTTTTTTCCCCTGGGAATCTCCTCTTTCTCAYTGCAATATCTGCCCAGTTCTGGGAAAACATGCAGTTTAGGAGAACAGATGGGTGGCAACCTACCAGGTCATTTCAGCAGCGAGGAAATTTCATCTTCACGCTAGCATTTTTCTTTATAACTCCTCTAAGTGGCCTGGTCACTCCCTGGTAATCTTTCTGGTGCTAGTGACAGGGCTGAGTTGTCAGTCCTGTCACTGTGGTTACATCACAGATGTAAATAAGCTCACAAAATACACTCAAATACATACCAGTGGCTCTGCTCAGCTTAGCATTTGCTTGACGATGCCCTCAGAAAACTAGTCTATTTGAAATTCAGAGTGCTGAAAGTTAAATCATAACAATCCTCAGAGAGGACCAAAGTATCTGCATTTTACTACTGGATACTCTCATGTATTTGGGTGAAATACTAGCTGTCCTTGCACAGACAACTGTTCTCACTTCTTTTGTCAGTTATTGTAACAGTGAGAAGCAGGGAGACCAAAAGCAGGTATTTCTCTCCCAGTCCCTTCCATCCGTAAAGCTGTACTTTTGGCTGGCCTCCCTCTTCCATCTACTGTAACTAAATAAAAATATTCAACATTTAAATAAATCTTTACTATTTGCTCTTCTTTCTAGATACACATGCACCTAAAGCAACTGCATTAGGCATCTAACCTTATCCATCAGTGAAAGCATTAAGGAACATGCCATATCAGGGAAAAATTTTGCTTACACAGTTACAATATTTGGGGTCTTTCTAATACCTCTGAGCATTACTCTCAGCACTTTAACATCAGCCACAGGTACAGCATTGGAAACAAGTTGGATATACTGCTCCTCTTTTATAGCATTTCTGTGACAACCCCTCCAACTTCCAGCATTGCTTACCCATTTCTCCTTAAGTATCTCACTAATATTCCCTCTCTATATCTGCCAGCTGGACAGCCTTTTTAATATGGGAGATATACTGCATGTTTTAAAACCATAAATGATTATTTTAAGAGCTCTTACACTGACTTGCTGTCCTGATGCCCTATGGGACTCAGAAATATCAACATACTCAGCCTAAATTCACACAGTGCTCATTGCAAATCCTGGACAACTGAAAGTTTCAAGGGCAGCAGTGTTGCAAAATACTGAAACCTAAAATAACCTCYAGCAGCAAGAAAGTTCTTTGATTGCTATCAGACACATCTGTCYAGCGTGGAAAATTAGCCAGGGGCATAACCAGTGTTATCCACAACCCTTGGCTCACTYACTTTTGACAACAGCAAAAACCATCGTCTGTCACCTAACCAAGAACCACAGGATTCACTGAAATACTCTCAAATTATCAAAGATCACTGCTCTGTACCTCTCTGAATTAAAGCAGAGAGTCTGCATAGTGATGACTAATTTCTGGCTATTTTCACACTCAGTAGGMAGTTTGTTTTATTCTTCCCAGTTGACCCTTATCAGCCTTAAACTAATGAAAGGTGCCAGCAATAATTCTACAGAAATAACTTATTTGGAGAGTCAGTTGCTATCATCTGTAGGGCCAATAYATACAATTAATGCTGGAAAATATAATATGAAAAACACCTCTTGCATCAAGAGCTACAAAATGATGGTTTTGGTTAATAGCCAGCCATGTACCACCAATCCCCAGAAGCTTYTAGGTGGATACTCACCTCACTCTGCTGTCCAACTTAACGTTCTGGTACATATTGAAATAGTTTTTCTGTGGAAGGGGAGAAAATGGAGAAAATGAACTTTTATAGAAAATTTCCATTGCAGTGGTGCTCTTCGACCTCTTTTTATCAGTAGAGGAAGGGTAGGAAGAGGGAGCAACTCCCCTCTGCAGGACTGTGTTTTTAGGGCTGATTGCTGTTTTTCTGTTGTTATACACAATATGTACCAGAGAGCTCCAGATTGGAGCCCTGTGCTTAAAGCTCCTGGGGTACAAATGAATGTGATCTATCTATTATTATTATTGTAGCATTTTTATTATTGCATTATCTATTATTATTATTGCACTATATATTATAGCAGCAGTCAGGGTACCACCAGGAGAAACTGGACCTGTGTCAGACAGAGCACAGACCTGTCCTGGTTCTTAAAGGATGGCATAGTTAATCCAAGCTTTAAAACTTCACCATGTTTTTCCTGTAGCCTTTTCGAGAGCCTGTGCAGCTCTTCAGCAGAGAGGCTGATGAAGGAGGTGCACATCCAAGTGTGCCCACATTCCTTGCACACAGTGCCCTGTCCTGTGATAAGGCAGGGAATGTTGCTCACCAGAGCGCTGCATTCCCATTGGAACAAGCCGCCGTCCTCCTGGACTTCCCTGACCTGCCAAACTTGCAGTCCAAGTAGAGAGTAAAGGCGWCAAGGCAGATCTGTGCAGCCACCCTGCCACAGCGCCAGATGGAATAGACCTGCCTCATCTCATGCACTGTGCATGGGCCTTCCTCTTCCATCAGTGACAAAGGACTATAGTTGAAGCTAGATAAAAGCTGCCAAGATCAACAGAGTCAATTAAAACTCATAAAAGTCCCTACTTGAATCCCCTTGGAAGTTTCTTATATTTCATTTAGTCAGGAGAGAAATGTCTGGAGGTCCAACTTGGGTCTCAGCCAATTATGGGCCAAAGCAGTGTGGTGACCACTGAATATTACATTTACTTCATGGTAATCGGGCTCTTCTTCTAAACCCCGCTTCTCTAGACTAGCTCCACCAAAGTAAAAGTTATAAAATTAATCACACCTGAAGATTACACCAAAAGCACAATTGTTAAACACATTCTCAAATAGCCAATGCAAATAACAGTATTCCCTCAAGGTTGCTAGCCAGTGCTTCTTGCTTGGGTCCAAACAGATGATCACTGAAGGCAATACTCTATTTCCTACAGTTACAAGCTATTGTCTTTTCTCATTGTTTTCGAGAGTTCCACATCCAGCAGATGCTAACATATGACTCCAGCCTTTCTAATTGCTTCCTAATGTCTTTTTCTTGTGGTATGTACTTACAGTCCAAATAACCGCAATTATTGTGAGCAGATTAAGGCTGAAAACCACCAATTATTGCCTGGCTAGAGATATGTCAACATAGCATTATTTCTGTGTGTGACGGTTACAGTTCCAGTTTGAGTCTTTAGGTTGCAAATAGAAAACTGGAGGGTTATTTTTCCCGCTATTTACCACCTAGATTTCTGTTTTCAAACATATTTTAATTGAAGAAATGCCTTCTCTTTTGCCTTCAGGGTGTACAGTATGACCACAACAAATTTAATTTCCAGTTCATAAGAATTAGGCTATATTTGACTATTTTATTATTATTTTAATTTTAACCTAATATTTTAATTCCCCCTCCCCCTCTTTTTGCTTGCTTGCATCCACACACACACATAAGGTACGAGTTAATTTTCCTTACAGATTCTCAGACAGTTTCATACAGTTTCTTACTTTTGGATACCTAAATGAAATTCAGTGGTAGATACAGCCTAGCTTTATGGCTTTTAATTCTTCGCAAGGGCTTTCATTAGGATCATCTGGGGAAAACCAGACAAACACTGCCAAATATGGCTGTAACAGAAGGAACAGCACAGAATGATAATAAAAGCAGGAATCTGGGAAAAGAAAGGTATCAAGCATGTTATGGGACAGCATTAGACTGTAAAGCAAAAACAAGGAGAGGAAAACCAGTCAAGTCTTCAAAGAAAATGACCRCATTTTGGCTTGATGACAATGTATAAAATAGAAGATCAATTTCAAGTCAAATCCAAGAGCATTTTATTTCTACCTTCTCTGAGTACCCTCTGCATTTGACTGTTTTGTGAATGTTTTTGTTATATTTTCCTTTCAACATTTTAAATTACTTCTTCTTTTGAGGAGATTTAGGGTAAAGGGTTAGTTTAAACTTTAAAACATTTTGTTTAAAAATACTGTAGTGATGTTCAAGGGCTTGATTATTATCTAAGCCTATTCAGTAATTTTTGCTTAACTCATGAATG
This sequence comes from Nothoprocta perdicaria, assembly GCF_003342845.1. NCBI lineage: Eukaryota > Metazoa > Chordata > Aves > Tinamiformes > Tinamidae > Nothoprocta > Nothoprocta perdicaria. The sequence continues at coordinate 2,608,474 of NW_020455899.1, read as the reverse complement.
TTTTTGTATCACTCTCTTCATCTGAAGAAAAACTGTATTTTGAAGAGCAATTTTTAAACATAGAGAATGATCTTGGGATTACCAGGTTTCCTTTGATGCTAATATCTGTAAARTGTTAGAAGATCTAGATAAGCCTCTCCACCTGCTATGTTGTTTCTCTGGCTAGCCTAAGGATAGATATGAGGAAAGGAGCAAATAAAATGAAGGTAACACTGAAACTCAGAAAAAAATATTCTCTTTTATATATATATATATGATTTTATATTTATATATATATATATATATATTTATATATTTATTTATATATTTATATATATATTTATTTATATATATATTATATTTATTTATATATATATATTTATATATATATATATATATAAAAAAGAGCGAAAGAAAGGCTGAGTGAAACTTAGAAAGGGAATAAGATGAGATTTGCAACTTATTTTGCCTAGTATTAATCTATTTTATGCTGCAGGAACAAGTGTCTCCAGTTTTCTGTGCCCCCATCTTCTTTCCTTTTGCTTGTTTACCCAGTGTATATATGTTTCCACTATTTGATAGGTTGGTGATTGCCATGAAAAGGTCTCACCTGTTTTTGACACAACATTTTTCAATCAGAGAATGTCAAAAAGACTAAAGCATGGCCAGGATTCAGAAACAGAGTACCTGAGGCTTGTCATGAGCTTGCAGGGAGGTAGGAGAAAAGTCCAGCAACGAGATGCTCTGCCAAGGGATCAAGGTGCTAGATAACAAGGCATTGGCCACAGTTCTCCAAAAAGCACAGGGGAAAAAAAAAAGCACATGGCCAAAGAGAGAATAATAGATGGAGTTCTGCTTGCTGCTGAAAAATTGAGAGGCTTCAGCTGGTATAAATCTAGTCCGAACTAGGGGAGGAAGCGCAACACAAAACACAGTGCTAAAGTAAAGGTGCCAATTCTGAAACAAATGTTTTGCAGACCTCCAAGGACATCAAAGATGTTGATTGCTTCACAATTTTTTGCTGCCAGAAGCAGCCAGTTTCAGCAACAGAGTATTTGTATTTTCTTCCTGCTGTTGATCCATCAGGTAAACTAATGATTATGAGAAATTGTGGCTTTCCCCATATAAATCAGTTCAGTCTATAAATTACCAATATTCATTTGTAAAAGCTCTGGCCATGAGATAATCTAATGCATTTTTGTTCTTAGTCTTTGCTGCAGTGACACTGAAATCACTCATCACCCAAAAAAGGCTCTTCAAATTAATGTACCATGCCATCTAGTTCTTAAAATATTCCCACTTTATCATTCAACCAGAGAGTTGAACAAAATTTTCTTCTGCAAGGAGAAAACTTCCATTTAGCTATTCCGCACAGTTATGGATTCTTATAAGCACAGGTTGAATTAATTCAAATGAACAACCCAAACAAGGGTTCCAGTACACAAGAAAACATAAAGGAATATGCTATTTCTGCAATGGAAGGGCATAGAAATAAAAACAAATAAATAAATTAAAGAGAGAAAAGTAGCAAACCCTCAAGAGATTTTACCATAGGGATAGAATTCAGAAACACAGCAATGTTTTCCCCCTCTTCCTTTCTTAAAATAAATAAATAAATAAATAAAATGAAGTTATCTCTCTCTATCATGACATGAATACCATTTAAAAACAGAAATATATTTAGATCTATCACTGCTCCCCTGTTCAAAACTACATGAGCAGATAACAYCCCCAAAGAGAAGGGTGTGAGATAGTTGCTTCCCACAGGCTCTTCTGCAGCTGTTATTTCTGTGTATAGATTGCAACAGGGCCTGCTGCCAAGCTCTTCTGTTTTAATAATTCTGTGAATTTCAGCTGTTTCAGAATCTCTTGCCCCTAGTTGTTAACTTCTCTGAAAGTGCAGCTTTAAATAGTACTTTTACCAAAAGTGTTTTGGTAGAATCTGTTGTTCTTGACCTAGAGATAGCACCATAAAAAGAAGTTTACATAAAGAATAAAAGATTTTCAAAAGAATAATAGAGAGCATACACTTGGCTTTTAGTAAGTGACACAAAAATATATGTTTTGGCAAAGAAATACTAGATTTTCCTAGAAAAAAAAATGAAAACTAGTTTTCATAACAAAATTTTAAAAGCACTCTTTAAATTCTCCTTTTTGACACTTTACCTTATCTTTTGAAAAATATTTTGAATCAAATTTATGTACATTTCTCTGAGAAGTTTTTCTAGGAAAAGACTTGTTGTAATAATTCATGTGCTTACAATTGAAAATCAGGAATACCCATAAGTTCTTGACAGATGTGAGTTTGAGTGTTTTGAGCAAAGCTACAGAAGAAGCATTTAGCAGATTTGAGACTTAGACCAAAGACTCTTGGGCTCCAGAAACCATAGCTACAAAGATATCCTTCATTTTCAGTGACTTAGATTTTTAATTCTGACTCACTGTCACACAAACTGTTCACAGTTAATAGCCACTATAAATTCTATCTATGTAAGCAACTTGTATATTTCCCAGAAGCATACATACCCCAAAAAAATAAAAGTATAGCTTTATACAGAGAACATGAACTGATAAGAAATGATGCTACTACAAAATCTGATCATTTTTGTAAAGCAAATGTGTTTTCATATGTATTTTGACAACACAGATGAGTTCTCTGAGCTTCATCAAGGTTAAATATTACCYGATGAGTAAATCTTAAAAATCTAGCTTGAAACAATCAGTCTTCTTTTATTCTTTAACAAACAACAATAATAAGCATGAATCCCTAGCTTTTCTGTCTCAGAATAATTTTGGAGATTTGGCTATATCATGCATATATAGCAATCTTATTTGTGAAATAATTTAGAATCAAACTCATATTCAGGTCTGCTACAGGGAAAGAGCTGTTCTGTGTCATCACATTTTCTTTACAGAAAATGTGGAATTAGTTACTGCAGTATAGTATCAGTATATGCAGTATACTGCATATATTGATATGTATTGATATGTATGCAAAAGAAGCTACCAGACAACTGAAGAAAACAGCAAAGAAACCATGAAGAACATTTAGTGGTCCCTGTTTAAAATCACAATATTAAGTTTATTTGTTTTTTTCCTAGTCAAAACAAAAATGCAAGTTGTTTTACTTTCCTATAGYGGCCTTTTACAGCACCTGAATTTTATCTAGTATTTTGTATGATTTTTACTCATATTTTCCCTTAGAGCTCTTTTGCAAATATGAAGATACAGCTACAAACCAGTTTTTGCCTCATTTACTGCAGCAAAGGAATGTTCGATGAGTATTAGATATTATATAACATGCTCTATTATAGTCAACATCATAACATAGCCAGTGAAGTAGGTTCTATAATAACTTATAATTCAAATGTGTCTACTAAAATTATTTTAGATCTTTTAAAAGCTTTGTTTTTAAAAATTTTTGATATTAAGTGTACACTTCTTTACACATATTCACTCATTGCTGTGACAGAAATTACTTACAATAGTATAGGACTGCATGACCTTAGCAAATATAAAGCAGAAAGGCTCAATGGGGAAGTTAAATATCAGAAAAAGACATGTTTTCAAAAAGACCTAAGAGCATTTAATTGCTTCTATGGAGTAGTATAATTATTATTTATTTTTTATTAATCCTACCATATGTTGATTTACAGGTGTCTTTGAAAGAAAATCAGGTCTAATGTTAATCCTATAAGTAAACTATAGCTGCAAAAGCTGTCAGAAGTTCTTATTGACATTGCTTCACTCAGACAGTCTCACTGGCATGTAGGTACCACAATTAGCATGGTAGTTAGTTCTCTAGTCTCCTCAACAAAGCATGAGCTTTAAACAGCACATAGGCATTGGCAAAGTAAAGGTATATGCATACTCAGATGTCTACTCCTAGCCGTACAAGTGCTAGAGMTTCCACTGAAATAGATTAAGGGGAGAGTGAGTAAGCCATCTAAAAAGCAGTAAGAAATAGCTTCAGTAAGAAACTTGGAGATGTATTTGATAAAGAACTCAGATGTTTTTTCACATTGTTTAGTCATCATCCTGTCTATTTCTTCTGAAAAAAAAAAAAATAGATCTTTCTAATGCTGGCAAAGAATATACAGATACCTCAGTTCTTTGAGTCAAGGTAATGAAGTAGATGTCAGTAGTATTTCATGTTATATGGCAAGAGTTTCTAGGASAGTTATCTGTGATATCTAACCAGTTCGTGATCAGACTGATTTTGACCCTTTAAAAGTCAGTTTCTCCATCTGTCAGGAAAGATAATCGATTCCTCTTATATTCTTTGATTATACAGTAGTTGATTTGCACTCAAAAGTCATCATAATCTTCAGCTGCTCTTGAATTTGATGCGAGCAAAGCTTTTAGCTGAGTAACCATAAGATTGCTGAAAATATCAGCYTCAGGCATCCTCCTTCTGCAATGAGCAGAAGCGGGAGGAAAACCCTGCATTCCCACCTGCTGAAGTGCAGGGAGCTTCAACGAGGTGCAACTAGATGCCCACAACACCCACATACTGGAAAGAAACATAGGGCTGAAGCAGTCAGGAAGTTTAGGAGACCAGCAAGTCTTTGAGACTGAACTGCCACATTGTTTTATTGAACATGATAAACACAGAACTGAGAAAATAAGTTGGGGAGTCTCGAAATTACAAGCCTCCTGAGAGGCCTCCTTAGACATCTTGCTTAGCAAAAGCCAAGGAAAGCAAAAAAATGGTTTCTGTCACGAATTACTACAAGGATATGTATTTCTTCAGTTCTGAATTGCTGTTCTGAAAACACCTAAAAGAACAGACTTACTCAGGGATGGGTACTCAACAGGTTTGCCATGCTGAKTCCACCATAGGAGCATGTGCTTTTGTCATTCCTTAGCATACTTTGGCGTGCATTCCAGTTTGACTGCATGTGCTGATGTCTCAGTGAATTAAGAAGCAAATTAAAGTCCTTTCTTATGAAGACCAAGATCTATAATGCTATAGYATTATGCTATCTATAATGCTGTAGCAGAGCTCAGAGTCCCACAAGACTAGAAGAAGGCCCAGAGCCAGCTTCCATAGGATTTATGGCTCCTCGCATGATAGCATATACAGAACAAGTTGAAGAATGAGTTGACCAACAAAAATGCAATTTTTTTGCTCCTATTAGCTTGCTTAATAGGCTCAAGTTTGCAACAAACTGTTTTATGCAAACAGCAGGCATAAGCTCAAAGAAAACATGCTCCATCACTGGCACTAATGATACTACCATGTTGCACTCAGAATAAGCAGATAAGCAGAAATAAGTTGCTTCTGAATTTTAACAGATCCTTGGCTCAAGTGTATGAACAAAAAAGACCTTTACGGGAGTATCAAGATGTAGAAGTCATCATTTTTTGATACTGTATCTTGGTCTTTCCCTTCTTCAGGGAGTACATTTACAAATATAAACCACCCCAGAAATGATCCTCCCCCTCTCCTCAGCTCTGATGAGGCCACATCTGGAATATTCSGTGCAGTTCTGGGCTCCCCAGGACAAAAGGGATGTAAAACTTTCAGAGACCTTGAAGCGTAGAGTGACAAAGATGACTAARGCGCTGAAGCCTCTCTCGTATGAGGAAAGACTAAGAGAGCAGGACCTGTTTAGCCTGGAGAAGAGAAGATTGAGAGGAGATCTGATCAATATGTATAAGTACCTGAGAGGAGAATGCAGGGAGGAAGACTCAACCATTCTATGATTCTGTGATATAATTATCACCATCAATCATTAAAATAACAGGTTATATTTGTAATATATGTTTTATTACAGTGATTAACATCTGCCTGTGGACAAGGGTACAACAGYCACAAGAGCCCCTAAATTTCTGGAACTAACCATGCAGGGTCAGCAGCCCATGAACATGCCCTGACTGGGCAAGTTGCCCTTCTCTCTACTCTGGGTAGCTGGTCATTACTGAACACACTAATTAATGAAATAATTCCTTTCTACCAAGGAAACTAACTTTGGAAAAGTTTTTCTCCTTTTCAAGCTGTTTCCTAACTGTTTCAGAGATGGCCTGGATGAGGACAATGTAGTAAACTGTCTTTCCTCACAGGTTTCAGCAAGACAAGAGTAGGGCAAACAGAGCCCTCAGGAACATAATGAAAGTTTTATCCAATGTATTTCAATGATTGACAACTCAGACTATTTAAAATGGTTTTTTTTTCTTTTTTTTTTCAAATTTGTCCACATAACCTGTTCTCATTCCCAATCACAACTTTGCCTGGTAGAAAGCAGAAAGTAGCACCAGGACTTTGCATTACTCGATTCTGACTGGAGGTGCATTTGCAGGGCTAAATCACCCTGGCTTTTTGAAATTCTGGTGGCTGAATGGATATAATAAAATCATTCCTCTAAGAAGAAAGATTTGGTAGACATCCTGATGCAAAATTCTGAAGCAATATAGCCAGGCCCAGCACAGACTATGAAAAATAAGCAGGACAGAGTTAGTCAGTACCACAAAGTAAAATCAATATAATGGCCAGAAATAGGTTGAATAAGCAGATTTATTTAAGCTATTTAAGCAAAAGTATCACTAATCCCAGTCTGTGCTAGAATTAGATCTCTGGTGGGAGATAMAATTTTTGGAAAAGATGCATTTTTCTTTTTTATTTCTTTCCTTTCCAGTTTCCAGTCTCTGGTGGGAATTCTGGAAAATATTACCACCCTGATAAGTACTCTAAGGTTTATATAGGCTAAGTTATATATCACAGAATCACAGAATCACAGAATATTCAAGGTTGGAAGGGACCTCTAGAGCTCACCTAGTCCAACCTTCCTGCTCCAGCAGGCACACCTACAGCATGTGGCACAGGGCGGCATCCAGGCGGGTTTTAAAGACCTCCAGAGTAGGAGACTCCACAACCTCCCTGGGCAGCCTGTTCCACTGCTCTGTCACCCTAACAGGAAAGAAGTTGCTCCTCACCTGGAGACGGAACTTCTTATGCTTCAGCTTGTGGCCATTACCCCTCGTCCTATCGCTGGCCACCAGCGAGAACAGCCTGTCCCCTTCCTCCCTGCATTCTCCCTTCCTGAACTTATACATGTTAATATATTCCCTCGCAGCCTTCTCTTCTCCAGAGAAAACAGGCCCAGCTCACTCAGCCTCTCCTCGTACGAGAGATGTTCCATTCCCTTAATCATCCTGGTTGCTCTTCTCTGGACCCTCTCTAGAAGCTCCACGTCCCTCTTATACTGGGGAGCCCAGAACTGCACACAGTATATCAACATATATCAACAACTCTATAACAACTCTATAACAACTCTATAACAACTCTATATATAATATATCAACAACTCTAGTTTTAGACTTGCTCAGTTCAATGTTGTGGACACATAGTGGTTCAAGCTATTGCAAGCACTGCTGATGCAGTTTATACAAGGCATAAAAATTCAGAAACAACAGTTTAATAACCACAGACTGGTTTACCCTTGGAAAGGCTTTCCTRTATATTCTCTGGTCAACTGAATGTGCTACCTATGGTCAGGTTTCTGCTGCACATTCCACCTCTCTTTGTTGAGAGATGGAGAGCAATCAAGTTTTCTTTCATGTTCTCTTTTATGAATCTAAGGAAACACTTGTATTCTGTTCCTTGTGACTATTGTGAAATAGTTTGAAAATTCAACTAAAGACTTTATAAGACTTAAAATCTTGGCATTTCTAGATTTTCTTTTTTCTTTTTGGCTTAACCTTCCACTATCTTAATAGCAGCTGCATGATGTTTTGGCAATTTAATTCATACTTGAAAGCTCACAGATTTGACAATGGTGGGGAAAATATAGCAGGACTGGATTCAGCACCTCTACCTATGCATAAAGACATTTTTTTTGCTGTCCAGGTGAAATTCAACAGTGCAGTGGGCTATATACTTGATTTTAAGCTAAGCATGCTAATTGATTTCTTCTGGAGGCCTTCAGCTCTCCCAGCAGCTAAGCTATTTCCACATCTTCCCATCTGGTGGACAACTCCCTCCTCATATTTCCTCTCCCTCTAACCAACCGCTGCGACAGAGCAACACTTCACACATTAAATCCTCTCCCAGGGAGTGCCCCAATTGCAAGGACTGTGAGGTCGCTAGTTCCTGTGCAGGAATAAAAAATAGACTGAAAATGCTGCAGGCGCCTCCTGTACAGCAGGGCTGTGTGACTGCAACTTATTGATTTGGTCAAATGTGCCAATGCAAAGCACAGAAGGTCATTCTGCCTCCTCCTTCCACACAGTGGATATCCCTCCCCATGATGTAGGTTTGCAGCCAACCCTGCACACACCACCCGCTGCTCCACCAGGCTAAATATCCTAAGGACAGTGTGCAAAAGAAGACATCTGGGCAGTACTTTTTGCAAATGTTGCAAGCTTGAGGAGACCATGCCACCTGTGGTGCTGCTTAGCTCCCTCCAGCAGCTTTGCAGCACAGCCCAAAAGATCACACTGTACCTAAAAATTCACAGAATTGCATTCAAGAGTAATTGGGGAGCTTTTTGTTGGCTTAAAAAAATAAATAAAATAAACACTTAGATATCCACTTAGATATAAGACCCAAAATTGTCTCTATTACACTCCTGCCTGGAGAGGAGAGAAGGGAAGAGGTGAAACAAGGAGCCTGCATTTAGAAACACAATGTTAGGCTGTTCTTCACTCTCAACTTCTCTTGGTAATTCAGTTCTGCACAAACTGAGGGGAAATATTATTGTGTTTGTGTTGCTGTTGTGCAGCGGTGGAGATAGCTTGGGGGCACAGAGGAGTCATAAAGCTTTTTCACAGGGAAAATAGTCTCTCTTCCCTTTCTAAAGTACAGGATGTTAAACAGAATTGTCTAGAACTTGATATTCCTGAAACACAGCAGAGCTGAAACTCCAATTTTGCGTCTGTTGTGAACTTGAACAAAGTTTTGAAAATTTCCTGTGAGATGAAACTGCTAGAGGAAAAATCTCTCCAGAAACAACCCCCCACGCACATTTTCCAAATAGTCTTGAGACTTTAGAATCTTCTTTTATTTGCTTGGACAAGATGACGGCAGAAGAGGAAATTGTATGGAACCTTACTAAGAATTCAGCTTTACAGAATACAGGATTTCCAGCAAGTCCTGTTCCTAAAAAGCTCTCCGTGAGCTCCCTTTTTCTGTTAGACCTTACAGCAAAGCTTCCTTTACTTTCTTAATGCTATAATGTTGGGGTTTTGTGTCATAGGGCATGCAGGTTAACCTCTCCAATGCTTTGCCTTTCTTTCCTCAGACAGTTCATTTTTATTCTATTTTTCTAGGGAGTAAATTCAAACAGGTCAAGAAATGGTGAATTAGAACTGGAAGACTGGTCGATTTTTTAGTTCCTCAACAAGATCAAAACTGAGTGGGAAGAGAGAAGGGAGGAAAGATGACAGGTATAGGGATAAGATTCAAGATATTTACAGTTTTAAGTAACATATGAGAGAAGTGTTATTCTACTGAAAAGAGCAATTTTTCAAATATCTACCTCTCTATGAATTTATTCCTTCTATAGTGCAGATCACATGTGAAACTCTCTTAAAAATTGGTGCTTTAAAAAATAAGAGTACAAATGTAACATTTGCATGAGATCATTCCTTTTCCTTCCAAGGAAGATTTGGCTCATATCTTTGCACATGCTTTGATTTGATTCTCCAGTCCCAGATAAAACTTCTCTATAAATGTACTTCTCAGAAATACACATATATATACACACACAGACATATATATACACACACATATTTTATATGGATTATATAATATTATATATACTATAATTATATGTATAAAACTATATATATTTCCTAAATATTATATATATATTCCTATATGAAACTGTATGGTTCTTAGAGTACTAATATGAAACTGTATGGTGCTAATTTTACAGAGAATTGCCACTGCAGATTTACGCCAAGTTGATGCTTTACGGAGACATATCTTCATGATCATCCTTCTCTGGGGAAGAATATAGTATGAATAGCTATTAGATCATACCCATTCAGGGATAAAGCAATGCAGGCATCAGAGCGCCAGGAAAAATAAGAAAAAAAAATCCTATGTATCCATGTTTAAGATTTTCATATATTAAGTTTTGAGAAGATGCCAGTCTGCTTCCGCTACTGCAGTATACTTAAGAGCAAATCTAGCAGAGGTCAAAGCAAATTTTCTTTGTTCTGACAGCACTTTTTTCCCACCCTTCCAAGCTAGGCAGGTGCTCCCAGCACTCAGCCCCAGCCACAGCAGAGCTCTCCAGCACTTAGCACAAAGAGCTGCATGCCTTCCTTACCGTGCTTTGCTCCAAGTGACTGCGTACTCATTACCCTGGCTCAGGCAATTTCTACTTAAACCCTTACGGCCACACAGCTCAGGAGTCTCTGACTATTTTCATTGCAGAAAAAAAAAAAATGACAAGAAAAAGCATTTGCCATGGTGATGCTGTTCCAAGAGAAAGGCTGTCGTGCCAGTACACTGCTGGCATCTCAGGGAGGTAAAGGAATCCATCAGGTTTAATCCAGTGGCAGGTGGAGCTGATCTGGAACAGCAGTATTGAATTTAATAAGCTTTGTGCCTCCAGCCTGGTCAATATTATTAGCTGAGGAGACAAATACCTCTTTATCACAGCCTTAGYGAGAATTCTCTTCTTCATTACCTCACATGGCAGAATAATAGAGATGTAAGAAAAGTACATTTGCAAACAATCTGGAAAGAAGTATCTTCCGCTCCCTAGCTCCTTTTCCTATTCCCCAAGCAGATTAAATAGTTGCAATAATCACTGAGCTATAGTCACTCTAGCTTAGACTAATATAGCCAGGAAATACACAGCCACTTTGTCTCAGATGCAACAAAAGGGTTGTGATAGCACCACGCAACCCAGAGTGGCAAGAGCTGTTCAAATGAAATTGAAATTCCTCCTCCTGTGGAAGTTTCCTTGCACCAAAAACACCCAGCAGCCTGATGCTCGTGTGCCAGGGATGCAGTAGCTGCTGGGACACAGCCTGTGGATCAGGAAGCCTCTGACCACTTCCCGAGAACTAATGGATATTGAATAGGGGGAACCTATCATCACCAACAGAGCAAGGTCAATAGAGCAATGTTGAACCCCAGGAACGCAGCACTCACACATAGACCCTTCAGCAGAGATTTGGGGCCTGGTTTAAGGCTGAAATGAATATACATCTGCATGTACTCCCTCGGTTTCATTTTGAATTTCTCACTTACAAAATCACAGTTAAGCAGAGGGATATAGGTTCATTACTGTAGCARAGGAATGCAAGTGTGGAATGTGGTAAAACAGCACAGCAGCATCCCTTTAAAAAGTGAAACTGCCTCCAAAATTCATGATTAGCTAAATATTTGATGAGGTGCTACTAAGGTGAGCAAATCGCTACCTAATAAGTGAATGTGACTGTGTGAGCAGAGTGCAGTAAACACCCATTCTTTTATTTTCAATCGGAATTTTACACTAGTAAATTTTTAAAAAGTAAATGGAAAGTTCAAAGTAAGTGAGCAAACAAGAACAAGGCCATATCAGGCACACACATCTCTCTTCTTTCAAATGAGCTGTCACTTAATTCAGTGACATGGCATGTCTTTTGCACTGAGGTGTAACTGCACTATGAAAACACAATAGCATCTCTGTTTAAATACTGAAAGGCTAATGGATTTCCTTTTTGCTGAATGACACCATCGCTAAGATTTTATAAAAATGTTGCTTTGAAGGGGAATGATTTGCTTAATGCTCCCTTTTGATCTCGATCTGTTCAAGATTATAAAATAGCTTATATATAAAAYATTCAGATACATTTCAGGCATTACAGAATCACAATAATGTGCTACTAATGTATGAAATAGTCAAATAGTCAAAAGTGCATTCCCTCACAGACTGCCTCAAAAAGATTGCTATGACCTTTGCAAAATTACTTGCAGATGGAAAATAAAATATGCAGATCAGAAGTGAGGAGAAAAAGAAGGAAAAATAAAAACCTAAGGGGTGATTCAGTGGTCAGAGGGGAAGCACATGTCCCCTCAAGAGCCTTTTCCACAGCGGGGCAGCTGCTTTTTGAGTTTGCAATGCTGCATGACACAGGCACGGTGGTGTGGGACTGAGACAAGCTGTTCAGCACAGGGACACATTGGCAGGAATTTCTCTACCTTATGCTCATCTTTATGCCAAAGACAACCTCCATCAAGGTGGGGAATCATCCTCCTGCAATGGCAGGGAAAGCAGGAAGGCCACACGGGATCAGGGTTGTCCAAGCTAAGCATCAGGAGCTCAGTGTTGCTGATACTCTCTGAGGTCTGTTTGATCACTGCGTCTCCCCATGACTCGTCCAGCTCTGACTTGGAGCTAACAAGAGCTCTCACTCTCCCTACATGGCCCTAAAACACCATCAAGCCCATACCTGCTGCTGTAATACAGGAGGTGGTAAGTAGAAATATAACCATGGGGTGGGTAGGGAAGAAAAGCTGGGCAGATTGGTCTCCCACAAAAAGACCAAATGCATATATATAAATATGCAAATAAAACTGAGAAGCTACCAAAATCTTCATATAAAACAAGCATATGCAGATCTGCATGTTATGTGTTTTAAGTAAATGTGAAGTAAATATTTATTTTTTCAAGCCATCCAGCAAGCTGATGGGGAATTGTTCTTTCTTTCCAATTAAGCCTTGTGCATTACAAACAAAAGCTGGTCCATTTACATTTCRTAGCTGGTGAGGCAGCTGTGCTTGTGCTAACTGCAGTGGGATGGGGAGAGCCAGCAAGAAGAGCATTGCCATTGCATGCCTCTCCTCTCCATGGGTAGGGAGAGAACTGCTACAGGAAAAACAGCTTCCTGTTCTATCCATTTATATAAGGTCTGTGAATGTATGACTGCTTATTTTGCTGGTTTCAGAGCAATGTTACAGTAAAAGAAGTGATGTCTTGGTGCTGAAGAAGGACGGCAGCCCTCACACACTACAGAAACACATCAAAACTGACATCTTGACCCGGTGTCACAAGACAGCCAACATCCTTTCTTCTACATCAAGCCRCTTGCAACTGCATCATAGCATTCTTCTGCTGGGAGACACCTTTCCACATAAAATGTTGCATTAATATTTAAAAGCTCTCCAAGCTATAACGTCAGAGACACTATAGACTCTTTTGACTGTAGAAGACAGTGTTCAAAAGTCTCYTTGTCAAGCCAGTTTTCTCTCACTAGCTCCATTGGTCTTCCCCATCATGCTAGTGGCTCAGTCAGAATTTTGTGAACAGCCTGGTGGTCAAACTCTGCTCCCCAGAAGACATTCACTGCTCCTCCCCCGCCACTGAGCACAGGGCAAGAAATCAGTGAGATCTTATTCACCAGCTAAATTCTCAGTGTTTCCAACAGAACAGAGGCTCACGACCTATAGAAATCATAGAATCATAGAATCATTATAAATGGGACCAAGTCTTCTTGGAGGCCTGTGGCTAGTGGTGTCCCCCAGCGGTCAGTGCTGGCCCCATTGCTGTTCAACCTGTTCATCAATGACCTGGGGCACAGAGGGCACCCTGAGCAAGTTTGCAGATGACATCAACCTGGGTGGTGTGGCCGACACTCTGGAGGACTCTGCTGCCATCCAGAGGGACCTGGACAGGCTGGAGAGTTGGGCAGAGAGGAACCTCCTGAGGTTCAACAAGGACAAGTGCAGGGTCCTGCCCCTGGGCAGGAACAACCCCAGGCACCAGCACAGATTAGGGG
>NW_020455899.1:2562543-2594116 GCF_003342845.1 Nothoprocta perdicaria | reverse complement strand
GTCCCTTCCAACCTTAAGCATTCTATGATTCTGTGAGATGGCCTCTGCCTATGCTGCTGCCTGAACTCCATCAGGTATAAACCTTAATTTATTGTGTGGATCCATATAGAAGTAAAAGATGGCATCTTTTTTATTTCATAATTAAATAGCTCAGAAGTTGACTTTCTTAGGATTACACACAGAGACAGAAATATTTCCCCAGATAAATTCTTTTCTCAGAATGATGCTTTAGTACTTTTAGTCCTTTAAAGACCTACTTTCTGTACCTTCTGTAAAGGTACCTTTGTTAATCAAGAAAAATGGGCACAGGCAGGTCTGATTAAATCCTCCTTGACTCCCTGAGCAACTAAGCATCCCTGTGAATTAAAGCTTGAAGCTCCAAACTTATTCTGAATGAGGGCTTTATGGAGATGCTGGTGAAAAGTCCTAGCAGGCCGGTCTCTTAATTGCAAACATGTTTTGCACTGGATGCAGCTAATGACACCTCAAGCCACTTGCACATGTGCAGGCATCATTTTCTCAAATGCTTGTCCATATCCCCTTTGCAGTTGCTCTCCAAGAAGCCCCAAGGGAGCTGTGATGGAAGCAGCTCATTCTCAGATTTTGTTTCTGGCTCTTCTCATAATGGGAACAACTACAGCAGCTGCTGCCAAACATTTATCATTTGCATAATGGAGGCTCCAGTAGAATTAAGCTAAGATAATCCCTTTTATGCCTCTCTCCACTTTTAAGTTATCTCCTAATAGACCCATGAACCGTACAAAAATCTTGGTTATTTGCATCATTTTGCCTGGTAATAATTTTATGAAAAGATTGTTCTTTCTATTCACAGAATTGAGTCACAACCTAATATTTCATGTAGTCAGTGCATCCAGTGGATACTTCAGGAAGAGAAAAAGTAGATTCACGCTGTCTAAAACAATTTGAGAAGAAAGAAGGAAGGGTAAGTTTAAAAAATATAACTCCACATATTGAACAAACATCCTTCATATGTATCTGAAGTCCATGACAGACCTTGTGRTCGTGTGTGGTATAAATGAAGTGCTGTAAGCAGCCTGGATGCAAAAGAACAAAGCATATCCCTATGGCACTGCARGACGGGGTCCACAGAGGCACACAGGGTATGAACCCAGACACTGCTGACCACATGATTCGACCAATTTTTTTGCATTTGGAGTCATTTTCTCTTTATCTAAAGATTTTGTCTTTATCTAAAGAAAGTCAAACATATTGCCACTCAGAAATTTCTCACGAAAGGAGCTGCTGCACAGATTTGTTTCACGGTTAGAAGAGTGATGACATTTGAAGCCATTTAGCCCATAGGAACTCCAAGTGCAAATTAACTGGGCAAACCATGACATGTGGTATATATCCCCAATCACCACAGTGCTATTAACCCCCTTCCCCTCCCTCCCCCCCAAYACCTTGAGCTGGGCAGGAAGAGAAAAAAAACAGACAGAGTGTAAGTATGTGAGCATAAAAATAGGAAACATAGCCAGSAACCAAAGCCCCAGTCAACCGTGCAAGCTCACAAACAAAAAAGAAGTTCCTTTGGGGCTATTACTTTTCTTTTTTTTTTTTTTCAGTTCTGTGATTTGCTGCATCATCATGAGGTTGTTTCAATGGTAATTTGTGGCACGATGCGATAGTGTTCTTATTAGCACGCAGTGTTGTAAATAAGATTGAACAGTACTTTAAAGGGCTTTTATTTTTCTAAGCAGAAATGTTGTAATTCTAAAATCTGTTTGTGCATGTCAAGGCTGTAGAGGACTAGGCCTGCGTGAAAGTTGGATAGAGCCTAAACGTATCCTTAGTCTACTATGGGAAATGATGCAGTTGCAGTCCTTAAAAATAACAACAGCAGCTAGCAAAAATTAATTCCAGTTGGTTAAATGGCAGCTGAAAAAGCTAGCTTGGGAAGGTTAGTTCCTTTTGTTTTGTTTTAATCTTCACATTCTTCTTGCCAAATTTGTGGGGTTTTTTAATTGAAAAAAAAAAAAAAAAAAAAAAAGAGAGAGAGGGAGGTATTTTCCCAGCAGAAATCAGTAAAATTCCTTTGCTTTGTGGAAATCTGGGTATGTTGCTAGAAGAAGGATAACAATATGTTCATCCTGGGTTTATTATATTCCTTTCTGGACTCCTAACTATCAAGCAGAACAGTGGGTCTGCATGGATATTTGCTTGGAAAAAGTACAGCTGCTCCTGTGCCTGTCATAAAACCAAACCAGTTTGTACTACATGGTGCTCTGGTTGGGATTTCCAGCTACCTTTATGCTAATGCTCTGCCTTTTATACTTAGGAAATAAACAGATTTGATGCTCCCTGAACATATTTAATGCTCGAATTGCTCAGAACATTTAACGCTCTACTGCTACATGTCACCGCAGGCCAGGCCATTGCCTCCCTGGTATGTCAGTATCCAGGAGCAGCAGTTTTTTCCAAAGCGATGTCTGTCAGCAGGTGACTTATGAAATCAGGTCCTTGACCCTCCTGGCACAGTGCTGTGCAATTACTAACTTTGGGAGATATCTGCTAATGCAAAGATCTGAATGAAACTCAATACCTGCTACTCATACTAATTGCTGCTTTACCTGAAGGGACAAAAAGAAGGTCTCTGTAAGTTGTTGGAGGGCATTCTTTGCCCATGATAATAATTTTTAAATTTTGACTTAAAGCTAAACTGCAGCTTTTAGAAGATATCTTTGCAAAATCCTCACTGGGATTTTTATGAGGCTTGACAAGAAAAAGGCAATCAAATCCCTAAGGCAGCTCTGAGACTCTCAAAATTACGTCCATCTCCCCTGAAAAGCAGTTTATTTTAAAGTCTTCAGTAAAGACACACATTCAAATGTGTTTTGATCTGCAGGCATATAGTGGCAGTCGTAAGTGTTTTGCATGCACATATGGTAGTCGCATCCAAAGACACGTTTCATAATCACTTGGTCATTGTCTCTGAGGCGCTAAGTTTTGTCTCCTTGGAGACAACTCTATCTGCCAGCTAGACTGATTATTGAGGCTTAAGGCTTCAGGAATTTTTGGATCATTCTCTTTGCAGGGCTCCATCTTTGCTTTTTGTGTCAGCTTTATCTTATGATCTGCATGAAGCTTGCATGAAGCATGCTGCCTGCACCCACCCTTCGATACTGCAGCAATCCGCTTCTAACCCTTGGCAAAAAGCCTCAAAAGTTGTTGTATCACTACTGCAAGTATATTTAATTCCTGCCATCAGCAGACATTTAGGAGATGTTGATTCAAAGCCTGGTGCTTGTCATGCAGAGCCGGGTCCCATCAAGCTCTGAGCCACCTTGGCCAACAGGAAAGGACCAGGGGCAAGGGATGTTCTCTCAGGTGTGCACAGAGCCCACTGGCATCATTCTACCTCTCTGGAGTGTTCTCAAGCAAGGACCATTTGCAATTACAGCTGCCCTGAGGGGTACATATTAGCAGATAAAAAGGAAAACGCTGGAAGGCGTAACCTTGAAATAATTCATAGAGCCTGCCTTTCCTTTGGACTGACGACAAAAACAGATACAGTGCTGTAGAAAGGGAACCTAGTGCTATGTCATTCTTATTTTTGGCAGGGCTCCTGAGCAGTGACAGGAAAATAAGCGAGAAGATAATGCTTGCACTTGAGGGAAGTAAGCCAGGGTTGCAACTCTCAACAGCTTTTAGGCTCTTCATTTCTGTGCCAGAGTAAGGATTGCAGGCAGGGCTGTAGGTCTGACTCTCTTTCCCAAAGCTTGTGCTGATGGACACCAAAGGTCCACCCTCCAAAGGAGGGCATCACTCATCCAAAGGGAAGTCAGAGCRCCTGAATCCCTCTGTTTTCCCAGATTGGATGTGCCCTGGCTGCTGTCTTGGGCTCCCAATGCTGAACATATGTCCCTCTCTCCTGCCTGTCTGGGGAGTGCCTAGGCTGACTGAAAAATGAGGAAATATCACGCTTCCCACGGAGCTGAATGACAGGAGGATCCCATCCTTTAATTGCACCAGATTGTTATGAGGCTGAAGTCAGCATCCTGGTAATAAATGCTAGAGGTTTTGCCAAGGCATGGCGCCTCTGGCCCTGGACTTAGACAAAACAGGGCATTGGAGGAGTGACAACCTATAAAACCGGCGTCTGTCAGGACAGATCAGGTTGCATATGTCTTTCAGTTAGCTTCAAGTAGAGTTTGAACTTGCTTTTAAGTCAAGGAAAAGAAATCCCACAGAGAATGAAGTGGGATTGTGCCCCTATACCATAACCATTAGGTTTCCAACCAAACCTTGGTCTCCAACCAAAGAAAGCCTGAAAGAAATGCTGTATACCCTTTCAAATCAGTCTGCAGGGAGCAGTGAATTACAAGTTATATCATCAGGACTAACTTGGCAATTAGGTCAGTTGACCTGGCCTTTAAAGCCTGAGTTTAAGATGTMAAAATTGTCAACTTTGTATTCATTCAGCTCCTGAGTTAAATGTTGTCTGCAACTTTTTTGAGTGGAATATGACTGTAGCTGATTTCTTTTCACACTCCACAGATGTTATTATTGCATATTCAGGTACTCCTGATCCTCTCCTCCCCTGTGAARGGGTCCCTGGTAAAGAAACTAAAGATGATGCTTAACTTCAAGTTCACAAGCCAACAACACAGCAGGAGATGAAATCAATAGGATAATCAGAAACTTGCATGCAAGAAAGAAATCAATTTATTATAAACACAGCTTAAGACAAGACAAATATACCAAATGTAGGTTACATTTATATGGGAGGAGAGAAAGAGATAGAAAGCATGCAGAAAAAACATGGATTTCCAAATATTCTTTATGTATTCAAAGAAGTTTCTCTATACTAATAGCCCACTCAGGAGAATAGAGGAAAAAATATACTGAAATTGACCTAAATACTTATTCACCCTCTGAGAAGTGTTTAATCCCTATGTTAATTGTTACCAAGTCACAATAAGGCTAATCACAGCTGAAGGAAACAGAAAACATATTCTATTAATTAGTAAATTACCTATCAAAAAAAAAAAAAAAGGACAAGTAAAAAAGGATTTGACAATATACCTTGCTTATCTTCCTCAAGTATGTTTTATTTTCTGCTCTCCTTTAATTTTTTGTTTATGAGACTAGAATCGGCCCTTTCCATCCTTACCACAATCTGAGGTGAAAATGGCTTTCCAGGGCACTGCAAGTGTTGTTCATTTTTTGCTGCCATGGCTTCTCCTCATTCCCACAACTGGAGACGTACTACTTAGTTCTCACCAGACTGCACAAGGAATGGAAAAAAATTGGGGGAAAAAAATATTTTTTGAAGACAAGCTTGAATTATACTTTTCATATTGAACTCATCAAGTGTGCGCTCATATCCTCACCAAAAGAAGGAATAAGTACTACAGAAGTGAGTATCTTGTTTTAGAGACCACCTACACATATGCAAATTAAGGGCCATAATATAAAACTTAGCATGTTTCCATAATAAAAACAGACTTAATTCCCATAAAATGTAGCATTTTTTTGAGTAAGAGTACCTTAAAAACACCTTACAGATAACATATCCAAGCTCCTATTTCAAGACTTTTCTGACYATAGTATTTTAGTCTGAATATAATAGGAGAGGGGTATAATATCTATAATAGCTCAAGTATCATCAATAAATGCCATGCAATACCTGTAAGATTTGGGGTGTAAATACTTGTATAAACCTTTTTGACTCACTTTATGAGGCTGCTMCACTCATGGTGGATCATTTTCCTGAAGTATATGTGTACATGCTGAGCTCCATCTGCTCAAGGCAACACTGTCGCATATTAAAAAATGAGGGCAGTGAGCATGAGTCATTAATCAAATTACTCTTACATATATGTACACCAAACGCCCACAGGCTCAATTATACGTAGGTAGCAATCCCATTTCTTGTCCTAATTCTGCTTTAGATGTTAGTGGAAAAATCTTGCAGGGGATAGGGTAAAAAGTAGGTTGTAGAAAGTTAGTAACAGYTGGTTATAAATTAAATTGAAATTAAAAATTAGAGGTAAACCACTTCCAGCTTTTTGAAAGAAGATTTTTTATAGTACATCACTGAGGTCTTGTGAGAGCTGTCTAACGCAGAACTGTTGTCCCTAGCAAAGGACAAATCAGTGCTGCTCTTGCTGAAGCTCAGTCCCCAACAACCCAGACAGCTCTTGCTGCCAGAGCTAACCCATATGAGATGTTTAATGCACAAAAAATAAAGTCTCTGGGATCTGTGGAAAGCAGCATCATGGGAAATGCTATCAGTAAGAACAAGGACAAGGCAATTCCATTGCACAAGGCATTGGGGAGCTCGCTGTGTTCAGGTTGGCCAACAGTCCCAAAACAGGATGAATGGACACTGGAAATAAAGGCAGAAGGAAAACTGACTGAGGAGAGGTGACCGAAGGGTGGGATTTTGTTTAGCTTTGCAAAGCAAAGGCTGAGTGGATGTTTGCTCTCTATAAATAGATTGGCAGTAAATATCAGGGGAAAAGAAAAGTAGATAAGGAAGAGGGCTGGCAGARTAGCAAATAGCTTAGAGAGGCTTTGAATATGTTTAATCAGGAATTTAGAAAAAGCTTTTTGCCTATAGCTGTAAAGCTCAGTTCATAAGTGAACAAATGACAAAAATCAGAAAAAAAATGAAGATGATTGTGATTTAGTTAAAAAAAATCTTAAAATATGGACGTTTCCCTATTTTCCATTAGAAATATTCTGTTAGAACAAGAGATCAAGACAAGGTCTGTCTTCATTTTGKTTTTTTGTCATGTTTTTGCATGAACTCAGATACACTTATAAATATACTTAAGGTAGAATAGGGCCAATGAGCAAGTGGATTTATGCATGTACTTATTTTTGTGTTCAACAGTTACTTGCAAGTTTGGTTTAACTTTACTGTTTGCAAAGACTCTTCTAAGTACCTCAGTCTCTCTGTTACAACTACAGGCATTCTARAAAGGTCAGTTAAGTCAGTAAACATCATAATTTTAGTAGATATGTTGAAGTGCAGTGAAACCATCATGCAAACAGAAGCTGAAGTTACACACTTGAGCTACGGATGTTATAACACAGTAGACCAAGTAGCCCAAGTGACGTGTCTCAAAGCTGCCACAGAAAAGTGAAACAGAAACTCAAATTCTAGTAGTGGGATGAAGAAAGAACCTATCTCTTAAAATTTCTTTTTCCATAGTACAGTAGCAAATAGAGAAAAAAAAAAGAAAGAATGTCATTCTATCAACAGAGAGCTCTCACAGTTTTCTTGTTTCAAAATATGTTTACAATGAGCATTGTGAGCTGGCCTGCCAAGCACTCTTTTTCAACAAAGCTCTTCTGACAGGTAGTGTTTTTCAGTGCTAAGTAGYTGCTCTTTTCCAGTACCTGTCTGCAGGTTTCAGCCCTTCACGATGCACTAGGGGATCCACCAACACAACATGTCAGAAGCTCGRTCACCCCCCAGAGCATCACAGATATATTCCACTCTGGACTATTCATGTGTGACTGGCCTGGCCCAATGTCAAGGCTGCTGTTGCTTGGGGAAGGACGCATGTAGATATTTTAATGAGAAAAAGGACAGCACATTACCATCAACTGCTGTTTCTCCTAGAATGCAATGGCAAGGACAGATGTGTCGTGCAGAAAAGCAAACACGGAGAAGTCTCAGAGACAGCTTCGCCCTAGAGGAGAGTTTCAGCAAAAACTAGGTGCATTGAGTGCATCCTGCAAGTCTCAGACTGTTTTCTTTTACCATGTGTGTCAAAAACTAACATTTTCTCRGCCATGTCACAGCGATAGAGCAGCTCAGACTTTAGTTTGAGTTTCAAGATTTCAGTGCTGCAGGATGACCCAAAATATTTAATTCTGGCATGTTGTTAGTAAGGGTTTTGTTTGTTTGTTTGCTTCGGTGGGTGGGTTTTTTTGGTGATTGAGTTCTGGGGTGAGCTGGAAAACTTCCCTTAAAAGGGCTAATTCTGGGGGAGGAGGAGATGAGAAACATTTGAAAATCAAGAAAAAACTACGTTCTTACCGTGTCTTCTTTAGGAAGAATAAGCAAATAAAGGAAATATAAGGAAAAAGGAATACGGAAAAAGGAAATAAGCAAAATTAAAGAAGGAATAAAGAAAAAAAGCAATCAAAAGGAACACATTCAAATTGGTAAAAATGCTATAGATTGAAGTGTGAAGCATCTTGTATTAGACATATGACATATTAAACATATGTAGATCTTGTTTTCACCTTCATTTTCAGAAAGCCTAATGTGAAAAAATACGGAAAAATTCATTATTATAACTGAAAAAATAAAAAATATCCTGAGAAAATAAAGAGCAGATATACTAAAATATCAAACTTTAACTAACTCTACCTACAAGTGGCTTGAAACATTTTGCTACAAGATCATACTTAGAAACTGGTTTATAGCTTTTTGTTCTTCTTGGAATTAAGACCCCTGCTGGGAACATTTATATATACTAATATACTACCACTTGGGTTTACTGTGAAATTATTCCAATAAGTCAATAACCTCTCTTCTTGATAGTGCTCAAACCAAAGACTTCCAAATGTCATCGGTCATGGTTCATTAAGCAGAACTCAGAGACGGTCATTAAACTGGGACAAATCACTCCCCTCTCCCTTCATAGCTTGAAGTCAAAAAAAAAAGGGGGAAAAAATGGATTAAACCTAAATACATGGGGGAGGGTGCAGAAATCCCACCTCACATTTGTTGTGAATCTGAGATTATAGGTAGATTTGAAGTCTGCAATTAGGCAAATTTAAAGGATTTCTCTTTGAATGGGTACACTATGGAGGCACACATCCAACAATGCATAGCAAAATATTTTTCTGCAACTTCTGAAAAAATTATGGACTGTACCTGTCACGAATCTATTGTAGTTTATTTCATAGCAGTGCTAAGGTAATTGACTATCTTTTGGCTAAAATTTGAGCCAAATCAGGATCCTATTTACCTAGCAAATTCCAAACAAAAAGCTGAGTCTAAAATCAGGTTCATTGTAGTGTTAATTCTGGTCAGTTGGGCTCTGAGACAAAAGGAAAAAGAACAGCAGTAAATCAAASGAATTGATTTCCTCATAAGCAGCATTTCTCAGCCTCTTGAAAGGACSAGTTCCGAGACTCAGGTTATTATGAAAGACAAGTATGTGCTTATGCCCAGTTGTCTGAATATAAAGAGGACTTCTGAGCCAATACAAGCTGCCTTTTGTTTGTCTCAACATCTAAAATGTCATCAGCAATTTTGTAAATGCTTTAAAAGTGGGGAAAATATACTGATGTAAGGCAAGAGACAGGCTTGTTAGCAGAGCGTGATTTACATCTACCTCGCCATTTCTTCTTATGAAACAATCTGAAGAACAGATTAAGAACTCCTCACCATTCCCATCTTCCCAGAAGTAATGAATATCACTGGATTTTAATCTCTGCAAGGAAAGCCACTTTTTTTCCTTTTGGTCACAATTCCCCTGCAAACTCTCTGCCTCCCAGAATCTACCATTCGTCTTCCTACCTCAGACCTCCAGACTCAGGCTCTAATCTTTGCTGTGACCATCTACGCCAGCCTTTTTTCCCTGTTTTTGAATTACTCACATTGCACTATCCTGCCTGCTGATCCTCACTCACAAAATGATGTTAAAATCACAGGGCACAGACTGGGCACAGACAAAAATCAACATGGGGAATGTCCATGCTGTTCCTGCTCTTGGTTTGCTTGCAACACCAACCTCCACTGTTCTGAAGAAAAAAGAAAGTAAAAGATAAAAAAAAAAAAAAAAACCCTCTCTGGAATATGGATGTCTGTTGTTTGCATTGACACATATCTAGGATTCCCCTGCAGGCTAAATACTAAGTTATTTGCCCACCTTAGAAGAAAGGATATTGTCATTCACAGTGCTTTCTTCCAATATTAAACATAATTCCTCTTTCAAGGACCAGTATTATCCCTGTAGGAACAACTCTTTGTTGTCATCCTCATACCTATCTAGAAAGCCCATGTGATCCTGTTAAAATTTTACCTTGTGTTTCACACAGAAACTGTTAGCTGAGAAAAAGAACCAAGTTCACTGCCTGTTCCAGTATTAAATATTGATTGCCAGCACCAAGAAAAATAATCAGAAATGTGCATAGAAAAGAGAAACCTATTAAATCTGCTAAAGCTGTGCTCTCAATTTTACAAAGCTAATTTTGTGAGAGGATTTGGAAAGCATATTGTGATTAAATATAGACCAAAAGCACAGCTCAATTTTACACTAACTCTATACTTTAAAACTGCAGAACTGTCTTCCAGCCTTTCACAGTAATTTAGTCATCATTTACAAGATTGACTGAGAGATTAGCCAGCTTGGTGGCTCCATCACCTTAAAGGCAGAACTAAAATTCACATTTGCTGACTCTTCTTTTTTAATTTTATTTTGTTGCTAGCTTTGGCATTAAGTTTGAATTCTGCCTCTGCCCACAACCAAGAAACATTTCATCAGAAGATCAAGCTAGATGTTGGGGTCCAACCTAGGGAATGAGCATAGGAGCAAGAGAACTCTTTCATCTATGATTCCTAGGATGTATCCAGCCTAACTATACTGTAAATTGATATCAGTTGCTCAGCATGGGGATCATGAACCAGCAGCATGACACATTGGCTACGGCATTTCCTTTAGGCGTCTGTTTTGAACAGACTTTCAGGATTCAACAGCAGTTTAGTCCCTACCAGTAATTCTTGCTGYACTGCTTTAAAAGGGAGGGGAGCTGCTGCTCTACATCTCCATGGCACTAGCAGGTGCCTCCACTATAAATACAGGAACTTAACATTTGCTAAAAAAAAAAAATACATATATATAGAGACAGGTCTGCAGATACCATCAGGAATGATTAGTAAAGAGAGAGCAAATCTTACAGCTCTTACAGCTTTCTGCTCTTCAGCACTATACATGAGAAGAGCATTTATACATTCAGCCCTCACATGGTGAAGTAGGTGCTTGTTAAAATGTTTACTGTGTGCTATATGAAATGCAGTATTTTTTTAAAAATTGATCAACAATTATAACCATTAATATAATCTCTTCCTTGTTGCTCTGTGTTGCGGTGTGGGGTGCAGATGTTTCCCTCAGTTTTCATGGCTTCCCTAACTTAAGACTTTGGTGCCTCGGAAGGGTCTCGGATAGGCCCCTTTTATAGGGATGCCACTAAAATTACTCTGTCAATGTATGAATGAAAGAGAAGCATCAGGTACTCAGTTATATCCAGAAATAACTAAGTCCAGTTGAAAGCAACTTCTCCTGTAGATAGATTCTTGTTCATCTCCCCTGCACTTTCAGGTTGACTAACTTCAGTCCATTTTGTAACAGAGACCAAACTGAAATCCCACGTCAGAAGAGACAGTGCCACTAGTTTACATATGTTGACACAACCTTTTCTTTCATCATCCTTTTAAAACACATCTACCTATGAAACATAGAAAAGTTTTCCTTGAAAAAGATGAGAAGTGAGAAGGCATTTTCAACTATCTGCCCACATCCCTTCCCCAGAAGGTTGTCCAAATCCAGCCTTATCAATATGTCTAAGGATTGAGAATTTGTCACTTATAAATCCCTTCCAAGCTGAACTGTTGCCATGCCTTCAGGGCTGCCCAGAGTTTCTCAGATTCCCTTGGATTAATAATGCTGGCAAATAGGAATTTTCAACAGAGCTTTTGCAGAGCCAGCCTCTTCTCTCCCTTAACTAAATGCAATATCCAGAATAACTGCTAACTGTTAATAATACAGTATCTCCTCTCCAGTTTGAGGTGCAGCTTGCCTTTTCTTGCTACCCATCACTAGACAAGCCCTAGTCCATGCCTCATATCTCCTCCTTAGCTGAAAGCTGCCTTACTCTGGAAATCCAGACTTAAGTCATGATGTTAGTGATATGTGGGTGGGGAGAACAAGAAGCCATGCCTGCCCCTGGGGCCAAAACCCACACTTTGGTGACTTGGACCCTTCAGTGCTTCTCAGAGTGCAGAAGTGACACCAAGTCTGACAAACACATTTTCCTCCAATAGCCACTTTGCAATTATTTTCTGGAAGTAGTTTTATAACTACAGCTCTGTTTGGGAGAGAAGACTGTGGAATCCAAGTCAGCATTTTGCCCCTGAAGCGTAAGTTATTTTTTGCAGGTTTTGTTCAATTTGCATCTGTATCACACTGCAACATATTGCCTACTAAATCTTCTAAACAGGCTAAAAATGCCTCTTTTGGGCCTAGCCATCCCCCTTTTGCTGTTTCACCAGTTACAGTGTAGAAGAGGAATTGCTGAAGTTGTAGGATTGCTTTGTGATAAGTAACAAAGAAAAAATAGCATCTGAATTATATGCAGTATCTTTGGATCAAGGAAACAGGACACTGATTTAAGGACTATAGGCTGCTCATTTTGCATGTGTATACATATACACAAACTAAGTCTCACCCACCAGCCTCCCACACTTAAAGAACATTAAGCCTGCAAAGTCAAGTTCTCAAAGGCACAGCAACACAAAAATAAAATGTGCCTATTAGCTTTAATTCAGCCCCCTCAAGTGCATGAATAATCCTCAGTTGTAGTGAAGATGACTTTATGTTTAAGACAGTTACAAAACCTGAGATAATTTCCAAAGGAAAGCAGAAAACTTTTCAATCTATCTATCTATCTATCCATCTATCTATCTATCTATCTATCTATCTATCTATCTATCTATCTATCACTAGGGGAAAGTAAAAAGAAAATTATTGGCTTTAAACTTCTATTTTTTATTTATGATAAAATCACTTCCCCTTAATACTGCAGCTTAATGAAGCCATAATCACATACAGCAGTGCAAAGAGGACCATGGTGTGACCAACAGACTCAGAAAGTTCAAGCAGGTTCTGCAATACTGACAAAATAGTGTGGTTTTAAATGCTGAGTGACAGCAACAGCAGTAAGGCAGTCATGGCAAGAAGCATGTGCTTCTTGGAAAGGTTTGACAATTCAATTCCAATAGAGGATGATAAATTTTGATGTTGTATAGCACATGTCTAGACCATTGCTTTCAAAGGTACACTTTCAAATGTTATTTTTTCTGCATGCTTTCTACTCTGAGAAGAGAATCTTTGGTAGAATTTTTCTCTTGAGAAAAAGTAAAAAAAAATCTATATTGCCTTATTTAAAATAATCATAAAAATTAATTCAGCTGTTAAGTAGTATCTGCCTCAAGGGTGGAATTTATGTGTCTTCCTGAGCTGCAAAACATGGGATCATTATTATATATCTCTTAAAAATATTATATAGCTAGAAAAGTACCTTGTTGGTGTCATGTTCCAAACTGTCTCAGATGGAAGTCACTTTGCCAAAGCTCTCTTCAAGTCATTTATGAAGCTCACTAGCTGTGGAGGTGGAAGAAGGAGCAAAAGCAGCTATGCTATGCTCGCTTAACCCACTTTGCTTAAAGGAATAACATCTCATTTCTTTGAAGCAAAATTCATCATGTTCTCCACGAGAAGGAATACAGGACCTTAATGTATATCTCTGTAAGTAATTCACATGCACTATGGCTTGCAAACACACTGTCGTTATTAAAACAAGCTAGCATGACAGAGTGGTGGGTGGCAGCTGTGTAAATAAACAGAGAAATTCTTAGTATCTGGCACAAGCTACAAGAAAAGACCTTGCACTGCAACATTCATCTATGAATGCTGCAAGCTATTCATAGATGCTCAAGCCTATGCTCAAGCTCCTTTCCACAGCCAAAGACTTGCAAAGATGCCCCTTCACTTTTTAGCTTTCACTGCCTACAAAAGCAATCCCAGCAAGCCTGCCCGGCAGTGCACCTGGGATGCAATGTGGCCTTTGTTGGGAAGCTGTCCATTCCCAGAGAGATGTGGCAGCACACGGGTGCCATGTGTACGAACACGAATATCAAGAGCAGCCTCTTTTGTCTGTGTCTTTGCACAGAACAGATAGCGCAAATAAATGACACACTTGCCTTTTAACCAATTTCTGCCTTTGCCTGACTAAACGAATCAATGCAGGGCAACATATTTTCAATGTAATAGGCTGCTGTTATAACAAATTTTGTCTTTCAGAGAGGCAGTAACAGCTGCTGCTACCAACACTGAAAAGAGGAGCCTACATGGCCCCTTTGTCATTACAACATGCTCCTTTCTTGATTTCCTGCATCTTCTTCAAAGGGAGAAACAATGGAGAAAGAAATAGCTACTAGATACTTTCACTGACCTACAGAAAGCATCCCTTTTTACAAAACTGGTTCTCTCTTTCACAGAGCTAAAAGGTTTTCGGGCTTGCAGAARCACCAAAGAGATACCTTTGCAGTCCAAGTGGATGGACTCAGTATTTAGAAGAAAAAAAAAMGGTGTTTCTATTATTAGTATTTGATGAAAACTGAAGTCAGCTTTTTCTTTAACCCAAAAATGTAAATTAATTAGCTTTGTAAGCCTTACTGTAAACCTGATATTCATTTAAGTTTTATGCTAGTGGAAAACTGAGTCCAACTTAGMATAATGTGGCAGTCTGGATCTGGCCGTGACATGCATGAGAAACTTCTCCATTTTGCACTAGAAGATGGCCAGGCTGGAAGCAGACAGAGAGCAAATGCACAGAACTGGATCATTTATTTCTCATTATCCACTGATTCAGGAACTGTATCATTGATTCAAAACCATCGCTGAATGAGAAGATTGTCTTTGATAACTTTTGTGATCAACAGGTCTATGTCAGACAATGAAGGAAAGATGTGTTCTTGTCTGTGGATGGCAACCCATAAAGATATTCCTGATTCCTAAAAAAACAGGCAGACTGACAGAGGTTTTACCCATTCAGAGACAATGTTACACTCTACAGTTTTGTAAATTTCCCCTGTAAAAGACTTCTTTCTGCTACTGCCTTTCATCAGACAATGTCTGTTCTTCCAAGATGAGGTCAGGCTTCAATTTCTGAAGAAAAATATGGATATGATTGAGATCTCAAGTCAAGTTTCACTAGAGCTGATTCTTCTCAAGACGTTGCCTAAGGAAAAAGGTGTGCATTCTGCAAGAGTAAAACCAGGGCTCTCATGTACTCAAACCTGGCATAAACCCTTTGTATTATTGTATGTATTTGCATGTCAGAATATTTCAGAATATTTCAGAATATTTCAGAATATTGAATATATGTCAAAGCATCATGCAAACTAAACACACGTCCTTGGCAACTGAGGATTGAAACTCTCTTTAAACTGGGAGTTTTATGCTGTCAGAAGCATCTGCTGCTGTGTAGTTTACAGGAATCCGCACAATCCTAGCTATCCTGGAAATGTTAGCTGGACCATCACCATTATACCTCCAAAAAAACTGTCCTCTCCCTACCAAGCCTACTAAACTGCTGCCCTCTGCTCCCATCATGACAGATATCTTTTTCCAATTCCTCTTCCCCCACAAGTGTGAAAAGATACCAACTTCCTAGCCCTACAGACAAATCAAAACTCCTCTGTTGACACTTGCAGATAAACCGTGTCCACCAGGGTAAGTAATAGAGTGAAACCTTAACTTGGGAATATGGCCACGCTTTTCACAATGACCTGTCTAACTCTAAATTTCTCCTATCTGACCAGAGTGACCTCTGGTCCTGTCTGCACATGTCCATGTCCATGGAGATAATCTTTTTAGTTCCCAACATAAAAAACTCCTAGCTRCAAAAAGACTATCCCACTAAATGGGGAATTCTTCAATGTATCTGCTTGAAAATGCCCAAACAATCAGCTATCAAGAATTCAGATGCAGAAAACTCAAGGTTAAGTTAAGATAAAGACATAATTACACTTTTCAAGGGGAGTATTCTGTGTCCTGTTCCTGCTTCCCAAATATTGCCAAGCGAAGAACAAGAGTGGAAGGGATGGAGGTAGTAACAGTGGAGTCTCAAGGGGTTAAAGCAGTACTGTCTTGTGGGATTGTGCAAGGGGATTTGTCTATCAAGGGGATTTTCCCTTGACAGATCCTAGATTTCTATCATAGTTCTTACTGYGAGACATGACACATTGCTTTATTTGCCCCTTCTAAAGAACTTGGCCCTGTTGTAAGCAAAGACTTCCAAAATAAAGCTGTTTCCCATAAGTTCACAGAACAAGATCTTCCCACTAGAACAGATTGATTATGTGGCATCAGAAACAGGAAAGTATAACTCTTCTTGAGCACCAGAGTCTGCCTCATTGTGACAGAGCAAATATAACCCCGACATTGGCTTGTTGGAGCCTACAGGAATCAGCGTGAGACCCTCCCAGATCTGTAGAGACACAACCAGTCAACCCCATTTACTACTACCCATGTATGACCAGATACTGGTGCTCCTCTGATAGGGGGAGTCAACAAAGTGCAGAGAGGGCCTGCYAGGAAGGGAGGATAAAATGAGCCAAAATGAGTCAGACCAGCCTTTTGTCCCAGCACAGTGTCGCAGGCCCCACTGCCTCGGTGCCAAGGCAGATGACTGATGTACATTCCTGGTAAAATAAGGCATGTCCTGGCCCTGTRTGAGCAAGCCAGCTAGTCAACTAGTCAACTAGTCTCTAGTTCTGTTAGTTTTCTTCTCCAGTCAACGGAAAACAAAAAAAAAAATTCAACCTCCGTATTGAGTTCTTCCTTATCTGAAGCCGTGGTAAATGCTGCAGTTCACTTTTATTTTAAATGTGCTTTTTGTATAACACTATATTTCCCTACCCTTTTTTTTTAAGCAGAAGTCTCCTATAGCAACAATTGCATTTGTTTTCTTTGAGGCATTTCTTTTTATTTTCTTGAGTCTTCATTTTATCTGCTTTCCCAATGGCGTCCAGTCTGCCAGCATTATCTCCAGTCAGTTTTCCATAGCCTTGAGCAGAAACTGGATGCTTGTTGAGACAGGAAGGAGACTAGTGTAGCAATCGATCAGACTTGAGCTTTGGCACTTCAGGGACAGCAGCGCTTTTCACTGACTGTAGGAAAGGTATTGATCTGAACTGACTCATGGCAGGAACAGTGGGCAGATGTGTGGCATCAACATTACAGAATCACAGGATGGCTTACATTTAAAGGGACCTCTGAAGATCATCTACTCCAAGTCCCCTGCTCTTACAGAGTCACCTAGAGCATGTTCCCCAGGACTATGTCCAGATGACTCTCAATTATCTTCAAAAAGTGGACTTTATAATTTCTCAACAGGGCAACTTGTGRCACAGCTCTATCATCCTCAGGGTAGGGAAGCTTTTCCACAAGTTCAGATAGACCTTCCTGCATTTCAGATTACGCCCTTTGCTTCTCATCCTGTCACTGGACATCACTGAAAAGAGTAGGGCCTCATCCCCTTCCATCCTTCCACATCCTCCCTGTAGATATTTATACATGATCTCCCTTTCAGTCTTCTCCAGGTTGAACAGACCATGATTTCTCAGCCTCTCTTCAAAACAGAGATGCTCCAGTCCCTCCATCAYCTTACTAGCCCTATACTCGACTTTCTCCASTAGCTCCATTGGCCTTTTGTGCTGGAGAATCCAGAACTGGACATGGTACTCCAGATGTGGCCTCACCAGGGCTGAAYTGAGAGAGAGTATCATCTTCCTCAACCTGATGGCAATGCTCTTCCTAATGCACCCCAAGACACCAATCACCTTCTTAGCTACACAGGCAGGTCGCTGGCTCATGGTCATCTTGTCCACCAGGTCTCCCAAGTCCTCTGCAGTGCTGCTTTGCAGCAGGTCAGCACCCAGGACATACTGATGCAAGASCCTGCACTTGCCTCTGATGAACTTGATGAGGTTCCTCTCTGCCTATCTCTCCAGCTCATCTGGTGTCCGAATGAATAAATTGGTGAATAAGTTGAACAGAAACAGACCAGAATATTTATTTTGGGAGAAACCACTCACTACATACCTTCAACTACACTCTGTGCCACTGATCACAATGCTCTGAGCTCTGGTTTTAATCAGAACTAGTTTTTAAAAGTCATTTTAACCAGAACTGGTTTCAACCAGTTCTCAGTCCACATCACTGCCCACTCACCTAGCCCACATTTCCTTGGTATCTATTCAAGAGATTTTGTGAGGAGATACAACCAACAACCTCTCCTGTGATCTCAAGAGAGATTTGGTGTAAAGTAAGGCTCCTTCCTCTTATTCTTCTTCCAAATATGGGAAACAATGTTCCTTAGCACATGGCTGTTATGAGCATTAATTTCTCTTACATTCAATGCTTTGGAAGCAGAAGGAATTACTTAGTTCTATTCCCTATGTATAACCAGTTTAATTTGTGTGGGAGAAATGTGCTGCAACCGAAGGAAAAGGTAGTGCAGATAAAACAGCCCTTGCATGTAAAGAATCTGCTAGTTGCAAACTATTTTTTTTGCTCAACTATTTTATTTGAGAACTATTTTTCCTTAGGCGTATTACCTGTAGGAAATAATCACCCAAACCCATAAGGGTCAAGGTTTAAGATTAAACCATTAGGAACCTTTTTTGTCTTGAATCCTTTCACCTAGCTAAAACGAAATTACTTCAAAAACTGCTCATGCTTTTGGTGTCACTCTCCGCGAATGCTGGAATGATTGAATTTATGCCACTAATATCTAAAGACAGTGAATTTCAAAGTCTTGTGAATATTTAATGGGAACCAAAGTACAGCACGAATAAATTTACTTAGATATATTTAACTCTGCAGATTGACTGAAAGTGATTCTCAGCAGGACTCCAATACATCGAGGTGGAGAGGTGAGGGTTTCACAGCAATGTAAGCGTTACGCAGTTGACCTAGATTTTCTTTTCCATCTTAGGGTAGCAGATGTGCTTTCTGATCAGCCTAATGAGAAGGAATATATGCATGCTATATGAAAGACTAGAAACGGAGGGAAACTGAACTTCTASTTGTGCCTTCTTCTAAAGGCAATAAAACATCTCCAGTCACAGTGTTGGTGTTATCCAGTGCTTAAAGCTCAGGGAAACTCACCTGCAATCAGCTCACAGCTCATCAGTTTTGTAGGGATGGGGAATATATATTAGGGAAAATAAGATGAATTCAGTAAATGAATGGTTCCCTGTGAATTATTTAGCCAACCCAAAAGAATAGCCAAACTTTTTGGTACACAAGGAGATATTTAAAAGTAATTTTCGCAAAAACTGCTTACCAATACCAACGTGAAAACAGAAATTGTTATGAGAAAGCACAAAGCAGAGCTGAGCAGACTGCATAGTATTTCACTTTGGGTGAAATACTAACCTAGGGAAAGTAAGAGTTTTGCTGCTGAATTCAGAGGCAGTGTTTCCCTTTCACTTCAGCAATGATGACTGCAGCCTAATAATGAGCTAGTGCTCAGACACTGCAGAAAAACATGTCAGTTTTTATACATGTTTTCATAGCCAAAACTAACAGCTTTGCTCAGCTGTCTGTGCCCTCTGTGTGATATGTGATCTGCAAAACATATTAATATATCACGGGTTCTGGTCCTGCAGAGCAGCACTTTATGACCCAAAAGATCATTTAAATGAGCGCTTAAGTGTGTGCACCTGAGTGGCCAACATGAGGCACATATTTAAGTGCTCCTTTGGGCCCAAGCCAAAAGTCCACCACCTTGCAAGATCAAGCTTTGAGATGACGTGTATTTTAATTCGCAGAAAACCACATTTGTGGGAACATTGAAGTAAAAAGAAGGCAAAATTTTAGAAAAAAAAATCTTTGGAGATATAAATATATTGCTGTTTTTCTTATAAGTAGAAAACAAAAATCATTCCAACCCTAGATAATGTCCCAGAAATACATAGTAATGAACATATGCTTTATAAAGCTAATATATATTTTGAATTAAAGCACTCAATCCTTTTCTTTCAAAATTTATTTTCATATTCGAGYCTGCCAAAATGAACATTATATCTTTCAATTAAGATAAAAAGAAAAAAAAAAGAAGCAGAAATCCTCAAAGGTAACAATATTATTAATGAAAAATGGCATATATCTTATAACCACTGACCATAKGGAGGGATGAGGCATTGCTAGATCAGCTGAAAAATAATCTCTGTGTTTCCCTTGGGCTTAAAGGCAAGAAGTCAAAACCCTAACACTAAACCCTTGAAAACAAACATATGGAAATTCACTGCTCAGGTATGGGTATAATGTTTAATTGGATTCTGCTTCTGAAGCATCAATTATATATTGCGGCTTTACCCAATATATAAAATATCCTAAGTCATCATATTTATTTTTCTCTTTAAATTCCTAACTCCTGAAGTCATGGGTCAAGTAACTAGAATGAAATATGCTTGCACTTAGCAGATGTTTATTTCTCTTCACCATATGTTGACAKCAGCATTTCTTAGCAGAAGCAGTATCCTCTTCCTAACAGATATCTCACCTTTCTACTTTGTCTCTCTTTTTGAATTCTCTTAAACAAAGAATCAGTTTTGAGTCTCTCTCTATTCCACTGTGAGATTTTTGTCTGTCCACTTTTAGCTGTGCCAGGTCCAGTCCTGATATGACTACATTATAATCTCTTTTTTTTTTTCCATTAGAACATCTGTAGAACAATCATAAATACCTGACTTTAAAAAGTTCAGAAACAGAAAGCAGTTAAAAATAATATCTTATACTGTTTCAGGAAAAGAATAATATCTTTCCTGAGAACTGACTCTCAGTCTCTGAACATCTGGGGATGAAACATATGTCAAACAACATATGAACTGAATATGCCCAAGTAAACTTATAAGCAGTGTCTTTAATGTGAAACCCAGCACAAGGTTTGTCACTGTGGTGGGCTAGCTGACTGTCATCACAGATGGCAGGGACAGCAGGAAATATGTCTGCAAGCGCGGTGGTAAAAGCTCTGTCTGTTCATTTAGCATTTCTTGAACAGAGAGCCAAATTTGGCTCTCCTGTCGTCTTCATGCTTTTCATAATGCTCTCAGGCAGGTGCTGAGTTTTAGATGCAGTGATTTAAAACACCACCATCACAACCCATCCATCTTCTTTGCTAGAAGAATAGCAAAATTGCCTCTTTCTCAGTTTAAGTAAGCCAGAAAAATATGTAAGTGAAGATGAGTTATTATTATTGGGTAGGTATCTGTGAAATTTCTGCCCTGTGCAACGTCCTAGCAATACCTCCTGGGTACCTGAAGGGTAGTCAAGTATTACAATAATCAGTCTGATGTGACAGAAAACTACTCCACAGCCTGCAGATCAGTGTTATTCACAGTTTGCTTTACAATGAAAGTGTAGTTTTAAGAGCAGTATTCCAGGAACGGTATATTTCAGCTCTGTTTACAAAAAGAAGCATTCTTTGATTTGACAAAACACAAGAACAGCTTCATGCTCTCTGAAGTGCTCTTGGCTATCACTCTAATAAGCCCTTTTCTGTATACAGACATTTTTCATTTCTGAAGAAGTGATGCAATATGTGACTGATCAGCAGAACTACCAGACTGGTTCCTGTTTATTGTCTCTTTCAAAGATCTCTCTGGAAAATACAGAGMAAATCGTTTGCCAGAAGTGAGTCTTTAACTATTTGAGTATCTCTGAGCTGTTGCACTGATGCCATGCCATGAATTATAACCTGCACACAAGTAGCCCTAAACTAATATGCCAAGAGAAATGTCTTCAAGGATAACTTGTAGATATACAAGTGCTGAGGACAGGATCTAACTATTGCTGTTCTTCATATTTTGCTGCATTGTAATCCAGTCTCAAAGGAGAATAAATCAATGGAATTAAGCAAGAGGGAACAATGCATCATATTAAAACACCAGATTAAGACACTTACAGTGGGGGAATTACAGAAACTAACAATGCATTAGTCATCTGCAGGCGTTTGCAGCAGTAAAATTGAGTTGCTATGGAAGATGCTGATGGTGTTTGAAAACTGGAAGCAAGAATGTGACAGTCCCTGTGTGCATCTGATAAATGTACTGCGGGGTAAAAAGGTATGTCAGGACTAAGGCAGATCTGACCTATCAGCTCTTCACTGCTTACTGGCCATCTTTCTGCTATCAGTGCCATCCAGTTCTATGTAAGAAAACATTTCTTGGACAAACAATGTCAAAGAAATAAGATTTATATAGCTAAAAAAAGAGGCAAGATAAAATTAATATTGGTAGGGAAAAAAACCCTCCAATTTTCATGTTAAAGTCTTGTGCTTCTATGAATCTCCCCACTTAGTGGTCTTCTTCCTTTTTATTTATTAGCATCATGGTGAGAATAAGCAATGGTAGAGGCTCACTGCAACCTCTGCAAGGTTGACCATGAGGTGCTTACCATTAACAAAACAGTGCAAAGGAAGAGGAGTTGCAGGCAGTCTTTCTTTTCACATCTATTTCTTCTTCATTATTTTTMTGACTCAGTGGGATGTTTTCTACTCATTTCCCTGAATAGGAATTATCATCAAGACACTTCAGGCATGAGTCTGCTCCAAAAAACTAACAGTGGGTATGTTTTGTTCTTTGGTCTGTATGACTCCACTGTACCTGATTTGCACCTTTTGAAATTGAAAGTGTTTGTTTGCTGTTGCCTTTTCATCAGACACCTACACAGTGATATTTTCAATGAGAACACAAGCCATTCTGAACTATAAGCTGCTGCCAAAGCTCATTAGAGCCCTTTCTCAAAGTGTCAGGCATATGGAGCTAGCACCCATATGATAGTGCCAAAGGTGCTAATCTTTGGAAGCCACAGCAGGTCTTGATAAAAAAATGAAGTCACTTGGCAAAGAGAACTGCTAGTATTAGGAATTCAGTTCCTTCTCCAACACAAGGGCTACCACTCTCCAACTTCTCCCAGGCCAAACAGAAAAGCAGTCATGGCATAAAGAGTGAGGTACAGTAAGGAAAGCAGTCTGTTTTGGGAAGGGGAGGAAGCAGATGTTGTGAGTGACTAAAAAACACATAAAAGACTTTTTGCTGTCATAAGAGCACATAATTCCTGGACTTTCTGATTTGGATGCATTTGGATGTTCCATCTTCCTCCATCAACTGGCATGACACTAGCAGAGCATTTTGTCAAATGTGAGATCAGAAGCTTTAGAGGGCACCAAGATTTATCTCAATGGGAGTATACCTATATATGTTCTTTACTATTATACCTAAGCACATCAGAAATGTACTTACCCTCTCGCAGCAGTAATGCTTTTATTTTTCCACTAGCAAACTAGAATAACAGATCTTCCAGAAAAACGTGGGAGCCTGTTCTCCTGCATCTTGAATGCTAGCATGCTGTTTCCAGTCCTTTACAGATGCCTCATCATAATTTATTTGCTTAGAGTCTCTAAGGTTTTAAGGACATGAGTTATCTCCTATGCATTTTGAAATATTTACCATTTCTTATCTTTTTGGTATCACTCTCCACGTAACATAGGCCAAGCTGCTATGCTCCTCAATCACACACAAACTCAAGGATGTCATAACACCTTGRAAATTCAGAGTCAAAGGCCAAATAATTTTTAAGAACCCGCTTGCCCATAGAAATGTGTCCTTGCAAAAGATTTCAGAAGAATAAATGCAACATATATTTTCAGAACAGAATAACTGTTCTTTGCTTGTACATATTCTTGGATCCACAGCTTATGCAATCTCCTTCTCAGGAAGAAAAAATAATTCTTTTTTGGGGGTTTTTTTTTGGAATAACCGAGAAAAGGATGATAGCAACAACCAGAGTGTCAAGGAACAGGTATCACTAGCCTTTTTAACTTTGGACAGGGCAAAAGAGGAGGAAATCTGGTCTTTATAGAGGCATTCGTAGCCTCTATAAAACATCTCAGCAAGCAATTGCTTTGAACACATCAGAGTGTCTGCTCATCTCTTTTCTTGAGATCACATGAGATGTGAAGAAAACATATCATCTCAATCAGCAACAATTTCTGAAGTTCAGGTCATTTTAATTACTCTTTCAGTGACAGCTTATTAAAATTTCAAGCACAAAGGCATCACTGAGATTAACTATACTAAAGCTCTATATGGAAAGTCTCAAGAACTTTTTTCAGGTATCTCAGCATATAATAACTGTGGGGGGATTAAAAAGTGCTTTTAGTGAAAGTCTTTATTTTAAGCCTGTATATGTTATCCATCTCATTCTTAAGCAACCTGCTTCAATGATTAATTATGCTCTATGTTAAAAAAAAAACACTGAGTTTCCTWTCTGAATTTTCTCTTACTTCCACTGCTAGTGCTTGAATATCTCAAAGATTTTGTCCCCTAAAGAGGACTAAAATGTTCTTTAAAGAAAGTGATTAAGTACTCTTTGGTGTGCTAAAATGACAGTGCATTGAATCCTTTCCATCTCATTGTGAGTCATATTTGCAGCCCTTGATCTGGGTTTTTGCCTCTTCTCTGAGGTGTCCATATATTTCTAGTGTTCATACAAAAACCAGAGACATGAAAGAAGGATATAACTCTGCAATGCTATAGACAGAGAGCCTTTAGCACCTGTGATGTTTTATCACCAGTGTTTTATCAGTGCTCACAACTCCTCTTCACAGACACCATCTCAAGAGTACTGAAACTCCTCCTCTCCTGTCCAAGGGTGCAGTCCCCTTTTCAAAAAGTAGGACTCGAGCTCGGTTATATAAACCTGCACGCAGTTTGGCTGCATCCAACTTACCAGCCAACCAAGGCCATGCTGTACCACTAGGCTCTTCCTGTCCTTGTCGTGCTGCCAGCCTGAAGTGTTGTCATGGTTTCCAGTGAGGAACATCTCGGAA
The DNA here is from genome assembly GCF_003342845.1 of Nothoprocta perdicaria. Taxonomy (NCBI): domain Eukaryota; kingdom Metazoa; phylum Chordata; class Aves; order Tinamiformes; family Tinamidae; genus Nothoprocta; species Nothoprocta perdicaria. Next base: position 2,569,441 of record NW_020455899.1, on the reverse strand, counting down.
TACCAAGCCAATAAGAAGCTACTTCACGACTCTGCGAAGCCTGGCATCCTGCTGCCTTAGATTTCTGAGATACGTGGACCTCACACCTTCTGTTTTACAATATTTAGGTAGCGTACACTAAGCTGAGGGCAAAGCAAAGCTAACAACAATTACCTGCACCAGAGAAAAAGCACATTTTCATCAAGGTCTCTGGTATGACCTCTGTCATCAAGGCAAAACTGCCTGGATGTACATTGTCTATTGTTTTGTTTTGGCTTTTTCTAAGTAAGAAATTGAACTGAAAAAGTTTTATAAAGTTGGCAGCCTAATACACTTACATATGCAACTCAGAAGTTAGGCTGATACAGGCAATGACATATTGAAAATGAGTCATGAGATGGATTTCATGATGCCCATGATAACATTGTGAAAGTGTTCCCACCCTTAAATCACGACCAACATGACCTTAGAGCAATCCCTGACTGTGGAATGCCAGTGACAAATAAACAGGTCTTCATCAGCATGTCAGCTTCAAAAAACAAATATCCTTTCTGTAAAGGGTAAAGACAAACAGACAATAGCTTATCCATTTCTCAGGGAAAATGTAGTCTTGAACTTACAAAAATAAATACTCTTTCTGACCTACACTTGGATAGAGAAATGCAAGATACTACACTGAAGCAATCACTATCCACAAAGCCAAAAGGGCAATACCTAAAACTTTCATTCCTCTTAAAAAAAAGACAAACCTGTAGCCCACCACAGGAGAATCACAAACTAGAATAAAATACAGGAAAAGAATCTAGAATACACTTCAGGAAAACACAGCTAAAATCAGATAGCAACTTGCAAACTGCAGGAAACAAACTAATAAATACATTGCAATAATCCTGAGCTACAGTCCTATAAGTAAAGTGAAATATACCTTCCCAAACATCTGCCTATTGTTAATCTATGCYATGTTAACAATAGACATTATTTTCCTCCATTAACAAGAAGAACCCTACATCAGTTCCTTTCACTTCTATACCTGTATGTCAGAGTTTCAGAAACATGCATCACAGTTTATAAAGATGGTATCATTTGTTTATGCTTTGTCTTTGTTAAATATCACAGGACAACTAAACTGTGATTTTTATATAGTGCTAGATACACTTTTCTGTACATTGCATTGATAATTACAATCATCAGCTATCCAGATCCCAAAGTGACATTATATGTAATTCACAAAAACAGAATGCAGAAAATCTGGCCATAAGTATGGGAAATGGTAAGTTATTTCAAGTTTCGATATTTTTTTGCTGCGCAAAAGACATAAAACTTCTCAAAAGAGTGGGAACATGATCCTCTGCTAATGCTGTGTTGGGAGAAACAGAGATGAAAACTAGAGGAGATATATCATCATATTAAAGTTCATCTGACATTAAGCCACTAAGGCAAATTAATTTGTTCAGAGAAACTGGAAAGCTGGAAAGCTTTAATGAAGAGTAACAAAAGGTGATCACATATTGGAGTACGATCAAGAGAGTCTTCCTAGCCTCCAGAGTAATATCTGAAAGTCAAACAGATTAATGGGACATTTCAAAGGGATTTCTGAAATCAATGCCCCTCTACAGCAGTCAGTAGCTATGCTGCATTATTAATGCAAATATTGAGCTTCTTGAGAAATGCAAAAAGAGCAAATACCTCTGAAGAAACAAGGAATACTAAAAAAAATATTGTCTTTTCATCAATATATTTTTCTTTTTTATATGTATAAGTACTTTCTTGTAAAGCCAGTTTAAGAAACAAAAAGGTGCAGGTGCAGACAAAATTTCTTGTGGGCTTCCAGAAACAGTGAGATCAGAAGATGCCACTGGATTTTGCACAGCTGAGACCCTGACTTAGTAAAGCATGTGCAGTTGGGACAACATTTGAGCAAGTATACAGCTTTTCAGATCTGGAGCATTAGTATCATAAATCATACCTGCAAATCATAAGTAGGAGCAAAAGTATTGATTCTGCTTGCACCTACAAAACAGATCATTTAGCTAATGAATTTCTGGCAACTATTTAATAGGAGGCTACAATTTGGCCGACATTTTCCGAAGCAGATACTTGAAATTAGTCTCATAGAAAGGGAATTATATATGAAAAGGTCAGAACAGAGACTGGAAAACATGTTCAGTAAACATTCAAAATCTGAAACAGATTTACATTCAAGTTGKGCTTGACTAGTTCTGGTCCCCATATCTCCCTTGCTATTCATCTTATGAAGATATCTCTGCACAGAAACGTAAGTGAATGTTTCTCCTGACCTTCATAACTTGTCAATAAAGTAAAATATTTTTACAGGCGTAGCAGAACATCCCGTCCTGCCAAAGGAAAATCCCAAGTAAATTAAAGGATTGAAAATCTGGCTCTGAGCCAGAGACAAAACACTCCTTTACCATAATGGGACAAAAAAATCACCCCAACTGAGCAGAGATATTTAACTGCAGAGCATCCATCRAGCCACTTCATGTTTTTTTCTGTGTAACATGGAGAAAAGAAGTGCTAGAGGATCCCTTTAGAGTTCACCAAGTTTCTGGTGTTACTGAAGCTGCAGTTGCTAAGAGTTGGGTTACCTGCCATGGTCCTGAGGGCACAGCAGTGAGGTTTGTGCTGGTGTCACCACGCAGGTGACACCCTGCATCACACTGCTCCTTGTAGCCACAGATCACMTGGAAGTCAGAGTGTTGGTAACAGCCTTATGATGCACAGCCTGCAGACCTCCAAACCATTCCCGCTGTCCTCTGAGACAGCGACTTAGGGTAGATTTTCAGATGCATTTAAGAATCAGACTTTTCTCCTACCCCTTTTTTAACAGGGAGCTGGACAAATCCAGTTGATAGATTTGAGGCTCCCAGAAAAAGTGTTTGGAAAAGGTTCCTAAACCATTTATCCAATATTATGCGTTTAGGTTGTATCTTCATTCTCAGATGTCGACAGTTTTACTAAGATTTGTGCCCACTTAAACATGACACTTAGCATCTGTCAAAATGCATATTAGTCGTCCTGATGTCAGTGCCTCAATCTTTGCTAAGAGAGCAGATCATCTCTTGGAAGGTATTACTCTTATTTAAATGTGGTTTAGGGAGTCATTATTAATCATTTCAGAGTACAATGTCAATCTTGTCAAAATCTTTCTCTGCCCTTAGAAAATACTCCTTAACCATTTTTATTTATTTAYTTATTTCATACTCTACAAGAAAAGAAAAAATCAAATGGATCTCATCACAAGCTGGACAAATTTTACCATGATTTACTTGATTATTTCCACTGTAATCTTTTAACTTACTCTTAGTCAAAATTTATGAACACTTGTTTTTCATTAACCTYCCAGCTCTCAGTTATTGCTGTGTAAAATCATTGCTCCTCTTTAATGAAGGGTGTATATGTTAAATGTGTATAAGGACTGTAAAAAACTCYGATTTAACAGTGGATACAAACACATTGCCTTAAAGAGTACACACACAGACCTAAACTTCCAGCCATGTACTTTAGCAGATGTCAAGGCAGAAAAAAAAATGTTTCGGAATATTCACTGTAACATCTCAAAGTGCCAGGCCACTTCCCAATGCAATTTATGTTGGACTACAACAATAGCTTCAGGGCCTGTTCTTGCTGYCAGTGAAAGTAAATGTGAGTTTTGCCACTGACTTCAGCACAGGAGGAAACAAGTTCTGTAACTGAGAACTTCTTATATTTCCAAAAACCTAACAGATAACTGATTTGTGTCTAAAACTTTCAGTATCAGTTTGCTCAGGACACTTTATTTTTCTGACATAACACAATTTTTGCACCTGAGAAAAATCATGTGTTAGAAACCTTGAGTCTCAAGATCTATCCATGTGTAGAGCTTTGGTTCATCAGAACATGCAGACAACTGCAAATGATATCAAAATGATAACAAACGAAATCAGCAAATGAATCAGGGGATAGTGAAGAGCTTTAAAGGGAGAAGGCCACTTGCAACCAACCTCATCAGCTGCAGCTCTGGGTCAGACCCAAGGACCTGCTCCATAGCTGGCTGAAGCCTGCATCAAATTCCTTCATTTCAGGATCAAACACCAGGTATGGTAGAGTTCCATTGTCTCAAGGAAAGCATTGGTCAAAAACCAGCAATAATGTGTCACCACATGACACGTTCTTACAGTTCAACTGATGGGAGAAATAACTCACATCAATATATTACTGAACAATGCCCATAAAGCAAAGCAACAGGTCCCCTCTCACACTTACACAACCCCAGAACACTGGTACCACCAGTGAAAGGTGGCAATAATGCAGAATCAGACCCAAAGTAGCGAGCAGAAACTGTGGATTCATTGTTTTTATACATGAAATTGAAGAAAATATTTGCCTCTGAGATTAAGAAAGCTATGTGTGGCAGTAAAGGGACCCACAAGTASCGCTAGTTTTATATTGTTTCAATCATTTATGTCCAAAATATGCAGTTTGGGATTCTTAAGCACCAGTGCTTGATAGCAGCTAGTGATAAAACTCAGCAGTGCAGAATAATTCAAGAAAAAGCCACTATAAATATAAATGCTGTTTTGAGAAAATTACACTGAAAAAATTCTGACACTAGCAGATTCTGTGAAAATATGTTTGATGGCAGATGATGATGTTCACCAAGAGAATGAACCAGAACATATTCACCATCTATGTTTGGTGATTATATATCTTCCAGGGAGGAGTAAAATATAATTATTCATTCTTCACCAGCTACCAAGGGGATAGATTCACATAGTTAACTAACAAATGTGAAAGTTGAGAAGAAACAAGTCTGTAGTCCCCATGTATGTGGTCTGCCCTGGGAAGAAAGACTGAATGTTTTAGACAGCTGTACCAAAAATTAATCGAGTACTATTCACCTGTTATGAATAAGATTCTCTCCCCCCGTTAGGCTACCAAATGCTCTTTCACACAAAGGAAGTGCTAACATGTACATGCAGGGAGCTGCTAAAAAACTGACAACTGTTCTTGTCAGAAAACAGGTGGATTATAAATGAATTTTGACTGTTGATGTTAAAAGACTTGATAGCATGATAAGAAAAAGATGCCATACTACCTATGGATTAGAATTTATTGAATATTCCTTTTTTTTTTTTTTTTAACATACATGTTTGAAGAATCAATACTATGGAAATATTTGCAGAATAATATAGAAAATATAAAGGCTACTTTACATTCTGCTCTAAAGATTTCATCTTTGGTTTGGATAAGAAATTAGCTTGGATGAATGCCAGCGAGGTTTAGTGTGCATAGAAAAACAAACATGTCTATTAGAGTTTGACAGTCCCTGATATTCCTTATAGCTACTTAGACATCCCTGGATTGGCTGCAGCTTCGCTGCAAGTGAGAAAATCCCTCTGAAATACAGAGGTATCATAGTGTCCCACGCAYGCAGCCCTTCCCAATGCCTTTGCATTTGCCTGTTGACTTTCCGTGGTGCGGATACACACGAAGAGGAGCTGACAGCCCGTGTGGTTTCAGCATTCCCCAGTGTTCCCCATATCACRCTCAAGTTTTTCACGATGGCACGTGAAAGTTCTTCTGAGTCGTAAATTACTACTCAGAAACGCAGCTTGGAGGATGGTTTTGGATAAGATTTTGATGCATTTTGCCACATTTTCTGTGCATTGGCTGTAGGATCATCAAGCACGGAGTGAGCTGTGAGGCACTCATTTTTTTTCTCCTCTCTCCAGAACAAAATGATATATTTATCCATCATTCTCAGAAAGAATCTAAAACTTTGTCAAGTCAAAAGAGATTTAAGCCAGCTGAACATCTATTGTTTAACCAAAATTTAGTGAAGATTCACATTGTGGAATGTCAATTAAAATATTCATTAGCTGGCTCCTGCATAAAGCACTAAATTAAGCATAAATCTTCAGGGAAGATGCTTGAGTTAATATACTATTTGTCTTTATTGCAAGAGAGATTTTCTTTCTTCCACAGTGTATGCTACCCATCGATAAACTGATATATCAGTTTATTGAACTATTTTAAGAATGAATGTGCCGGTGTGCATGACTCACTTTTTATTAAGGTAATGATCATGATGTATCCTATTTAGATAGGCATCTCTTTGCTAAAGATGGCCTTGGCGTCAGAGCAGCAATATACTTAGGCTATTCCAGAGCATTACACAATCATAGAAGACATATCTATCTGTGGACAAAATAGTCACTCACAACCAAATTAATCACAGCCACTACCAGAATGCAATCAAAACACATTACTAATAAACATTAAGCTTCAGCCCGTATATAAATTACAGATATATACATATAGATRTGTAGATACATACTTTTTTATATATATATGCATGCATATGTGTGTTTATACAAGCGGGGGAGAGGTTTCTTGATTGTCTGAAAGTAAGTGTTTAATCTCTGCTTCCTGATTTTGTTTTTCCTGTGAAGACATAAGTAATCCCATTTCACAGTTAGAAATGTTAGGTTGTGTCTTGAAAAGCAAATGTCCTGATAGGATTAATCATTAGTATTTATTTTGGGAGAGCACTATCTATGCTTGCAATTACTGCTGCTGTTGCTGCTGCTGCTGGCACTGCAAAGGGAATTGCCTGGGCAGAAAGACTGGCACACTGGAAAAACAGAGTCAAGTTCTTCTTGCCTTCATGGCAAAAATGATGATCCAGATTCAGAAGAGTACATGTGCATGCAGGAGGGAGGCTCATGCAGTATCATGACTTTCCACATGTAAATCCAAGTGCCTTCACATTTCAGCATCTCAGAAACCCAACCATGAGGATGAACCTCTCTGCCTGGAAAGCAAAAGGCAACCAGCTAGAACAAGCAAGGCACGGATGGAGAAGGCTGCAAATCCATCCTGGAGGAGACAGGTACGAACACTGCCTCTGACTTGGCAG
>NW_020455899.1:2559104-2562417 GCF_003342845.1 Nothoprocta perdicaria | reverse complement strand
AAGGAGTCTTACAGGGGTCCCCTGGACAAGGTGCTCCAACAGGATCAGTGCTAGGAGCTTTAGAAGTGCTTCAGAAGCAAGAAGTACCGAGAAACACAAAACAGTATTTCCAGAGGTTCTCAGCTGGGGAAGCATGTTTTTAGRCTGTAAAGCCAAAAACCTCTTGTAAACATTTAAAATAATGGAACTTTTTGAAAAGATATCAGTCATGAGTACATATGCTTTATATAATTGTTTTATGTGAATGTATTTAATATAAACATATATATTTAATACTCAGAAATATATAAAATCTCTTCCTGCTTATGTCACACTCTAAAAATAAGTTTTATGCAGCTATAAATATGTCCATGTAAGAATGAAAGAAAAACATTCATCTTTTACATCTTCAATTCAGGAAAGCAATCAGAGCACATGAATTCTAAGTAAGTATTTCCAGATAGTGACATATACTCTCTGTCTTTAAGGAGACATGCTAATCAATCTCAGCTAGTCTCAAACTGCTGTTTATACATGAAACCATTTTAAATAAGCTATTGGTAGACTTTATTTTCAGTAATGCTGGGAACAGCTACAGACAATAAGTGCTAAAAGGAGTCAGGTATTTAAAGCAGATCTCATGCCTGCTCTTTCCTTTTAATTTCAGCCTATCTGTGAAAGTGATGCTGAAATCATGCAGCTATTCAAAGAATGAGCTGACAACATGTTTAAAGTTCAGGGTAGGCTTTCTTATCCCTCCCCTCTTCATCTGATTAGAAACATCTGTAGGTCAGCAAGAAACGTGACTGTTCATAGGGGGCTGCTAACCAAACCAAAATGATTTAGCACACTTAGGGACTGGATTTAATCTGATTGTTAGAAAGGAGAACTGTAGCATCCACTATAATTGCATGAGTGCAAGCCAGCGACTAAAGATAAAATTGTACTCCCTGGTGCAGGCAAACAGTAAGTCAACTATTTTTAACTCAAGTCTCCAGATGCATTTTAAGTTGCTTGCATTTAGTAGCAATCCCTTAAGTATCTCCAAGCAGTATGACTTCATAAAGAGAAAARAAAAATATGTTTCCCCTGTATAGCGTTTCAGTAACGTATGTTGTATAAAGAATCAAATTTAACTTCTCATTAAATTAAATGAACATTAGGCACCCTAGTGAGTACACCTAAGCAAGTTTTGGTTAGCACCAGCATATTTTTACAAATCAAATTCACCTCTGCATAAATACAATTAGGCTGCTACTGGACTCATGACATTGCTTCGTTAAGATCTCAAAAACTGAACATACAGGTAAAGTACCTGCCTGTGGTGAACACACACACTGGTTTATCAAATAAATTCATATCTTCAACTGTTTAAGGACACAGGTATCTGTAAAATTATCCTACCTGACAAAGTTGGCCCATGCAAAATAACTGGAAATTAGCTTCTGCATACTGTAGACAATAAAGACAATAAAACACATTGCCTGCGAAGGCAATGCTATTTGTAACTGCAACGATTGGGCTGCATGGCAAACAACCCCCAAATCCTATAGCTATTCCTTATATCAGACCCCACTTCTGCCACCTGTGGGCCAGCACTTCCTTGGCCCTTCTGTAGACACATTCAGGGAAGCATTTTATAGCCCTGAAGAATTAATGGGGGCAATGGTCAGGGGTCCTGTGTGAGAAATATGTAAGATTAGGTTGAATGCCCCATTTCAAGCCCTACATAGAGGTGAAGGAAGCCAGCTGAAAGCCAAAAGATGACCTCTCTTTCTGCGGGTTTCCACATGGATGCTGGATATTGTGGGTCATTATTCAAATGAGCAGTCCATCATGGAAACCCAACACACTATTTGCATGCTTAATGTTACCAGGAGAAGACATCCAAGTCTGTGTCTTAATGAAAAAAGCCCTACCTTCAAAACAGTGAAGAAAATTTATAATTTATTTACATGGTGGGGAATGTTTAAAGCCAACATAAGTACATACACAAGCAGAAATATGACTTCCTTGAATCAACCTTCTCTCTTTCTCATAGCCTCAAGAGAAGCAAGCAATATATCAGTGGGTACAGGAAGGAGCAACATTTTCTCAAAATAAAGTCAGGCAAAGTGACCTAGTCTCAACTTAAGAACAAAGTAATACATCAATCAATGCTGTTAAGCAGAGAGGCAAGTATCAAACAAGCATGAGTTGCAGCAACCTGGGACAATCGAATGAAATCTGGATCCCAGCAAGGGAGTTTGGGGACAAACTGAGAGAAGCCAGAGTTTTACTAGCTGTTCCTCCCTCAAATCCAAGATTTTCAAGAAATCCCATTTAGACAGACCTGAATCACCCTGACAGCTTCATTTTGTAGAAGAAATCTTCTTTAAAAAACAAAAAGAAGAAAAAAAGGATGCTTGCTTTTGTGTAGCTACGGCAACAGCCTTGCCCATGGGCAACCTGTCTGATTATACAATAACCTCATGGTCATTCAGTTTAACTCTTGTCTCCTTCACCTTTCAATGCCTGTGGCATTACCTTTTAAACAGGCATCTTCCTTCCATCTTCAGGAAAAGGATTCTTTCRAGTGATGAGCACATATAGAAAAGAAGGCTTGCAGAGCTCATCTCCCACCAGGTCGAGGTGAGCACTGGGGAGCTAAGACCTCTGGAGAACCAAATCTGCAAACATGGCTCCCTCACCCCAACACAGTAGCTCAGCTAAGATTATTTTTTTTTAAGATACAAACATAAATGTAATTACTAAAAATGCAACAGARCAGTTTATTTTTTATAGCAATGGAGAAGGTACCTTGTGGGAAATGTTATTGAAATAATGAAAGAGGGGCAGGTATAGCTGGTCTAGGAAAGAGAAACTCAACATTGGCTGGAAGGAGGAAGGGTTTAAAAAGAAGTGTACAGTTACTGCTACTTTTAAATAAAGATGAGACTGCTACTTTTATATAAAGATAAGTTGCTAGTCTAAAGATTTCAGTCCTTGCAGTTAGGATGTTATTTTCCCCAGTAACCAGCTCTACTCATTCTGCGATCYGAGAGCTAAGCAAACGCACAAAAAACTGCCGCTAAGCTTCATCCAGCCTCCGATTAGTTTAAGCTAACRCACGGGAATAGGGGAGCCCGTGTTTCCACGGGGAGAGCCGCAGGGTGCCCAGGCGGCGAAACGCAACCAAGACGAAACGCGAGCAGCGCCGGGCAGCGCCGGCCTCCCCGCAGCCTCCCCGCGCGCGGCACCGCCGGTGCCCACGGGAGGCGGGAGCCCGCGCGGGGCCCTCCTCCTCCTCCTCCTCCTCCTGGTCCTCCGGGGCCCGGCGCCGCGCTCAGCACCG
>NW_020455899.1:2437973-2558772 GCF_003342845.1 Nothoprocta perdicaria | reverse complement strand
GGAGGGAGGGAGGGAGGCGGGCGCGCGGTGCTGGTGCCGGTGCTGCCGCCCCGCCCCGCGCACGCCCCGCGCACCGGCCCGCAGCGCGCCGGGACACCCGGGCGAGATGCCCTCCCCGGGGCGCTCCCCAGGCACGACACCGCTGCCAGCCCCATCCCTCCCGTCCCATCCTCCCACCCCCCATCCCTCCATCCATCCCATTCATCTCCTCCCACCCATCCATCTCACCCCTCCAACCATAAACTCCCTCCATCCATCCCATCCAGCTCATCCCCCCATCCCTTTTCTCTATCCACCCCATCCCTCCATCTCTTCCAACCATCCCATCCATCTCATCCATCATTCCTGCATCCATCCACCTATTACATCCCTGACATCCTTCCCCTTCATCCCATCCATGCATCATCCATCCACCTGTCCATCCATCCACCTTTCCATCCATCCAATCCCTTCCCTCCATCTGTCCCAACCATCCCATCAATCTCATCCATTTATCCATCCATGCATGCATTCATGCATGCATCCATCCATCTATTACATTGCTCACCTCCAACTCATCCATTCATCCATCCATCCATCTATCCATCCATCCATCCATCCATCCATCCATCCATCCATCCATCTATCCATCCATCCATCTATCCATTTATCCCACCCATCACATCCCTCCCATCGTCCCATCCATCCCAGAAGAGAAGGCTAAGGAGAGACCTTATCAATTTTTACATGTACCTGAAAGGAGGTTGTAGTCAGGTGGAGGTCGATCTCTTCTACAGAATAACTASCGATGGAAGAAAAGGAAATGGCCTCAATTTGTGCATGAGGAAGCTCAGATTAGACATAAGAAGAATCTCTATATAGAAAGAGTGATGAAGCCTTGGAASAGGCTGCCCAGAGAAGCAGAGAACTCACTGTTCCTGAGAGTGTTCAAAAAATAYGTAGATGAGGCATCTAGGCACATGGTTTAGCAGGCATGGTGGTGGTGGGTTTACGGTTGAACTAGATAATCTTGAAGGTCTTTTCCAACCATAATGATTCTACAATTCCTTCTCTCCCGTCCATTCCATTCCCCTATCCGTCCCATCCCTCTACCCAGCTGCCTGCTACCCACCATACCCCAATCAGCACCGATGCATTTTCTTCTGTCCAATCTGGACACAATGGGGATCCAAGGATGCTCTTCACTGAGATAACGCCCCTGCTCATCTGGGGAATGGAACTGGGTGAGGGGCTCACACCCGCAACTGCTTCCGCAAAATGCGCACATACACGGAAGAAGAGCAGTCCCTAAGTAGCTTCCAGTCCAAGGGGACATGGCAGGCAAGCAATGATGGGAGCAGAGTCAAGACTCAGCATTGGCAGAGCTAAGAGAGGAATAGGGTTTCCAATTTTTAAATGAAAATCCTTATCCACAGGCTCAGAGATTCTTCCTTCTCTGCACCCAGCGCTTGGAAAGGACTCCAGAGGTTACCCAGTCCAACTCTCTGCTTGCAGTAGACACAACTTTGTCTATTTTCCTGCCAACTTGTCTTCTTGGAAGTTCTTCAGAACTGGAAAAGCAAAAATCTTGCTAATTCCCTCTCTGGGTCATTGAGTACCCTTCTAGGGGGAGAAAAATGGAGAGATGTGCTCCTCCTGTCTCCTGGGAGGGCATCGTTTTGCAACATGTGCCTGTTGCCCTTGGTGCTGTCCCTTTGCACCTCTGGAAACCTCTGGCTTTGTTACCTCCGTGACCTCCAGCAGAGGGGCTGTAGATAGCTAGAAAAGCTCCCTTGCACTTTCTTGCCCCCAGGCTGGACAAAATTGCTTGTCGTTTTCTCTTCTGAAACCTGCTGTGCTCCAAATTCCTCCTCATTTTGTTGGCCTCCATAGGAGCAACTCCTTGGCATCAATATGTCTGCCCTGCACTGATTTGGGGAGCCCAAATGAGACTTGGCATTTGCCTGCACTGACTTCCAGGAGATTCCTGTCAGGTCATTTGTGCAGCTTGTTGAGGTCCCTCACCCAGGTAGAGCAGCTCTTCCACCCAGGCTTGCCCTCTATCCCGTCATGCAGGTATTTAGCAAAAAAGGGATCTTCCACTCCTTCCCCTGTATGTTCACATTAACGTCAGGCTCCTGGATGAGCCCTTAGCAATAAATTACATGAAAAAGAATATTTTCTTCTTCTGCTTCTTCTTCTTCTTCTTCTTCTTCTTCTTCTTCATCTTATTTTTTTAACTGAGAATACTGATTGCATCAATGCATCCTTAATTTGAGCAGTGCTTAACAAAGAGGTCTGATTCAAAATGAAATCTGTGATTGGAGCTAAGATATTTCTAGACAGCACAGCTTGCCAGTAATTTTTGGCTTTTTGAAAAGTAACACTTTGAAAACTTCCTTTTTTTTTTTTTTTTTTTTTTTGTGTCAGCTTATATCTCCTCTAGCAAGCAAACCACCCTAACAGATCACAGGCAAATGACCTAAATCTACCCTGGCTGCCTGATCTGACTCCCACACATAAGCCTGGTTTTAATACTCAACCTGCTGGAGATTGTCATGTCTTCTTGTTTCACCTTCTCATTTTAGGAGCTGCATCAGTACTTCCTCTGTAAGAAAACAGGTAACCTTACAATAAGCATGCCATTTCTAGCAGAAAATGCACCTATATTTTTCTTTTCTTATGTTTCTACCTTTAAAAGAAAGTAAATAAAACTCATTTTAATGGCAGTGTGGGCTTGGAAGTTCAGTCCTGAGCATCACTAGTCCTTTTACTGCTGTCATCATCTGATTAGTTATTATTTGGAGAAGGTATGATTTAGCCACAGATTCAAAGTACATGCTTAGGGTTAAACATATGCTTAAATTCACAACAATTCAGCAAAGCCCTGAAGTACTTAAGCACATGCTCAGACACCTTGCTAGCTCAGGGCTTTAGTCAGGAACACACACACACACAAAAAGCAGAACACATGGACTTAGTCTGGCAAGCACAGTTAACAAAAGTGGAAAGAAAKGATGAGAAAAATAGTTTTATTTGCAGAAGAAATATGAAGTCCCTTACACTGAATTCTGCGCTCCCTCAGCACATATGTGTGGGAAGTAGCATGGATCACATAACCAGAATCCTTTTATCTTTCCGCAGCTCTTATGAAATCCCTGTATAGCTCCACGCAGCTGGTAAAGTCGAAGCAAATGCTCAGTAGAGCCTCCAAGGCTTTGGTTCATATACATGTGCCTTTTTCCTTCTGGGAGACAAGGAAGCCTGTGTCAGCTCCTGTGTCAGCTGTAGTGGTACTGCTCAGCAAGCCACTTGCTTGATTAGCAATGCTGAGCAGATAGCAAGAAACAGATCCTGACAGCTACCAGCATCTCAAGGGCTTTATAAATTGCTGTCAAGGCTTCCCTGTCATTAAGTAGACCTAGACGGTAGCTCATACGCTCAGAGCAAGTCAACACATTAAGGCCCCACGCTAGCCATGCGAGTACGTGGTGACAATATGGATGGGACAAAGCCCAGAGAAACTCATGGATCAAACCACTGACAACTTTCAAATCCTGCTGCAGAGAGCCATGACTTCTCTGTGTGACAAGATCTTGGTGATTCATTGCAGCCATCCCCAGCACGTGCCCACTCACGTGCCCTGGAAGAGCTGTGGCATCTGCAGACTGCAGGACCGTCAGTCACTCTGCCCTCTTGCAGAAGCTGTGGGTGCCCATGAAGATGCAGATCTTGTTAATTCCTCACTCCAAGCAGTTGTCTGTCCTTTGCTGTTCTGAGTTTAGGAAGGAAATAATGATGCTCCCCATGCTTAGATGTCTGGAAGGACTCAACAACTTTCCTCTCCCTACCTGTCCTCCCCCACAGCCCTGTTCTGCATCCATCAAGTTAAAATTCTTCCATCCCTTCATTAGCAGAGCTAGAAAAATCCCTAAGTACCTAAGATCTGGCATCCTCATCAACTCATTTGGCCCTCTGTGGTATTTTAATCTGTTGACATTCAAGAGCAGGAATACTTCACACTTGAAAAGAAAAAGAAAAGCTGAAGCCTAATTTCAACAATGTGTGATTAATAGCAGGCAGCACTGGGAGCTGAAGTGACTCTGGCACAAGAAATTGTTCTTTTTATTTTTTTCAGATGCCTTTCATAGAAGTTAAGCAGCCATATCAGTTATCAATTATAGCAAAAGCTAACAGCAGCAAAGAAGTAGAGTCTTCTTCGGCATACAGGAGAAATTGCATGGGGACCATTTAAAGCACACATATACCAGTGGGTTTTTTTTGGTTTTTTTTTTTTTTTTTTTTTTTTTTTTTTTTTTGTTTTGTTTTGTTTTTTTTTTTGGTTTTTGGTTTTTTTTTTTTGGCCCATGATACTCCATTCGGAAAGCTCTCACAATCTGATTTCTGATTTCCCTTTCAGTTATGTATTCTTCTATTCTTCTATTTTCCACACTGAATAAGTTCTTGGCCCCAAAACAGGGACCAGTAATATAATTTAATTTGAATGGCTCTGTTCTCCCCTCTTGCCTCTTCCCGGCCCTTGTGAACAGTCATAATTCCCTTTAAATATTCATTTTCCTGGGGACAAAAAAAGAAAAAAAGACAAGATGTTTCAACAGCCTCCCATAGGATCTGCATTCTGCATTCTCACAATTGCTCCAACAGTTTTCCCCACCTTCATTTAAAATCAATCAGACTGTCTTCAACATAGTTAGACAAGACTGTTCACTGCAGATGAAACTCCCACGGACCTCGAAAGCGGAGCATTATCTTTACTGGAAGTACCTCTCCTGAAGCACAGAGAATGTATTTTCTTCCCCAACCCTGCCCCAGAGAACATAACCTTCATTCTCTGAAGACTTCCCAGTTTTGTAAGAGGGGAGAGTGTGTTATTCCCTCCTGGTGTCTGGCTTCATGTACTGTTGATTGCCATCCTTACAGTCCTCAGAGTCAGTCTCCTGTCTTAGTCTCTAACTCAGCTATCATAATTTAAAATGAGGGAGTAATTAGTGAGAGATGTTTCCCAACTGAACAGTAAGGCTAGAAGCTAGTAAAAGCGTGGCTGTGAGGCCCTCAGGAATATGACTTACTCAAGTAAGATCAAACCTAGAAAGAATTCCATTCTAAAGTGTGGTTCTTGAAATGTCCACCTGCCATGGGAAATATCAAAGTAATTCAATGTTTATCCAAAGATGCATGCACTTTGTCATAAATTTGTCTTTTTTTTTCATTGTGATCAAGAACAGAAATTACCATTATTCCCTGGGACTGCAGCTTGAATTTTCTAACAGCTCAGGTTGTTTTATTACAAGCAGTAGATAGATCTCTTCACATTTGCATTACATCTTTGACGCCAGGAATGACATAAAAGAGAGAGAAAGAAACAGAGAGTATCCCTACAGACTTGCAATCCAAGCAAGGTTTGTCAGAATGATCTTGTTAGCAGCAGTTCACATTTTTTTTTCTGTAATACATATGCTTGCTCTTGAAAGATTGTTTTGAGCTGGAGAATTAATGTGAAATGTTCACTGGAGTTCTTTGAAGACACAAATTTCCTGTAATATCTTCCTAGGAAAACATCTTACAGGCTGAGCTTAGAACTGTTTTCAAAAACACCTTTCAACAAAGATGCTTTCAGAAAGTTCTTGATTCTTTGTACCTCTATGTAAGACCTAGCAGAGCAGTAACACCTACAGAATAAATGCTGTGTGCAGAGATCAATGTGTGTAAACATTTTTAACAGATTGCATCCACTTATTCTAAAAGCACTAACAAGCAGGGTTTTTTTTTTTTTTTTCTGTTTTTCTAAGATTTGATGAATTAGCTTTGCCAAATGCATGAAAATTAAAATGATAATACTTATTGGTGGCACACGATGGTGGCAGAATGCTACTGCTTTTGCTAAAAGACCTAGATTGGCTTAATATGAGGTTTATGGTGACAGTGTAGATGTTTATTAACATGTATTAGAAGATATCAGATGATCCAGCTGAAATCCATGTGGCTTTTTATCTCCCTCTGGTGGTTAGAGAACAAATCATTAGCCAGCTATTATCTCTGAGCTGGAAGAAATATCCTTTCTGATTAAGCAGACATGCTTTGTACACTCACAGCCAGCAAAGGCAATCCAACCCTGATCATAATTGTGTCTCAGGCATCTTGGGAAGAGTTGATACATGAAGATTTTGACTGCTTGGTCCTGGAAGTTGATGGTAAGGTCCCACCAACATTATCTCCTTGGTACATATTTATGTCCCCTTTGGTGGCCCTCCTGGGACAAGAGTCAGAAGCCTCCCGCTCCAGAACTGACCATTATGGGACTTCAGCCCAAAGGTTGTGCTTTGCCCTCATGAACAAGCCTTATTTGCCTTGTCCAAGGTGGAAGGGCTGTGATAGCCCAACAGACTAAAGAAGAAAATGCAACAGTGGGGAATATTTTTGCTTACTCAGAGGTGATATAYTAACTATGTTTCCTTGCCCATAGTAGACATATAAATGATGCTCTTTCGGCATAGTAAATTTTGCTGCTCACAGCATCAGCCTGGCATTCTAATACTTAACTAGAATAATTTTTATTCTTTCAAGCTGAGAAACAGTTGTGCAATAGTTGTGCTGATAGCTGATGCAGAACAAATAGTCAGATGAAGACCAAAACTTGTCTCCACCTTTCCTGTGATTCTTATCTCTGTAAGATTATTCTATCACAAAAATATATTTTCCAAAGTATCTTCTTTACTGTGGTTGTGAAGTCTCATGGCACTTTGGAGCTTGTTCCACTCATGACTTATACTTTGGGCTTAAGAACTGATAGGGAACATTCTGTCCATCAGAGATGGAAATTCTGGTATTCATTCCAAGTGTGATAGTCTAAATCTGAGACCACTGGGGGACTATGGCCTTCCAGTAACAAGCTTAAGGATATATCTATATCGTAAGGATG
Organism: Nothoprocta perdicaria; assembly: GCF_003342845.1. Lineage (NCBI taxonomy): Eukaryota > Metazoa > Chordata > Aves > Tinamiformes > Tinamidae > Nothoprocta > Nothoprocta perdicaria. The sequence goes on along the minus strand of NW_020455899.1, from coordinate 2,551,853 downwards.
CTTAAAGGTTTTTTTTTACTGATTTTTCCAAGGACACAAATCCATATATTTCACCAAAAAGTGAATACAATAAGTTGCAAAAAGACTGTCTACAGCTTTGGCAATAATGTTTTATACTCTTTGTGCAACTCACTTCTACGAGAGCTCATCCCCTGTTTTATTTCCTTATGGAAGGAGCAGWCTTGCACATTTCTGTGGTACCCAGGAATTGCTTGTATACTACACAGAATTGATGTTGAAATTTTTGATTCGCTCTTCAAAWAGAAAAATCTTTGGAGCTTGACAAACTCTCCGAGGACTTTTCCAATGAACAGCTTCGGCAATGAGAGGGTGAGAAAACAAAAGACATTTCTAAGGGGAAAAAAAAAAGGCGTTTTCTGTCAGTGGCAGCAGCAGCTGCAGTTGCGCAACAAGACTTCCTGCAACAAGATAGAAATTCTGAGTGAGAGAAAGGAGTAYATATCCTGGTTATTAAGTTATTATTAAGAAAACAACAGAAAAGAATAATCTCTTAGTCTTGTACCTTTTTTTCACTGTAAAAGACAGCGGTCACAAGGACCAAAAATTGTATTTTTCCTCTGGAATGTGGCACATAAAGGAAGTCTATCTTATCAAATTAGGTTTACATCAGTTCATATCAGATATATTTAAAAGATATTTAAAATCTTTTTTTTTTTACAATAATCTTGGCAATTGTGTGGCCATCCTTTTAGAGAACTACTTTAAAAACTGCTATTCTCTGCCTTACAATTTGTAGATTTGACTACGAATTGGTTTCTTTATGACTTCCTATGTCTTAAAGCAGAGACAAATGAACCTACAATGTTAGGCTTTATGTTGCTGGATCATCAATCTCTTTGTAATGCAGAAAAAAAGTCTGAATTTAAATAAAAGTGCAGAAATCAGGGCAATAGGTACAATCTGATTTTCAGTTACATTAAAATCACCTGACCCAAATAAAATGTAAATGAGCTCTAGCGTAAATGAGAATTAGGAATATTTTAAGTATAGAAGGATTGTTCTACAATGGAACTCAGAATAATTTATACAGCAGGAGTGAAATTCACAGCTGGGCAAGGCTCCAGCATGCATCAGCAAAGACTTGCACCAGGTCCCTAGGGACCTCAGTGGGCCTGAGTTAGTGCAGCGCGCTCATGAAGGTCCCTGCACAGCTGGGAACGTCCTATTRCTCTTGCAAGAAATGATATTATACTCAGTCTAAGGTCTACAAAAGAGGGAATGAATAATCACGTATCATCTGTTGCTGTCATGCTTATCAAGTGTTGTTTCTTTTTAATTAATTGTACATATATTTTCTTTTGAATTAATTGCATATGCATTTTCTTTTGAATTAACCATATATGTTCAGAGAGCRTGTGATTCTGTCATTCTGCTTTCCTGCACATCCTAGTATGCTGCACTGGAAACATGTTTAGTCCCAAGCTAATTCCATTGCTTGACAGAGACATGCAGAATTCATAAGAAAAACGGCCCTTTTTTTTCTTCCCTTGGCTGAGCGACCTTGCAGAGAGCACAGACTGAGTGGGGTATGAACTCCCAAGTGCCACTTTGACACTTTTGCTTGTGCTCTGTTGCAAGATAAGTATGGATAAGAAAATAAGGATAAGAATAAGTAAATAAGTAAATAAGTAAATAAGTGAAATAAGTAAATAATAAGTAAAATTTTAAAAAATTGATTTTTAATTTTAATAAATAAAACAAAAAAAATAAGTAAATAAGTAAAATAAGTAAAAATAAGTAAATAAGGATAAGAATAAGAAAAATAAACTTAGAGCTTCTTTATCAGACTGCTGTAAGGACCAGGTATCTATAAATCTACAAAGCACTTCTGGACTGAAACAAGTAACACCAATTCTCTAAACATGAAGACAGTCTGTCCTTGTGAAACAGGATGAGAAGGAATAGTTAGGGGCAAAACAAAACCCTGCTCATATGAGTTCAGCAGCCTTTTTTATGTAGAGTGCTTCATGATCAAATCTGGGCTCCTTTCTCACCATGACATGAAATGTTAATTGAATTAAAGGCTGCCTTGCAGAGCCTGCAAGGGGCAGGTGTTCAGCCACCATGGGGACCTGCATGGTCCTTGGGGTCATCCTCTTGGGTGGAAAAGCARAGCACAGCTTGAGTAGATGGTCATGTTGCCTACAGCACCTCCTGCAACCTTCATCATGGTAGTGAGGAAAAGGAGAAGGAGCAGGTGAATGCTCCTTTGCTCTTTTTTCTTTTTTCTTAAACTAAGAAGAAGCGAGAAGAGGTGACATCTTTCAGAGAATGGGGAAATGAGTGGGTAGGGAAGCCTATGTGTCTAGGATATTACAGAAATGTTCCTTTACAGTAGCTAGAGGCAGGAAAACAAGAACATAAAACTCCCTTGGCAACAGGCCTGCAAATCTTCCTGGGCTTTTCTGAACACAGGTCACTCCATACCATACAATGGCTTAACTATTACACTACAGATTTGCAAATCTGCTGCACCTATCTTCTCCAGTGGTTTAAGAGGTACCATGCTGCATGACCTCAAAGTAGGAAAGAGGTGAGTTTTAATTCAATGAATATCAGCAGGTTTCTTCTTGGTCCAAGTGGCAGTCAGACCCTACCACTCTAGCTCTGGATACAAATTATACCCTACTTGGGCTCCACTTTATGTTCTTTTCTGTGTACCTAATCCTTGCTATTTCACATGAAAAAATATATTGCTGTCCTGCTACAATGCACCTGTATTCTTTGGTTCCAATTAGAATTGTTTGCACGATGGTTTCTGGGGGAAAATCCAGTTTTCACAGCACCTCACTGAGTCAGATTGACATTTAGAAATAAATTAACTACAGACGTCACAGAACTAGTCTGCAAAAGCCACATTTTGCCTGATCTGGAAAACTGAATTGATAACCTATTAAATATAAATGCGATTTACTTTCTCTGGAAATTTCTTCTTTTTCTATCAGGATAGAAAAGAGAAATCTGTACATAATGAAACACAGCATTTGGGTATAAATCTTTAACACTAATAATACATCACAATTTTGTGTTAAAAGAATTCAAGCTTACTTAAGCTTACTTCCTGAGAAGTGCTCTGTTTTGCCCTTTAATGCCACAAGCAAGCAAAGTACCTCCCTAACAAGGAACAACAATTTACCAGAAAAGCAATTGCATTGAAAGCATTATTTCTGCCTGAGATTTGTCCTGTCTGCCTTCTCTCATCCCATTCCTGTTGCCATGAGTTTCTCACCTGACACAAAAGATTGGTGTTAAGCCAGGAAATTTAGTGGTGGAAGTAAACTGACATGATTGCCTTTTGTGGAGGGGGAGATTCAGGACCAAGGTTTTACTTATTCTATTACTGCATCTCAGGGAATGGAGATGGCCACTGGTTTCTGCAGATCTACCTGTGCTCCTGAGGTGATGGGGAAAGAGTAATTGCTCTTTGGCTACACAAAAAAAAAAAAAAAAAAAAAAGTGACATGACTGTGTAAAGCATTCCAGAAATGTCTTGGAAAATAGGCACGCTTTGGTAGCTTAATAGTGTGGTTTCTTAAACACACTGCTTATTATTGTGAGCCGACTCGTAAGTGGATGAGGAGCAAGTCATCATCAAGCCAAGTCTTGTTTCCCACTGGGTTTTCATCATGCAACCTCACCAAACACCCAGGTTGGGAAATACCAATGGAATTTATTGTCACTGAACCAACATCCAATGGCAACAATAGGGGTAGGTACAATTTATGTATATATAACCCATCACCACTGAGACACATAAAAGCCCTGCAAACACAGCAGAAGAGATAGTCTAATAATGCTATCTCTTAGGAGAGTTCTAGGAATCTGAACATCTTCTCAGTGTATATTAAGCAAGACAGGGAGAGAAAGAAACAGTTCTGTAGCAAATGAGAGCAAAGCCTTGGCCAAGCTACTCACCTGGTCTTCCCAAAATAGGAGAGAAACTCCTGAAGGAAACAGAAAGGGAATCCTTCCCCCATCAGGTTTTTCTCTGTCCCAGGTAAGGCTGGAATCATGAAACCTATCATTCCAGTTGCCCAAGCAGTAAATGGATCATGAAGCTTTAAAGATCTCTGGAGACTGGAGACTGCTGATCCTTTCTTCTCTCTACCATCAGTGACAAGGCATCCCAGAGGTATGGCAAGATAATAATGGAAACATGGCTGAGGAACGCCATTTGCTAGCACAAATTCCAAAACAGTGCATGCTGCACCTTCTGGCACTGCCTTCCTGGCTGGAACAGAGCAGAAGAGAGTCCAGAAAATGCTATCCTTCAAAGGAGTCTTTGATTCTTGAAGAAGAGTCTTTGACTCTTCCATTAGAAGTAGTGGTTTTTGAAAATTAATTTTTAAACACCACAAAGCACAAGACTGTTTATTTGTGTCCCCAAAAATGAAGTACCTGTGCATTACCTGAGATTTTCTTGTTTTCCAAAAATGTTTCCTAGACATATAATGGGTTCTGAACTGACATTTTATTAATTTGATTGAAATACATGCAGAGAACGAAACATCCATTTCCCTAGGTAACTTCAACTCAATCCTTCTCCTGTGAAGTAGATGACTTAGTTTTAGGATGAGATTAGTGRTCTATACTTGGAAGGCTCTAAGAGAAGACTGCCAGTTTTCAGAGAAATTACCTGGGTGCAAAAGCAAACATTTTGGAAAAGCAAAGTGTTCCCTCTGGAGTCCATTTACAGAAACACCAAGCTGGCCCTTTTCCATAAAAGGGCAGCAAATTGTCTTTTAGTAGCATCATGTAAGTCTTGATGACAAAGATTCATCTTTGCAGGACATGCTTGGGGCCAAGACTCCTTGTTCATGCAGAATGCAGATACAAGACCTCTGTTTTCTTATGTCTTAAACACCTATGGGATTTAGATTGCATACTCATATCAGGAAGGCCATTTGAAAAAAAAAAAAAAAAAGTGAGACTAACTTTTTTTTACCATAAATGCACTGGAAGATCAATGTACCTTAATGAAGAGAATGGCAAAACTTACATTAAAGTGGAACACTGATTACTGATAATTTCACATGGATCACTGATAATTTCCAAAAAATATCATTTTCTGAAAAATGAATGATTTTTTCCCTAAGAGTTGAAGAGAAAGAGGAAACCTTATCTAGGAGAAAGAGGAAAACCTTGTATTTATGAGATGGATTTGTCCTGGCTTTCCTTTCCATACTTTCTTTACAATTAAAAGGAGAAAAAATAACAGTACTGTAGATCTGACTGTCACCCAGTCTCTTACATTAGGTATCTTAGGAACTGGAAACCTACAAAAGGTGCTTCATTTTGTTATATTCTGAAGTGCRCTGAGGTAGATAAAAGTCTCAGTTAGTTGATAGAAAGGGTACAAATATGACATTAAATCAGTGCTTGTATAGAATGCCACTAAAAAGAAAGGAAGTTCAATTGCAATAATTTCTGACTGCAATAACATATGTTCCTGAAAATATTGTGCAGAGAGATCATTTCTCCAAGCACTTCATAGTTTCCTCCTCCGTTCCCTATCACAAAACATTTGAACTACATCCCTGTAGCATGAACTCTGGTTGTTCTATGACCAACAAGCAGAAACAGCAATGCAATAAGCTGTTAAACTTTCAATATTCATCCCATTCGCTGCTTGGCTTCCTGTAATTTGCTTTGCGGTCTTCTTCTGGTCTTCCTTCACCTCCAATAGGATATCAAATTCTTTCAAAACTTGTTCATTAGGACTGCAGCCACTTATATTCCTCACACCCTTGAGTGCCTTCTAAAGGAAATTCACCTTTTATTAACTTGCTCTCCCTGACTTCTAACAGTTTTGTGGCTTATGGAACAACTGTGCAAAGGCAAGAGGTTTTCAAAGATTCTTGGTTTGAAGATAAGGAGGATAGTCTACCACACTAATGGAGAAAGTTTACAGTGTAGACTTAGCTGATGTGCAGTGGAAATATAGGACAAAACCACAAATAGCTCAACAGAAGGAGAAGTTTCAAGGAGAGCACACATTATAAAAAAAAATAAGTTCAGCATATTTCTCACTGATACTAAACCAGAAGCTGAGTATGCCGTGGGACCAAAGCCTCACAATTCATCAGCTGTTTGTTTTTTAAACACACTGTGGAGCTGACTGTCTAAGGTGTTGAAACATTTTCTCACAAATGTTCAGAATTAGAACATATGGGGGGAAACTGGAAATCTGTGATATAGTGACCAAAAAAATGTATTTCTTCAGCCCATCTCTCAAAGCAGCATAACCTCATACATACATACAAGTACAGAGAGCTTCAGGTTAGAAAGACCTTTTTTTGTGAATATCTGAAGTGAGCAAGGAGCTGGCAACTGAAAGCTGCATATTAGGCAAGTGGGAATACCTGATTTTTGTCAAGGTTTCTCGACAGAGATCATTTTGTGAGTGTGAGAATAATTTTGTGAGTGGGAATGTATCCCGCCAGTTGGGATACATCCTGTAGTTTGCACTATACTTTATGAGAGACATGGCTATAAACTCTATAAATATTTATGTGTTTCATTTCAAAATCTGTACTGCTTTAACTTTCAGGGTACCCAAAAGAGTCTAAATTTAGGTATTGGATCTTCTGAKAATGTCAAAATCTGAGATTCTTTTTCGAGTTTGGGACCTTAATTTCCTATTTGCAGGGTGGAAATTTTCCCACTTTGGACATTAAAACAAAAAAAAAAAAATCAGTGTTATGGATTAGTATAGAACATTTACTGATCAGGCAAAGATCCATCTGCTGTCCTTTTTCCAGTATAATGTAGCAAATACTTTGGACAAAATCCAGTACCAATTTTTCCCTTAGTACCAACTCCCAGATATAAGCTATTAGTGGTTTACTAACTAATTCTAACCCTAAAAACAGTCTTCTTTGTTTTTTGGGTCTAGTAGCTCCAGTAACTTAGTAAATTCACTTTTTAACTTGTTTACAGACTTGGCCAACATAATAGCTATCAGAGAAGTATACGGGACTCCTAAATAGACAGTATCAGTTGTCATAGCCAGAGCATCCCCATTTCTTGAAGCTAAGCTGGATAAGGGTATTTAGCTAACTCTYTTTGCATGAAAAGCACCACCTATTTTCTCTTTGTTCATGAGTCAGCAAGAAACTAAGCTTTTCTCCAATGCTTGTTTCTATATTCATTTCTGTAGCTCTAAACAAAACAGTTGGCAAGGAAAGAACTCAAGATGGTTTTTAAATCAATATTCATTTCTTTTAGCATTACATGTTGTAAGACATTTTCAGAATAAAATTATTTCAAAAAGCTATTAATGAAAATAATTTCTCTGTAATGTGTGATGTTGTACAGTCTATGATCTCAGAGGACCATCTTGTTTTGTTTGTTTGTTTGTTTCTGAGGAAGCTGAAGGTGAGCTACTCTTTAGATCAAGAAGCTCCTAACACACAAACACTCAGAAATGACATTATATGGTTTAGAATAAAATGGCCTGAGACAAAAGTCAGCACAGTTTTCATAAAGGAAACTTATGACATTTACATAATATAAACATTCTAAATAGACTAGGGGGTATAATTAATTTAAATTATAGAGTTCTTATGAAGGCCTTCCCCAGAAAGTGATTAAGGATCACTTAGGCATAGGATTAAGGATGACACTAGGGCATAGGCATGGAGTTGAAAGGGGAAGTACTATCAGATAAAAGGGGTCAGGAAAAGGAGATCGAGTCCTAAGAAAAAAAGGGCCAGCTGTTCACATTGCATATTCACATTGTATGCAGGTAGGATTAGCATCATGAAGAAGTTGCTTGGACATACTAGGTAAGACTAAATTAAGTTCAAAACTTCCTCTTAAGTGCAAAGCCASTTTTATGTGCCAAAAAATAGTATATTCACCCCTAAATTATATTGTTCTTGCCTTAGCTAGAAAGTGAGCCTCAAGCAGGTTTACAAATAAATCCAAGAATTGATTTATGAAATGTAATCTTAAAAATGGGTCTTTTCACTATGTGCCAAGCTTTTGTGCTTACTTTAGTAATGGAATAGCTCAGATTCTTCTCATACACTTAAACTCACTGAAATCTTGCTCATAGGCTCCTGCTGGAGAATATTCCCCATTTCTGGTCTTTCTAACTGCAAGATTACTTTTCTGCAGAAATGGGTGGAAAATGTCCTCAGAACTTCATCAATAACCACCCTTTCAAAATACTTGGCATCTTCCATCTTTCTCTGGACCAAAAAGGCCCATGAGAAAGCAGTGCAGCTACCCTGGAAACTTCTCACAGAGAAAAAATATTACTGCCAAAGTGGCCATTCCTCCTACACGTTTCAAGAGCTACCGCAGGGATTCGGTCTTCCATGAAGGAGGACAGAAGTGGTAATGGGGAGAGTTAGGAAAGAGAAGTGGACAGAGAATAGGGGCCATGAACATGAGAGATCATCTATAAATCTCATCTGCTGGCCAGGTTTGCTGCGTACACAAATGCGTGGCAGGAAATTGATATTTGTATTAAGTTTTCCCCAGAAGTGTTACAAATACGCAAGTCTGAGGTAAGTTGTCACAGGAGGAATATGATAATCAAAAAGGTTATCTGTCCAAAACTGGAAAGTTTCTTTGGATGTGAAAATTAAATATGTGGAGGCAGCAGAGCAGCATTTTTCTGGCAAAAGCTAATGCAATGGCAGTTCCTTTTAAATAATGAGATAAAGATGAAGAAGAGTTAATTCATATCCGTTCTGTTAAAAGGAAATCCACAGTAAAAGGAGAAGACAACTTTTTAATAATAAAGGGCCTATTTCTGATAAGATGCTCATTCTTCACAATTGTAAATGAGTTGTTTGTGCRGAAATAGTAGCTTGGAAGAACAACTTAGCTTTGTAATAATCCCTCTGATTGTGATGAGTCAGTGAAAGCTCCAATTTTCACATGTTTCTCCAGCCATTGAGAAAATAACTTTGTTTTCCTATTGCTGGAATGCTTCAGCAAACTCTGGAATTTGCTAGCATTGTTGGCTGGTAAATATAGAGCTTNTTTTTTTTTTTTTTTTTTTTTGTGCCACAAGGAATCTGCAGCTGCTCTCTGAATACAGACGGAAAGCAAATGTTTTGCACTGGTTACAGATCTGCAGACTCATATCTTCCTTTCCAAGCTCCTTGGCGCTGACTGAATTTCCCCAGGGCCAAGCCTCTGCTAAGTGCATGATATTTACATAATGAGGAGGATGCCTGCTTGGGGTGCTCCTCTGAAGCTGCTGGAGGTTAGCACTTATTTCTGGGTGAGACTCAGGAAGAATCACAGGCACTTTCCTTTGCATATGCAGCTGACCAGGTTATTAACATCCCTCTAAAAGTGTGTCTGTGGCTTACTTGGGTATGGGACATATGATCCTTCTGTTCACATATCACATGAACTGCTGAAAAAAGTGGACTGGATTTTACTCCCCTAGTTTTGGTCCAAAGGTGCAAATTTCATATGAATTCAGTCCCTTCACATTGACATTGATGAAAGGGGGCCTTAAGAATTACACCATAAATATTCTGCCTCAGGTATGAGTCATTGTTTTATGGTTAGAGGACTACACCTATTCTTGGATTTAAAGTTGCAGAGAGGACACATAGTTTGAGTCACTATATGGGCAAATGTTTGATACTGTAGCATGACAATAATAAAACATCACATTTCCTTTTTTTCAAGGCAGGAAGGAACTATATTTAGATTTATGCAGTTGTTATTGAGAAGTATTTTATAAGTAATGACAGGAGAAGGACTTCAGTTGTACATTTGGTTTAAAGATTCTCCTGTAAAACAGAAACATATATGTATATAGTTTACAGTACCATTAACAGAATTCTGCTCCAGCTGTTAGTAGAGAACAAACTGTACACATTAGACCTAAGACCAAAGATCTAAAAGATTAGCAAGTGCTTTCCATCCACAAGTTTTTAATACACCAAAATTAAATGAAACTACATTCAAAGTAGTAGTTTGGCATCTAGAATATTATTAAGAGTCTTCTGGTCCATTCTGCAGGACTTTAAGTCTGGAGAAGAAGAATCATGTCTTTTTTTCGTTCTTTTTGAAGTTGCAGATTTTAAGATGTGTTGAGATTGCCAAAGCTTTTGATGTTATTAACAGGAACATAACCAGGAAAACTTCAGCTAGAGCTTAAGCTGTGACACTGCCTACTTCATCCTGTGCTGTAAAAAACATGACCTTCACTGGTACTATCGCACCCTACAAAGAGGATATTTTGCATGTGCTTTTAGATATGCCGGAATTCTCTTGAACCGACCAGGCTATTCCCATGTTCATGCCCAATTATTCTTGCAGAATATGGATTTTTTTTTTTCAGCCATCTGTTAGCTTCAATKGGGCAGGAGATTTCCCAACTCTCCTCCAAGGAGGATGGGGCTGAGTGGACCTCAAATTCCCTGAGCTCCCACCACAGGGACCTCTTCTCCACAGGAGATGTACTGTATGGCGTACGAAGGGCACCTACCAGCAGTGATGGCCTCCATGCCGTGTATCAGTCCAACCTCCTTGAGAAAACAACATGATGAGCACTGAGGGGGAATTTACAAATCTCTAAACATTATTTTTGACCAAAGACTCCCCAGCAATCTTGCCTCATACAAGTAAACACAGAACTATAACACCAAAACTCCCCTTGAAGTTCACACATGAGACACAAGAGTAGTAACGCATTGTTCTCAATGATTTTCCAAACAATAATTAAAAAACCTTATAGGCTGGAGCTGCTAGAAAAGGTCCCACTGAAAGCACACATTCACTTCAGCAGGACTTTACTTCTTATTTGAAAAAGCAAGCAAAGGTAAACAGTCCCCATGGTGCTGTAACGATGCCAGAATGTTCCCGTTGTGTCTGTGGTAATTATTTTTTTCCAGTTTGCATTTTGGCTTAGAGTAAATAATAGCTGATAGGTATCCCAGTGCATGCTTCTTACGTCTTTTTTCTCTTTCGCATGCACACAGAATCATTAATGTAAAGATGAAATGCATGTTAACATCCTCAAGGCAAAAACAAAGCAAACATAAGGCAATGCAGATCTTCAAATGTTAATATTTGATGAAAGAGAATAATCCCAGAGAGCTATTTCTTTCATATGCTGCACAGAGGACTCCAGATTGAAAAGCACAGCTTTTAGCTTAAGCTTTTTCTATCTTGCTATAGAATTCTCTTACAGCACCTCCTTCTGCCAAAATAAAGGTCCATTAATCTCAGTTGCATAAAGCCAAAGCAAGAAGAGTGGGAAATCACCAAATCTTGGACCACTGGGCTCTAGAGAGAAGGTGGGACTCCTACCTGATGGCAGTGCAGAAGCACGTTAAGCTGCGGCAACGCTAGGCCTTACAGCACAACATTAGTCTTCAGAGCAAAAAATCATTTAGGCCAGCAATGCTTTCAAAGACAAATCTGGAGGCCCTACACCATGTCTAAGAATTTTTGATCCAGAATATGTCGCTGTGAAGTGGAGAAAAGGAAGAAAACCACAGTGATTAATGCTGAAAAAAAAAATGTGTAGGCTGCAGTGTAGCTTGACCAGGGCTGATGAGCACACTCTGATAGTGATCTAAATAAACCTTATTGCACTTATGGYGCTAAATCACTTCATTTTCATGGAAGTGATGGGCTAGGGTTCCTTGAGGGTATGTTAAGATGATGCTATAAAACCAGTCTTCTGAGCTCATCTATTTGATATATATTGTCCATAACATTTTGCTCATTTGGGAATCAAGCATCCAGGAGCATCGATAGCTGTAGGATCAGAAAATCTGAGCATTTACATATCTGTGCATATCTGTACATATCTGACAAAGAAAAGGGGACACTCAATTTTTCTGAAATCTGATGACCAAGCAGAGGAAGTTCTTCCCTCTCTACACCAGAGCTCCACAGGTAGACCATCAAAAATTGGTTTTGATGAGTGGAAATTACCACTCTCCAGCATTCCAGCTCAGCACAGGCTGCCTGTAGAGGATGCATTTTGACCTGCAGAACTAGGATTTGCCTTTTAGTTATACCAACTTTGCAAATAGCCTGACACACTGTACAATAGCTTAATATTAAATGGGTTTAAATTAGTTTCCCTAGCATATGCACAACTATGTGAGTGTCTCTGAATGCGGGAGTTCCAAATGGACTTACAAGGAGGAAGGCTCCGACCTCCTCAGGAGAGACGCCAAGAGCTGCTAGGGCAGGAAACTCATCAGAATTGAGGATCTTGAACTGTACAAATTTTGGAAAGTAACCGAGGCCTAAGAAGTGACTGGAAGCTTTGGTGAGGAAGCTTTGCATTTCCAGATGTGAGACCACTGCAGGCAGATAAAAGGGATTGAGAAGGGAGCCTTTATGTCAGAGGAGGCAGCCTGAAATTTCCTTTCCATCCCTGCTTGTTGCACAGCACATGGTCTGATATTGTGGTGTGCGCAACCTCAGCAACTCACTTCTGGCTCAAAGAGGTGGTTAGAGACACTTGTCTCACTTTCCTGGTAACCCAGATCACAGTACTTCACCCCAAAAAAAATTCTGCCCCCTTGATTGCCACAGCTTTACTTTTGTGTCAGACACATTTCACAGTGGAATAGTCCAAAACAGCCCTCCCTGTGCTGAGCTAGCTGGAGTTAGGGGTGTTGCACAGGGTCCTCCTGTCCCTGCAGTGCAGTCAAGGGCTTCTGCTGAGTCCATTCGAACCAAGATTCAGGATTCTTACCCATTTCCAAGACCTGAGCATCCATAACTACCATCTCAGTATTTCTAAAAAGTCACCTTGCAAGCAGCAGAAGATAAAGGGAAATAAGATGAGAGATGAGCTAAAGCAAATAGTCAACTTCAGATGTGCTGCCTGGAGGATTTGTCTTATCCTGCTAGAATGCAAAAACAAATGCCAGAGGCTCATCCCAGGGTCCCTGCTGGCCCGGCATTCTCCCAAGGGCAGAGCCCCATGCAGACACGCTAGCCCACCGCAGAGCTCCCTGCTCTTGCTGGTTGCAGTCTCTCTCAAGTTCATCTACATTCCAGTACAGATATATCTAAAATTGAATGATGGGACCGTTGAGAGGTATGGCAGGTGAGACAGGAAAGTAAAGGACTTTCCTTTATATTCCTTTATTTATATTCCTTGTATAATCAGGGAGATGGAGGACACAGATTTGCCACCTGACAGAAAAAATTCTCTAATACCTAATGGGTCTGCAAAACAAAAACTGAAACACAAAGCAGTGCTGTGTGCAGTGCGCCACTTACGTTAAATGCTTTCTCAGCACCAAGGAGCTAAAAGGGCACTTTCCAATCCTTTCTGTTTTGCAAAGTCTGCCTTATTCCTGTAACTAACTGTCACAAGACAGCCTGGGGATGCAGTTCTGAGTGTTGCAAGAATGAAGGACACAAGGCCCAGCTTCCTAATCTGAGTAATTCAAATTCCGATTTGGGAGTAACAGCATTCCCGTCTTCACAGCTCTGAGATGCACGGAGATAGAGTTATACATAACAGGGAATTTCGGCACTGGCATTTTCTTTCTTTTASTTTTTATCAACTGAGGACAGGTGAGTAGAGGAAAGCTGTCAAACATCTGAACTCACTTCTGTTTCTAGATATGAACAGAGATTAAGGGACTGACAGTGTTGAAACAACCCMTAAGGACTGAAGGGACATTCAGGACAATTTAAATTAAACAAGATGGCAGGCTAGGAGGACACTGACTTAACAGAGAAGTTGCATCTCCTGCTTAGAAGAAAATCTTGGGGTATCTGGGACAACAGCAACTGCTGGGATTAGATAGAAAGGTTTTCATTATTCTTTCTCCCAGCAAGGCCCTCTCTAATGAGCTTCACACTAACTCTAATGAGCTATTYTGGACTCAGACCCATTTAAGCCCCTTTTATCAGGAAAACGCCTTACTTAATCAGCGAATTCTGATAGTTGATGATAGGGCTCTCTTACAAGACCTCATCTTTAGCCTGTAAATAGTGATCCTTCTCCAATAGGGACATGAAAAACAGTTTTTCATGTTTCATATTTTAATTTCATATTTTCATGTTTCATATTTAATTTGAAARATGATTAAAAAGTTTTAGCTTGGAGGCGAATACAAGGAGGTGTGCTGAGAATGAAGTGGAAGAGAGAATTTAAGAAACCAGGATTTCAAGCATAGATGAATATCTAGCTTTGAACCACCAGAAGCTGAAGGGGAGGGCAAAGTCCATGTGTCAGCTAAGCAGACAAGGGAACTTTGCATCCCGACAGAGGGTGAAGATAAATAGCTGTTGAATTTTTTACATCTTGTGACTCTTGAAGTCAAATCTGAGCTTTATCTTCACAGTCTTTCAGCATTTTGTTTGCTTATGGGAATTGAGATTGAGACTTAAGCAATTTAGGAACACAGATGTCAAGCCACTTTTTGAAAGTGAAAATTTGTTTAAATTGAGGTCAACTTTCAAAAACTGCTGCGTTAGTCATTGTTCTACGGATGTCAATACAAAAAAAATCTATCTTTACATATGGAAAATTCATTCAAACTGCTGCCACAGTTCAATTTATTGATGCTGAACTAATATGCAGAGAACCATGTACTTAAGKGATCCTGTTCTTACTGAGAGTCCAGTACATCTCAATCCAGCAAAACATTAAGCTATGACAAGCTGCAGGTGAATCATTACATTATTTTTACCTTTGTTTCTAATCATTATGTTCTGATAGGATCAGTCTGACCTTCCCTCTGCTGTTATGTAACAAGAGGCAGGACTAATATATCATAGGACAGTCAGGTTCAGCCTACAACAAAATTTCAGACAAAGGGATGTAGATAAATTGTCCAATTGTAGCAGGAGACACATCTTGACAGGTTATAGACTACCTTATTGGCTCCGCAAGTTACTTTCCCAGGGGTGAAATGTTAAATTGGCACCATTTGGTCTCCTCCATGTTCTTGGCAAGCGGGTTTCTCTATTAATAGAATTAGAGGAGCATCAATAGCTCACGAAGCTTACAAAGGCATTTTGAAGAGTCTTTCCTGATCCGTTGATCTTGTCTTCTCCTCAAATAAAAAGCTGTGGAAATATAGTTGGCATATTAAGGTACTGCTTTCATTTGGAAAAGATTGCGAAGTTTGGTGAAGACCATGCACATTCCCTCCAACTCTTCACATAAAGGACTCCCATTATGCATTACCCACGTCCTTAGTGTGAGCAAAAGTTAAATTCTTCATTAAGATGTGGGCTGTGCCTGGTTTTAGCTAGCTATAACCCTAACAGTTGTCATTTCTTTAACTCAGTGCAACTTTCATATCTTGTCTATAGAGCTATGATGAGATTAGGCAACCAAATACTTATCCATTGTGTTATTTATTGCAGTGTATATGTCCTTTTGGTGAGGAAGTTTAACACCAAATTGTTAAGTGTTTATTCATTGCATGAGGTGAACAGGCTTTTTTGGGCATATGTTTTCATTATTAATCSGCATCAGAAAAGGGGCCATCCTGACAAAATATCTGGATATCATCAGAGCAGCTTCTCCTGCAGGACAGTAAGAATAAACATCAATAATAGTTGGTTCCCTAATTTGTTCTTTCAGATTTCTAAGGCTAAAAAACAACAAAATCAAAGCAAGAAACACAGATGAAATCTCTATCCTCATTACCTTTCTTACTGCWTCAAATCTTAATCCTATCTGGGCAATAATTTATATAACCATTCTATTTGGCCTTGATCTTTGTTTACACAAAAGCATAATTAGCACCCCCATTGAAAATATATAAGGGAGACTAAGCAAATTTAATACGTTTGAAAGTTAGGCTCAGAAAGGAATACTTAATTTAGAGAAAGTTAGATTAGTTTGTCCTATACTGAAGCAATCTGTTCTGTACATGGATTGAGCACTTGTGCTCTGAGTTCAGCTTAGTAAACCCTGGAAAATGAGCACAGGGATTATTTTACACAAGTCAAGGTTACTGAACTTTAACTGGAACTGAAAAAAAAACTGCAGGGAGTACCAATAGTGATAACAGAGGTAATAATGCATTACTAACTTTTATTCAAACACAAGCTGTAAAGTGCTTTCTTGCAACATGTTAAGAGATCGAATGGTTTTCCCCAATTCTATAGGGAGATACTGAGTAAGCATTTCCACAAAATCAAAAGAAAGCTTTGATATGCACTGCTTGTTGTGCAAAGAAGAAGCTATTAAGTTCAGTAAAGGGATACTAATATATTTGCATTAAGATAAAAAAAATCATTTCTCCTTTGGAAAAATAGCCTTACACAAGTCTTCAGGACATGTCCCCCTCAGCTCTGCAGCCTTGCAGTAGCGCAGCCTTTGTTATGTAAGCATGTGGTGTTTATTTTATGCTAGTTGTGCAGTACATCAAATGGCTTGGTGCTCTTCTGCCGGTGATTTGTGAGGCCAAAAATCTCCCTTGTCAGGAGAGTGATTGGACCTGAACACATCAGGAAGAAACACACTGAAGAAATTCCCCAGTTAGAACTGTTTGTTTCCCTCATGGATGCGAAGGATGYGCTCCGACACTCAAAGTTCTTGAGAAGTTATCGCTTCACAGGACAGCGTTTTACAGTCCTGTTACAGCTTGATCCATTGGGAATGGCCCAGGTAATCAGTGCTTGCAGTTTTATTCACCTATACTCTTCCTGGTCTGCTAAGCGCAGGTTTGCAGAAGTGTTCCACCTCTCCCCAAACACGGAGAGTGCTGTTGTATATATATATTTATACACATATATATATATACGCACATATATATATGTATATAGACTATATCGCCTTAGACATCTATTCTCAGTGCACTAGTCCTCCCATTGCTCTCTTCTATGCCCATGCATCTGGAGACCTGAAAAGTAAGCCTAATTCTTCAGTTTATCAGCTTGGTTCTCTTAAGTGATTTTTGGGGCCTTATAGAAACTAAGAGAACCCTATTTTGGTTTACTCTGCAAAAGGACTGCTACTAGRTACTACCTTTATCAAAATGTTGGAAAGAGGGACCAGAAGGATATTGTTCTGGAAAAATAAAGCTTAGTACCCATACCTCTCTCCAGAAATCCACAGGGTATTGTACCCAACAGCTATAAACAGAGTGAGGGGGCAAGTTGCTTCATACTGCATGTCCTGCAAGTTCTTAGTGTCTACTTAAAGTTTTATGTTCTCTGAAATAGTCATATTTCAATAATCTGCTTGTTATTAAATACATTTATTTATTTCTGAGATGATTCAATATATCTATGCCCTACCATTTTATGGGAGACTTTTACAATCTGATCAATTCTTTGAATTATCAGCCTGATCCAGGCAACTTCCAATCCTCCCTGTTTTCTTCTTTTCCAGTTGTGTTTCTTAGCGCTMTGGAACTGAAGAGCTATACTCTTCAGTAGAGCTGAAGAGCTACTTCAGCTGGTGCTGAGATGCCTGTTCCTGAGACATTTTGTATGCTGAGTGCTCAATACAGACATTAAAACTGTCCAGTGGTATTTTTTGTGAGCACAAGAGCTAGAATGCAGGATGGAATAGTTCCCCAGGGAAGAAAGGGATGTTATCTCCTGTTTGTGGTCTTTAAATGTTCCTGTTGCTGTAATTCCAAAAACCCCACTAGCACTAGAAAGCCTCATTCCCTTCAAGCACTGCTAGCCAATCTGTACTCATCAGTATGAGAGTAAAAGTAGTTCTGAGCAAAGCAAAAGCTTCCTCAAGGCAAGCAGAGCTAAGGGTTCCTAGTGCATTCTCTATTCAGCCCATAATTCTGGCCATGTAACATTTCACTCAGGTATATGGGCAAATAAATCTGTGGGATGTGTCATTTGCAATGCTCTTGGCAACAAGAAATGCGAACTACTCCTCAAAGAAGACCTCATTTCATTCCTCTGCTGTTCAGGCTTCTTCCACTATCCACCACTAAATGTGCAGTGGAGTTATTTATTGTATATATGTTTGGTGAGAAGGCTGCCATTCTGGAGGTGTTCAAAGCCATTATATTCTGCAAGCTACTGAAAATGGGCCATGAGGGATTTGTAGTCAATTTATCTCCTGTCTCTTWAGAGCTGGAGAAGGTAGAGTAGGGAGGACGAGGGACAGCTGTTCTTACCTTGCTCTTTCCCATGCTAATTCATCCCACATGCAGCTGGGCTGACAGAAAAGGGACAGCTCAAAGAAAGGAGACAAGGATAAGTTTTTTTTAGCTAATTTAGGTAGTTACCTAAATGCCTGCCTTGCCATTTAGTTTGCTGCACTAAGAACCATCAAGAACCAGTAAAAACTTCTTCAACAGCCTATGCTTGATGTAGGGCAGATGAGAATGATCAGAAGGGCTGGGGAATAGAGATCAGGGAGAAACTTGAGGTCACAAATTCTACAAATGAGGTATAGCTGAAATTTCAGCTCTGATGTTCAGATAAAACTGAACCTATTTATTTATAGCAATAAAACTGGATATGTTTTCAGTAGAATATCCACATCAATTAATATGCCTGCATTTTCCAATCCTAACCAYTAAAACACCTTGCTTCATGTGCTCAGTTCCTTACCATTTGCCTAACAAAATTAGAGAAAACAAGTTAATACTAAAACAAGTTTTAGTCTTGACTTGCTACATGATTAATATAAGAATGTGCTTTTTAACACAGTATTTTTATAACAGTTTTATTTTGTTTAACATTAATTAGCTGCAATGATTTTAAATCATTATTTTCATTTCTTTGCTCAGCTGATAACAGTATTTTTCTACAAGAAGGCACYAAATCTTGAAGATTCTTGCTCTGTTTTATGACCTGTTTTGCTCTTCAAATTATATTTCACAGGTTCTTCAGAAAGTTCCATCAAGATCTGATCTTTCCTGCAGCTAAGGGATTTCTGCAGGTACCTTTCTCCATCCTCATTAGCATCTTCCTCAAGAATTGAGTCACTGCTGCAATTATAAAAAATAGGCAGTGTAAACTGGCCTTTGCCTATGCAGCATCAACATTTATGTGGGAGCCTGTCACCCTCTGGTACTTCCACATGTGCATCAACCAAGCATTGAAGGTTGGTATCAACCAAACAATTCAGCAGACATACGAAGGATCAGAAAAGCAGCTGACACCGATATTTTAAGCTACTGCCTGAGTGAATTTAAGTAGGTCTGTTGTCATAGCAGTGTTTAGAAATAAATGATAGTTTCCATAAGGACTCAAGAACCCCATTACAAACATGCCTGCTGAGACCAGCAACTCCTCCAAACGTAAGAGAGGTGGTTCCTAAACAAACTCATCCCAAAAGCTCAGAAAATCTCAAGAAACATGAGTATTCAGTTTATCTTCCCTCAGCCCAGAGTTTTAAGGCCTGGATACCAGTGCTGTGTCAGGCTGTGGCTGTTATCACCACAACTTAGAGCATCACACTGAGGAGTAGAGTGGCTATTCTTGTAAGTTCCCTACAGGATATATTATTCCCAGGTGGGAGTGTGACTTTCTTTCAGTGTCTAGGGAAGATATTTGCTGTTTGCATTTCRTATTGACCTTTTAGTCCAACACTTTATTGTGAGTCTGCACAGTGTCATTAGTTCCTGAGACAGCAGACAGATGAACTGCTATATCATGTGCTYGTATGTGCTGTGCTGGTATGTCATGGTGGAGCTATGTGAAGGGGACACTGTATGAAGAAGCTGTATTAACTGACCACAATTGGTATCAGCAGCCCTGGAAAACACCACATTCAGGTTTCTTGGTTCTCTCTTTATCTACGTGAAAGGAATTGTCAAATAGTGACATGCAGGCCATTGATTTCCCCTGGAAACTGTCGAGTCAAACTAAACACAAGCTTAAATGGTGTGATGTAAATGGTGTAAACTGCCCTGCCTTCATCTACTCATAGGCCGTGCCAGCTCACACTRTGTATATATACACTAGTTATACATGTGTGTATATATACACTCTGTATATAGAAGTGAGTGCTTCTTATGGTTATTCTTTTGAAAAAGAACAGGAATGAACTCCCTGAAGGAGCTGATGAACAGGACATGGCTTCCTGGGTCTCCARCTCCACCAGAAGTGCCTTGGAATAGCTTGTAAGCTTTGGCATAGCTTGCATCAGGTTCAAGATATAGATCAACCTATAGATCTTTTTTATTCTTTTCTTTTTTCTTTTTTTCTTTTTTTTTAGGAGCATTCTTGGCTGCTCTATGAATCGCAGAACAACAAAAGGAAGATATCATTTGGTCAGTACTACAACTGCGTAGCGTGCAAAACTGTTTTATTTGGCCAACTGATGCCATTGGCTAATGTAAACATTTGTCACTATGTGAGCAAGTTTTATATCCAACACAGAAGCCTGCAGAATAGGAGAAAATTAACACTCGGAGGTGCTGATGTCCCTAGCTGAAACACTATTTAAGCATTGCTATGATTATTTGCTRTAAAACAGATGAGGCCTGGTAGTCATAAGACACACGCATTGGTGCTACCATATTCCAATTGCTTCTGGATTAAAGCTAGGTTTGTCTGCCTAGTTTACCATTAATAGCCATAATGTCCCTGCAGCCTCCATCAGAAGGAGTCTGTCAAGACCTCCCCGCATCAAAGGGATCACCTCTCAACTCTTGCCAGCCCTCGTACACGTGGCATGGGATGCCATTTCCGTAGCTTATGCTTCTACCCTTGTTTGAATGCTACACATCAAACATGGACACTCTTGAGCATGAGGCACAAGAGAGGTTATGACAGAGCCAGGACGGGGGGAAGGACGTTCTGCACAATTAAACAAATTGCACTTATTCAATAAACCTCTTTCTCAAGTCAAATGACTAAAGGAGGTGCCCTCCAGAATGGGAAAGCAATTGGCTTGAGACAATCCTCGGATTAGCTTAGTTTTATGTATTTATTCTATTTACAATTTCATCCACAGAGTGACTTTGCACAGGTCTAACTAGTTTAGAAATGCTTAGTTCAGTTGGTTCAGTCTCAGCATGTAAACAAGGTCTGATAGACAGACACAACTGTACTAGCCTCACCAGTAATTTTTCTGCATTCGTTACCTTTTACACCAAGGCTTCTTCTGGTCTCTCAAATCCACCTCAGTTCTTGCTTTTAGTAGCTACTTTGGAAAAATGACTGAAAGCCAGGAAAAGCATTACTTTTCTTTTACACTATTCCAGCTTAGAGTTAATGAGTTTCCTACTTCAGAGAGCAGGAAAAGTTGATAGCTATAGGTACGACAGAATTAGAAATGAAAACTGTTAAGAATCTAAGCATTGCAGTAGCTCCCTTGGCTTAACACGGTTTTTATTCAAGACAGTGTGAATTTCCTTATTACATGGCTCAACAGTGCAGTTACAGATGATAATTAAGCTATAGTTTACAAGAGGGGCTTTTTGTACATACCATTTAATTTCTTTTCTTCTAAAGAGTTCTTACCAGATCTGACATCATAACTCCAATTAATATAAATTGGACTGCATTTCAATTATTTAATGTATTACTGGCGGAAGGAGGAATAAACTATTTACACTCTTGCATAAATATTTTGCAGCTCCATAGCAGGTTTGGCAATGAAAGAGTTGTTAATAACAGACTCTAAGGAGGTAAAGCTAAGCACAGGACAAAGCTGCTGAGGAAATGTAAATAGTCCTTGGAGCACCCCTACCTAAGTTATACTACACATCCGTCTGTAAGAAGATCCACAGATGTATAAGGGATTTGAAAGCTAACTTCATACCATTTACCAGGACTCAGTAATCAATCTCCTCTCTGAATGCTCTTTCAGTTACAAAACTGAGCCAAAGAGTTTTATGCCTTTTTCTTA
Source organism: Nothoprocta perdicaria (assembly GCF_003342845.1). Lineage (NCBI taxonomy): Eukaryota > Metazoa > Chordata > Aves > Tinamiformes > Tinamidae > Nothoprocta > Nothoprocta perdicaria. Next base: position 2,530,075 of record NW_020455899.1, on the reverse strand, counting down.
TGCAGGAATGAAAGGCAAATACTAATGAGACAGACTTAGCGTTCCCAAGCAAATTGGATCACGACCCATGCAGTGCCTTGCAAGAGTAAGATAGTTCCTCATATAGCTGAATCATGGAAAATGCTGACTGCCTCCAGGCACCTTCCTTAACTTACTTATCTTTGGCTCCTAATCTGAGCTTTACATACTCCTGGTAACACAAGTCCCTCCAGTTTTGATTGGCAATCTGAAAAAATCGAGGTTACCTAGAGATGACACACCACACAGCTTTTTGTTCTCTTTCTTAAATACAGATGGTTTTGGGAAATTGAGCAAGTTTCTAGATGAGTAGTTTCCATGGTTACTTTTGCTCCTCTAAGGACTAAAAATTATTTCCAAAGCTAAGTGAGGCTCTAAGAACAAGACGGGGAGGTGCCTCTAAAACGCACTAGCTGGCTGAGCATGGGACAGCCATAACTCAACAGCCAGCATGTAGAGTGTTTTTTTTAATCTTGTTGTTTTCTTTTTCTTGACCATGAGAAGCATGCTTCTAATTTTCTAATTAGAGAATTAAATTCTAAAACTTTAAAAATCTTAAATTCTAAAATTCTAGTGCATTTGCAGCTTGTTTACCCCCAGAATAATGAAAGACTTGATGGGGAAAGAAGAAAACAAGGATCTGTCCAAAACCTTGTGTGAGCTGACAATCAGATGTTTCCAGGTCTTAAAGCTGTCCCCGGCTTTTCAGGATCTTTGTATTTCATGCAAGACCTTGCCTGGCTCTGCAAGCACTAGGTATAAGTACAGTTAATAGCTGACAGAACTCAAACTTATAGGAGAAGAACCAGGGCGGGAGGAGAAAGAAGAAGCAGTAAAGAGTAGATCCATCGCTGATCCATGCATGAGTATTTGTGAGCATCTGGTCAGTATGAACAAYCAGGTTCAGTGAAATTACACCCACCATAATAATTTCCCAGACCACTCTCTCATTCCAGTGGTTTCACAGACTGGAAGTGGATGAAGGGATCAGAAAGAAAGGTTGCCTTAGACTGCTATCTGTTTTGCTTTGGCCTGATGTTGGATATAGGTTATTGTGTCTTCACRCATTTAAAGCTATTGTCTGGCCAGAAGAGTCAGTTTAGCATTTTCCTTATTCTATAGTAAGAAAAGAAAGGGATGAGAGCAGATCTTGCTTTGTGTATTTCTGAGTCGTCTTTTTTCCATGACAAATCAGAYGAACTATACCACAGTTAGGTCGGTTAAGCAACTCTGGAAGCAGGAATCAACTCATGGAGGCCAGAACTTCTTGTTAGAATGTTGTTGTAGCTGCACTGTGTTAAGGATAGGTGAGTTCCCAGATTTGTAARGGGGGTTCAAGTACATCTTTTTAAGTATTAGTTGATGGAACAACATATTGCTCTGCCTACACACTAGAGCTCTAAGAGACTGCAGTGGTCTCCATGGAAATGCATTCTATCAGGACTGCCTATTCATGCTAATGTTTTCAATAGTCAAGGAATTAATGTTCTGCCTCTGCAGTGTTTGTCTTTATTCAGCAACACACACCCCACACTAATACCTCTGATTTGTTTTCATTAGTAAAGCTAATTTCTGCCCATTAGTTAAGTATTCTCCTCTTGCAGTTCCAGCCCTGCTTCTGCATTGCACAAYTGGTTATCACCCAAATCCTTCACAGCAGATGAGGTCAGTTTGGAGGGGTCTTGTTCATAACCSGTGCTTCCTTCTGTTCCCAATCCTGTGCATCTTCAGTATATGCTGAGGCCTCAAGGCATTTAATAGGCATCAATCCATACATTAAGCTATGCCAGAACAGCAGAAGGGATCGCTCTCAGCACAGCAGACACCTGAAATCATTCATGTGGACGTGTTTGTCCACATGTCCACAGAGTCCACATGTCTCCATGGAAGAAGAAATCAGCATTCAACAAGTATAGCAAAGGAATGATGCAAAGAACTTGATTTAGTTCAGGTACCTGCACAGCAAATTTTAAGAGGACTAGACCCATGTGAGTCACACATCTTCAGAAGCTAATCACTGTAGAATATTCCTGTAAATAATGGGTGATGATCTGCTGAGTAACTATAGCCATTTAGGGGATTTAGGGGGTGAGGTGGACATCATCCACATCGCTGTGAACATTTTGAGTGCCTGGTCCTTGGTCTATGGGTGCAGATGGAACAGCAGCACGTGCAGTTTCCCAGGTTATGAGCAAAGGAGAAGTGGATGCTGGGATTAATGGAGTGACAGGCTCAGATGCATGACAAGACAGAAAGTTCTCCTGTCTGTGTACAAATGTACTATCATGAAATCCATCCATCCAGAAAGATTGTCTCCTCTCAAAGAAAACAGCAGATAAAGCTGTCCATGACATTTCATGGAAGACTCACTGCATTAATAAAGAAGCCCAGACTACTTTAGCATTGCTTGAACACCTGCAGCACCTGAAAGAGGGAAGCAGTCCCCTCAGCCCTTGATCTTTAGCTTCCAGTCATAAATAAATAGCAAATTTTAGACTACATTGCAAACAGAGTAAATTCTTCTTCATTAATATAGTGCAGCATCAAATGAGAATTGCATTACTTTAAGGCAGCTTGGCACAGTGAAATTTTCTTAAAAGAATACTTCTGAGTGTTTTAGTTAGATTAAGAAAAAGAAATATCACAACAAGCTTTCCAAGTTTAGCCCTAAGAACAAAAGACCCCAAAGCTTTTGGGACCTCTACTGATTGAGGTACTGAAATTCAAAACAATCTTCCAGTTCCCAGTTCCCAGTTTCACCATTTCACTTTTCAGCCTTTATACTGTTCATCCAATGAAGTGTCTGCAGCATGTTCACATTTGTGACTCTATAAGGATTAGCCTCCCGATCCTGTTAGTTGGTGCACTTTAAAAAAAAAAAAAATCTGAAACGAAGAAAGCCAGGGATATCAGGAAAAACCCTGTAGTTTCCCAGAGTATTACAGCTCCTGTATATTCCAGACACTGGCACTGTCTCTTGCTACTTCCAGTACAAGCAGACAGGCATTATAGAAGGTTTACAACATTGGATTGTGTTTTCTTTTGGAAATTATGATGATTTGCAGATGGAAATATGTATGGTAAACACAAGCTCTTTACTGTCTTCTCTGTTTCATTACTTCACTGCCTAGAGATTGGAAAACTGGGTGGTGAGAAACCTCATGAGGTTCAACAGCGGCAAGTGCAGGGTCCTGCACTTGGGGAGGAATAACCCTGGACACCAGTACAGATTAGGGGTGGACCTGCTGGAGAGCAGCCCCGCAGAGAGGAACCTGGGCGTCGTGGTGGATGACAAGATGACCATGAGACAGCAGTGTGCCCTGGTGGCCAAGAGGCCAACGGGACTCTGGGGTGCATTAAGAAGAGCGTCTCCAGCAGGTCGAGGGAGGTGATCATCCCCCTATACACAGCCCTGAGTGGCCAGGTGAGGCCACATCTGGAGACTGTGTCCAGTTTTGGGCTCACCAGAAGACAGCTCAGTCCACTTCAGGGCTCACCAGTGCAGAAGCACCATAAGTTCCACAAGAACTTAAGGCAAATATTCTTAGCGGTGAGGGTGACAGAGMACTGGAACGGACTGCCAAGAGAGCTTGTGGAATCTCCTTCTCTGGTGATCTTCAAAACCCACTTGGATGCAGTCTTGTGCCCCRTGCTCTAGGTGACTGTACATGTGCAGGGGGCTGGGCTAAGTGATCTCTAAAGKTCCCTTCCAAACTTAAGAATTCTATGATTCTCTCTCCTTCCCTTTCTGAAATAGATAAGTGTCCTGAGTACTAGTAGTTATAACAAGATCTGGCTGCCTGGTACTCATTTTAACTATTCACCTGTTAGGATTTACTGTGCCACTGAAATTTTGAATTCTAGACACTCACAAGAAGTGACCCCGTCTAGCTACGTAATGCATGATCAACCAAATTCTTACACTTGTCTTTCAAGACCTTGCCTTTTTTTTTTTTTTGTGAATAAACTCCTTGAAGGAAGTGAAGGGAGATCCACTCAGGAARTCCCCATGGCACTTCTTTCCATCCTCTCTGTGCATGCAAGTGGTRGACAAGAGTGATATTTCATCTGGCACAGTAGACTAAGTCAGTGATTTCACATTTTACCACTAAAATGCATCACCTAAGTTTAGTGGGAATCTGTGAGCATGCACACTGCTATGAGGCTGTCCCTTCCACTGGAGTCTGTAGGAATGCTGTGGTCTGATGTATTCATGAACATCCCCAGTTAAAATGGATAATGTCTCTGAAATGGGTAATTATCTCTGATTTAGCAAGTTTTCTGCTCTGACTCCCACAGCATTCTCATTGAGAAGCTGATGAAGGGCAGACTAGACACGTGGACGGTGAGGAGTACAGAAACCTGCCTGAACCACTGGGCTCAGAGAGCTGAAATCAGTGACACAAGTCCATTTGGAAACTTTTCACTGTTGTGCTGTTCACTTTTTTTGTGCAGAAACTACTCTTTATTTTTGGTTCAATTGTACAAGAATCCTGTCAAGCAAATAATAAGTAAAGCTTCAGTGACTCAGAAACTCACCTTTAAAGTGTTTTTGTTTAAGTCATATTCCTCTTGCAGCTGAGTCAGAGTTTTTTTTTTCTAGTCCTAATAATGCAAGCAAGTCATCATGACAGTGAGGACACTGAAATTCTTAAATTTTCAATTTTATTTTCCAAATATTTCACATTGTTGCCATGGGAAAAAAAAAAAAAAAAAAAGAACCATCACCACTTCTGTGACATTTGCTTATTTGCTTGTTCTCAAGGTGGGCTCTTTCCTAGGAAAGAGGCAGGGCAAGCAGATAGCATTGCTTTCTCCATCAGGACTCAGCCCTTGGATGTCATGGGCTTGGGGCCCCCTAAACTGGTGAGGGTATCATCTTCCTTCTTGGACTTTTATTACCTTTAAGCACGTAGAAGTTCTTGAAGATTCAGAGTCCCCTCTACCAGTGAGTTCTCCAGTATAACCTAATGCCTAATTCCCTTATACCTAAAAACTGTCCCAACTGCCTTGAGCACCAAGCTCTTTGCAGAATCCTGTCCCACTCTTTATGTAAGCATTTTTTGGGAGAGATTTGGCATAAAAATTAAATTTTGCTTCCTTAGCTTCCAGTCACACCATGAGGCTTGCAAACTTCTCCATAGTTTTCATCCCTGCAATATTTAGGAATCCATTTTGGCATTCCGTGGTGGATCAGGTGGTTATAGAACAATGTTTTGCTGGTTCTCCAGTCCTCCAGGGGCTCCAGTGACTGAGCCCCTACATATCAGCACAGCTCAGAGAAAAAAAGGATGGGATGGATGCTGCCAGGACCCCTAAAATAAAATTTAATTTAATTGTTCTGAGTTTATAAGGAATCTTATGAAATCACTACCAGGAGGACAGAACATCAGCCAAAGCTACAAGGTGTTGGCAGAGCAGGTTTAGGCTGAGCTGAGGCAGGCAGCATTCTCACCCCCTCACTGCATTTTCTGGGCACACCTGAGTAATGAGCAGTCCTAAGATGGAAAGTGCTATATCAGGCCTGCTTCTCAGGTGATGCTGAAATAAAATAGAAAGAAGCAATTCTGCATATTTGGCCCTACAGACTGGGATCATTAAGTCCTGTCTCACAGAAAGTAAGCGAGCTGGACACAAGGTGGAATCAGTACAGAAAGTTTTGCCAGCTGTTTTAGTAGGTCACATCTCCTAACAGTATGCATTTCTCAAGACTGTCAACTCCTCTGGTCTAGATATATTGCAAAGAGAAAAGCATTAATTGCAGCTTCCATTCTGGTTTTGGGAGAATTTTTACACTGCAAAATAGAAAAGCTTCTCTGTGGAACACTCTCCTCCCTGTTCTGTCACTAATAAGGAGACAAGCTTTATATTCATGACAGTAAATTGAAAACCTTATCCCCTGGTGTGTCCCTAATAGTGTTTTAGAAACCGATCTAGTTTTTGATTGGAGAGTCAGGAATTTATAATTGCTTTGCTGTCAGTGGAACCAAGCAACTGTTTCTTTTCAGAAAGAAAGGAATCAAAGCAAATGGTCACAGCTTTGTCACAAAAAATAAAAATAGCCACAGTTCTGCGGGTGCCTTCTCCAAGAAGCAGAGATATAAAGCAGGATGCTATTTTTGTTGATGACCTTGAACAGTTCTCAAGAATGTCAAAACCTTTGAAGTTAGATGAAATGTCCTGCAGAAAATCAAAGACAACCTATTAAACAAATTTCACCTGGCATAACTTTTAACAGAGAGGCTTCGGTTAATCAACCTGTTCAGGCACTGGAAAATTAGGCTGTGGCTACTCCCCTGTGTTTGCAACATAAGCTGGAAAAGATCTCTCCTTTCCTGCTTCTGTTTCCTTGTCTGTTGATATTTGCCCTAATAAATTGCTCTTTCAAAACAAGAATCATGGTATTTTCCYGCTGTAATCTCTTAGAAGTTTTGTGAGAGGAGCTTGAACAACCACAAATCTGCTCTCACTGCAGTCAATCRGCATCTTGCTATTGAACATTTAAGCTGTTAGACAAATAGGCATTTTATCAAAGCTGCCTGAGTGGGCAGTTGCACCAGTGCTGGTAGGATTTTGAAATCCAACCCATGTTGTCATCAAGAAAAGACRAAAAGAAAAAATACAAGCAATCAAACAAGACATATGCCTCTTCCCTGCATAGAGTTCAGCAGATTAGCAGTAAAATAATGAATTTAATTAGTTTTATATATGTCACCAGGAGGAACAGGACTAATATGATGAAGTTTAACAATGAAAGAAGTCCTCTTCTTTCCATAGTCCTGTCCTGAGTCCCTGCCATGTTCATCACTCTTGCTAGAAGAGCTGCTTTTAAAGCTGTTACTTCTGACTGATGCAGGGCCTCTGGAAGACAGGAGGAGTCACATACTTGTCTACTGACAAATTGTCAATAGAAGATGAAAGTGTAAAAGGTTTTGCTATTTAAATCAGAATTTCCTTCATTTCTGCTCTCTTCTAAATGCTATAATATTCAGATTAGCAGTGACATCTTCCTTGTCCCTGTCTGGTCTAGACAGATCTTCTCTGGCTCAGGGCAGGCCTTCCATCTAGGAAGAAGTCCAGTACTGTGGCAGTGGGGCTTCTGCACTGAGGCATCTCCATGGCACTGTCTGAGACTCCAGTGATTCTCCAGTGAAGGAAAAACAAGCATAGAATGAAGAGGGATATTGAATGCCTATAATGAAAAAAATGTCCTAGAATCTACCACTGAGTCTGCTAGTGGAGGTCAGTCTCAGTCCTGTTTACATTTATAATAAGTTCTTCTTCTTTAGCTTTGGCATGAAAATTAATACTCTACAGATACTAAGAACCTGTGCTATCAAGGTGTCACATCTCAGGCAACCTAAATAGGCCAGAAAGGCTCCAGAGAAGAGACAAACACAAGCAGCAAGCTCTAGTTTTAGAAGGACCAACAGCAAGCTTTACTAATGTTTGGTTATTAAGCTACACATTTTCCTTAGCAATGCCTGTGGAAGCAAGTTTTCCCTCTCTGATTTGGAGAACAAGGAAGCCTTGACATGTTCCAGGCAGATAATGGAAATAAATCCCGCTTTCAACATAGTCTATGTAATGCAGTTCCTCTGCACCAGAACGAACCCTTTAGACCTTTCAGGCTGTTGAGGTCTTAGAAATTTGCACTTTAGTCTAGCTGAACCAAAGCCCCTGAGCAGTTTAGAAAGTCAGATTTCTTATTTTAGAGGCATTCATGTGAGCATGACCAATGAAGCTAAGGTTTCCCTTTAAAATGCTATAGAACTATCAAGATTTTAAGCAAAGGACAAAATTCTTGGCCCAAGAAACAGAATGACTCAGTGCTTTATTCACTTTAGTTGATTGTTTCGCGTGTGTGTGTGTGTGTGTGTGTGTGTGTGTGTTTCACATCATTTGACTTGAAGCAAAGCTTGGCTGTGTAAGACCTTCTATTAGAAAAATTCAGTAAGCTACCTCATGATTTAATATAGCTGGTCTATTTGTCTATTTCAAAGCACTTTAATCATCTCATAGCCCTTCCCATGTCTAACACAAAGAGCACTGAGAAGAAAAAGAAAGAAGATGCATTAGGAAAAATGCGTTTGTGTAGCAAATGGCTTAAAATTTGATTCAAGTGCCCCCTCCTGTGGACATATAGCTACATTCCCCTAAACACAGTTTGACTGATGAGTGTTACTTGAAGTTAATGCAACTATGGGGAAGTATCTGAGACATCTTTTTACCAGAGGTGGTTGAACTCATGCTTGTCCATAGCTAATATTATTCTGGCTTCCATCATGACTTTGGCTTTGAAAATACCTCTTTTCTTTTTTTCTTTTTTGAAAGTTATGAATTCTGCTCTTAGAGTTCATATGAAATTTCAGTAATAAATACATTGAAGACTTCTCTTAAACGTGACTCGACCTCAAGTCAGTATCCTACGTACTCGCCCCAAATTAGGGCAGGATCATCTCTCTCCAAGACATGGGTTATCTTACAATGTGCTGCTCCAACACCCTACCAGCCTTCTCAGGTTTCCGGCAAAACCACTTGGATCTTCTTCACTTCATTCTGCTTTACATGAATTGCTTCTTATTTACCATAAAAAGTCTTCAACTTCCCTCCTTGTCCAAACTAGGTCAGGTATGCAGTCTTTCTTCAGGGATTTCAAAAGACAATTGTTAAGAGCAGATCTGAACTTCCTTCATAGTTGCTTTGTCTAACTCAAGTCATAGAAGTGCCAAACTCATTAAATAAGTCAGTAGGCTTCAAGTGATGTTTTGTGGGTGAGGACCATATTACTAGTTAGACAAAGAGGTACTTGAATTTGAGTTGCTTGAAATCTCTTCACTCAAGAGAAGATAATGAAGGAACTCTTTTTGATTYGAATAGTAAAACACAGGAGAGAGCCTTTAAGAAAAACTCCTTTTGACTTGATAAATTCCACTAAAATCCTCTAAAATAAAAGACTCTTAGCCATTGMTCAGTACTACAACCTGCTCAGTGCTGCATATCCTGAGGATAGACATAGTGCMATCCAGCTTCCAAAACACAGTGATTTGGTGTGTTTTTCACTACCTRTCTCATAGGAAGGGTAACATAAGTGAGAAATGTGACTAAAGAAGCAGTACTGTTGCTTCCTATCAGCGATAGTGAGTAGAGTCATTCTGGGCAGCAAGAGGTTGAAGAAAGCACTACAACAGTACCATGGTCTCATGAAGACCCCAGTCTATATTTTCCTGATTTTCCTACATTGAAGTAAATGAGGTTGCTGGGCAAGATTCCTTGCACATAGAAAAAAATGTCATTCTCCTAGATACCTAGTAGGAAGGAGTGTTAGTGTCTCCTCTGCAAAGGAGACTTTTGAAGACCTCTTTCCTAAAGGACAGCATCCCACAAAAGAGAGCTGGTTACTGACGTTACTGAAGCCATATCCAGAACCAGCTCCAGCTGCCCACCTTCTCTGCAATAAGGGGGTGCACATGTGTGTAGATGTTGCTCATTATTAATTTGCATATTCTTACATTATCTCAGATYCTGTGATTGGCAGGCTGTCATTTTTATTAGATTAGTGTCATTGAGAACTAAAGAAACTTGACAAACACTTGACCCAGATGCCATGTTTTTGTAGATACAAAAAATAAAATTAATCTCTTACTTGACTAGACACAAAATATAGCTATGTATTAATTAACTGTATTGAACTAATTGTTAACTGGATTTTTTGTTAAAATGTTCCCTGCAATTAACCATCTGAAATGAAGTCTGGTGATCCAGTTTCAGTGATACTGAAGTGCATGGTTCATTTGATTAATTAAGCAATTACTGCACAGTGCAGTTCCTGTAGATTAATGGCCAGATGGGATACCTGATAGCCTTTTTACCTTGGGCTATTAACCTCAGCAGCTCTTAGCCATCTTTTACTGGAATTAATATAAAAGAAACTTTGATTTGAACACTTAAAGCCTATTTTCTTTCTTAAACAGAAGTATTTGAAAGTTCAAATCCCTTTYGAATTACAAAGCTTTTTATCTGAGCATACCCGTATTACCATTAGATATAATCTGGAGGATCAGATTGTTCCAGGGATTTCTCTTTATTTGAATTACTTCTCTTTATTTGACTTAGTGCCTTATGCCATGTGYCTGCTGTGCGACTGATTCAACGAGTATTGCTTAAATAGAGCTGTCACCAGCATCTAGCATAGCTTTACGTGGAGCCTCTGGGCCTTATCCTAGGCTTGCTCAGTTGCACCTACCTTTAGAAACATCAGATGGCTCTAGATCCATTTAGATCTGGCATGACTGGAGAAGCTCCTTGACCCCTCTCACTACAATTATAGAATAATCACAGCATAGCTGGAGTGGAAGGAACCCAGTTTGGGGGTCTGACAAGATCTGAAAAATCTCCAAATACACATGTATTTGGAGATGTGACCTAACCCATCTCAATGAACTGACACGCAGAGGCAAATACTGCTTAGCAGTCTGAATAAGCTTATAATTACTTCTACATTAAAAAAAAAAAAAAAGAAGAAAAGAAATAGAAAAATCCAATTTGCTGCTTTGACATTTTCACTGCATGCTATAATATGAGAAAAACATTTGATAATAGCTTTTATTCTACAACTCCAGTTAAGTGAGATCCTGCATGCAGCTCTGGTAGCTTCTCAGTTAAGACTTCCATCTTGTATTCAAGCTTTTATTACTTTATATGGAGCACCAAGATTCCCCATGCAGATGTCAAGAGGTTCAGTTTGTGGAAGGTTGTGCAGGAAGAACTTAATCAGTGTCACATAATAACAGAGTGAATGCAAGATCCTTTCCCACCTTATGCAGATAGCAGGGCATGTATATTATTGTATATATATGTTTATACATATATATAAAGAGGCATGTTTATTCCTGTAATTTATAATTTATTCAATGTGTAATTTATTCAACGTGTAGTTTATTTTCTAAAGTTGCTTCTGAGTTCCTACAAACATGGGTGCATGAAATTATGTCTACACAATCCAGAAATAGTCATTTAAGCATCCTTCAGATCCTCAGAAATATAAACCACAGGATTCTTTTGCATACACAGAGGATTTCTGACAGCACTATCTATCTTTTGAATGAAGCATTAAAGAGGACCACACCGCACCTAAGTGATGTTTGTTTTATCATATGTTTGGATTAAAGTCCTTTTGTATGTGGCTGACCTTGTCACAGGAACCAAGCAGCTATGCCTGAGTCAAAACCCAACTGAACCATTTCCTTTTTCCCAAAAGGATGCTTGTGACCACATTTTTTTTAACTTACCAAAGAGCCACCAAATWTAACTTAGATGGAAGACACTTTGTACAAAACACAGCTGCTGGGTTGAAAGTGTGCATTGCTAGTGAAGAGACAGAATCCAAAGCTGAGAGCAAATCCCATGGGAAGCCTTCCTGGCTTGGAGCAGCATGATGTTAAGATTGCTCTGGGTGCCTGAGTCTCTGCAGCTAGTCCTGATGATCACCCCAGATACAACACATCTTCAGCAGCTACTGGACGCGCAATATTTAGGTATTTAGGAAAGCTCCACAGAGCATAACACTGTGAGAAGCCCCAGGACTCCAGCAAGCTTCAGTTCAAAGTAGAGCTCAGTACCCTGATGGATGGATTGCACGATGGTGAGGCCCTTGCAGAGCTTAAACCTCTTTAAAAAATAAGTTATGATATTCTCAGAAGAATAGTTGCTTTAAAGCAGATCAATTTTTCTGCTGCCATCTAATTATGCTAAAACAGAATCAATGCTTGATGAGGTTTTAGCCACATCTGCCAATATTTTGTTTGCTTTTTATGCAAGTACCAAGTAGCTCGGTTAAAAAAGATCGATAAATTACCCTCTTCTCTCCTGTCTGCATAAAAGCAATGCAGTTACACAAGGAAAAAAAAAAAAAAAAAAAAAAGGATATAGCATCTATGATTTCACTGAACTAAAAATTGAACACCTTGGCTTTTATTGATTTCCTCAATGTAAATGATTAAGACTTTTAGTCAGTTCGGTGCTTATATGTGCATCCTCTTTGCAGGAATAAGTATTTAAACAGGCACCAGAAGATTATGTCGTAAGTGTTAAGTGTTCAGACTAGTGACAGAAAAAGGCTCTATATGCTCTCTGAAAGCTAATATTTTAGAAGAGACATTGGTAAAGTGGCTCTGTCCACSTGCATTTAATTTGATGGAAGTCTAAGGAAATAGAAGTGGGAAAAGTAACCCTTTTCAACCACAAAGGAATTCTGAGGAGATCTAAGAAGGATGAAACACTCAGCAGCCCATTTATGAAATAATAGTGATACTTCCATTCTTGGACCCTTCAAAATACATAACTTTTTTTTTTCTTGGACATTGCTGTAGGTATAAGTAATGAAGTGCCTTCACCTGCAGCCGGATCATCCTGTTGCTCCCAACACAGGAGTGTTTCTGGTACTAGAAGCACTGAGCTGTGCACTAACCACTGGCCAGCTCTGATTTGTGTCCAAAAAAGTAGATGAAACTGCCCAGCATTAACAACTTGAAGAATGATCTCTCTCAAAAGCTCTTTAGGTTACAAAGTGAAATGCAAAGCCTCTGCTGAACTATCTGGAGACTGCACAAGAGGTTTTTGTCTTGTTCAAGACAGCTAGCATTTAAAGAGCCCGGAGGGTAAATCCGGTAAAATCTTAGTAACTCAAGAATATGTCATTTAAGTCAAAATCTGTAAAGAGGTATTTTTTGCTTCATTATTAAGATTCTCTGCTATCTATATCTTCAACTATACCACTGTGTGCTCTGCATCAAGCTGATCAAGCTGCAGTACAGCCTGCTAATGGTGCAGTGACAGCTCAAGACATCAGCCAGCATGCTAAAAAGTGATTAGCAACAATTGCATTGGAGACAAACCACAGTCCATTACCAGAGCACATCTTCAGAGATATATAAGGTGCCTTACAGCCAGAGATCTGTAAATACCTTTAGTCTTTAGGTATTTCAGCCTCTGAAAGTGAAGTGTTATGTTTCYGGCTTTCCTGATTGCTCAGCATGGGACCTCAGAAGTCCTAGACATGAAGACCACTGAATTATCAYTGAACCATGGTTCAGAACCACTGAATTATCACTCTTCCATGGTGCCAGGCATTTGAAAACCTTTGTATTCTAACTGTGTCCTTTGGAATGACTTTTACTACCCCTTTTATATTGTCCTCTAGCTCTAAGAGGGGAACTTCCAAGAAGGGCAAGACCCTCTCCTATGCACAAAATTTGACTGAACACTGAGCCACTATGGGATCCAGCTGCAGAAATGACTTTCATGGAGCTATGGAGCTTTTTATTTTTGCTATAAAACATTCATATGGACACAGTTTACAGATCCTTAATAGTCCCATAACCAAAAAAAAAAATGTTTTGGCACCCAGGAGCTGCACAGCATTATGCTGCTTTGCACCAGCTGGGCCAGGGTGCAGCTCTGTGAGTCAGTCTCCAACACTACCTTTWTGGCCAGATTGCAAGAAATGGGCTGGATAAGGGGAAGTTAAAATGGTTGAAAACAGGTTGTTGGGCTCGAAGGGCAGAAATCAGCAGTTCTGATCAGCACTGTGACCCGAAATCACAGTGGATTAACATGGGAACCAACATAATTTAGCATCTTCCTTAAYGACCTGAGTGATCAAAGAGTGGTCTCTCATCAAGAGTACACATCCTTACAGAGATTTCCAGTCAGTAACTAGTGTTAGCTATAAGCACTTCCTAAGTAGAAGAAAGTACTAGTGCATTATTTGAACTACAAGATCTGAAATAACCAGCTTTGTACTTGTCTCAGCAGAGACACAAAATCCAGTGAACCCGGCAGTTTTCCCGTGCTCGTAAAATCTAATGGTTAGCTATATAAAAAGGCTTTTGAGAGCCAAACAGTAACCTCACTGCCACCCCGTGGACACTGAATATCAGAGAGCAAACAAACTGATCTAAAACTGTTTCATCTTCTGCTATTTCATCTGCTTTCCTCAGATATGAGAAAGATGCTGTGCCCATGACCTTACATGTGGGGCAGAACTACTGGTGCTTATTGATGGGAGATGCTGGAAGAGCTCTTTACATGTTGTACTCATTATTTCACCACAATCAGTCATTAGTGATCACAAAAAGACGTTTGGAACCTGACCTAATGGGTGAGAATGACAGCTGTCTGATTTTAATTAGGACTTGTTTGCTTAAATCTCTTTAGTCAAGCATGAGCTTAGATTTCTCGCCAGCCTTACTCAAATATTCATATGCTTGGGGATAATTTCACTCAGTGAGCCACTGAAATGCAGCCACCACAGAGCTTTAGCAGCCATTTTGGCAGCTCTAGAAAAAAAAAAAACTTTTTAGGAAGTAAAAAGTTCTAGGAAAACATTTATTAATTTATATTTCAAGATGAAAATTCAGCGTTTAGTAAAATGTGGTTACTCAAAGTAACAAAACAGACAAAAATAGACATGGCTTCTACGGCTCAGCATAGAAGGCTGAGTTAAAGCTGCAGGTACATGGCATGTGCAAGCATCACATATTGCTGCCTGCTGACTATGGCTAGTCTAGAAGGTGGAATTAATAATACTGATTTCAGCAGCATGCRGTTTATCCTTGGTTTCAGTTATGGCATTGCAAGTTCTTCAACATAACTTTTGGGGTCAGAAGTGAGTRGAGTGGGGCCAAATTTACATTTAATCTTACTTTGCTTTAGTTTCTTTAGCTGGCAGTGCCACAACATGGCATTTCCTGAGATTATGATATGATATGGTTGATTTTCAGGTGCAAAATCTATTATATCTTTTCAGGCAACCGCCAAAGATTTTTGTCTAAGGTGGTGCCACACCACTTGATCACTCACATGAGAAACTCAGGCAGTTCTGGCAATCAGTAACTCAAAATAACTTAATACTTCCAGCTGATCAGGCACAGCTTGAAAGAACAGCCCTGTTTACCTGCAGCCTGACTTAGATTACACTGTTGTCCATCAACACTAAGCATGTACCAAACGCGAAGGTTATTGTTCTCTTCAGCTAGTAGTCACTTGATAACAGTTGCATAAACAGCCAAGCACAATTTTCAGTAAGAAAGAAGTACATAATTCTTTTAACATTGCTAATGAAAACCGGCAGGTTTTTCATTCTCATTTGGTGATTAATGTCTTTCTTTTCAAGACATTTATATACATCCTTATTTGTCTCTTACTGGTCATTCCAGACTCCAGTATTCTACAAGACCCCAGTCTGCTCAAAAGAGCATCTAAACCACTCTATATATGAAATGTAGGGAGGGTATCTCCCTACCCTATCTATCCTGTAGATGGCCACAGCAAGAACCACTTTTTTAGGGTGAAGGTAGAGAAATATGCATTCAATTAGWTGAAAGAGAATAGGTAGCTCTGTGGCAGTCCTCCTCTTCCATTTTCACAAGAGATCTGGGTGTGTTCTGGCTGTACATTGGTAAGGAAGAAAGATGTGGTTTTGCATAATAATTTTCCAAAATCTCTTGTCTTATGGTTATAAAGTAGAAGACAGTTGACGCTTTGAAGTACAACTGTAGTAGAGCAGTACAGCTCTAGCAGGTATCTCCCAGCAAGAAGACAGTGCAGGACACTTGTGTGCCCACGGCRTTGATCACAGAAATCCGTCCTACAGATCTTCCTGAGCAGAAGAGGGACCAGGGAGAGGAGGGCTAGGAAAGATTGTTCTTCCGTCACCAGGATATATACCACATTGAGCCAAATAACTGGAACTGCTCTATCCTTCTTCCTGCACCTTACAGTAAATCCTGATCAGGCTCTGTTTCTATAGCCTCTGAGATCATGGCATTAATAGGCATTGCTGTGTTGGCTGGAACCACATGGGAGCTGTTCGTTTGATTGGTGAGCAGCTGAGCATAACAGCTAGGATTGATGTTATATAAGGTTGGTCTGGCAAAACAGGGCCCTGTACCTCTTGCGTTTTCCCACTCTGGACATGTTCTGGCCATGAGGTAGATTTGGAAAAGTCAATGCTGGAAAACTGCCCTACTGCTTCTATAAGCAGCCAAGGTGGCAATGCAGACATTTGCAGGGAAGTGTTCAGCCTGGGTTTCTGAGGTGCAGACATCTGACTGMAAAGACTCACTTATGTCTCCAGAAGGGCAAAATGGGCAAATAATTGCACAAAAGCTGTGTTTGGATTATTTATTTTCCTCTTAAAGTGAGGATTTCAAAACTGCAGCTGAGTTATGAAAGTCTGTTTGGCATTAGTGAGACCGAATGTCATTATGTCATGAAGGCAGCTTAGGAGACGGCATTCTTCACTACAGGTATGATTTACARCCTGTAAAATATCTACCAGAATTGCCTCTTACCCAAATGAGAGAAGAGCCAGGACCTGCCAGCCCTACACCTTGCAATGTGGGCTTCATTTTATTTCACAAGAGAAAAAGAAGGTAAGTCCATGGTCAAGTGCTTTGTAGTCCCCTGACAGGAAATAGTGGGCATAAAAAGCATTTTTTTTTTTTCCCATCAGGACTATTTAGGCAGGAAGTACATATTTGAGTTCTCCAGCTTCTCTCAAAGGATTTTTGCCTTCAAAGCACATGAATCGKTTTTCCTGCAGTGCTATGAAACACAAGGACTTCCCAAGCTGGAAGGGCAATCAGAGCTTTCATCACAGCAGAGGAATAATTTACATCTCCCTGTGCAGCATCCCTGTACTCTGAGGCTGAATCTGAGGAAAAGGGAGTGCTGGTAACTGAATGGGGAGCAATGGAAAAGACTTGTCTGAAATCATTCATCTCGCAAAGATCTCATCTCCAGTCCATAGAGCCATGACTCTCTTTCTCCTCCCTTTGAGGGCTATGGCACGCAGGCAAAACAACTGCCTTAATGCTGAGTGACATTATATCTAGAACAACAAAAATAAAAGAATCAGAGGGAAAGGGCTCTTAAAGCCCTAAGGTGGCTATTTCTAGCTCCTAGCTTCTCAGATGGAATTTCCATCTTCCCCACAGGAGTCAAGGTATCCTATGGATTTCTTGGGTTTGGGCTGTATCTCCATTTCCTCCTCTCACAAATCCAATCGCTTCCTGTTGTTTAGGGAATACACTTTCAATTCAGCTCAGACTTTTGATCTCCCATTGTTTTGGGTAAGCCACTTCATAACTGCCTATGTTGCTTTGTTCAGGAAACCTGCTGCATCAAATGATAGAGTTTGCCAAATCCACGAGGAAAGGGCAGGACATGGAAACCTCAGAGTTTTCTCTGTTGTTTGCTGAAGACTTTCCAATTATTCTGACCTAAAGCAAGATGGTATTACCTTAATCAGCACAATCTCCCTGCATTTAGTAAATACACAGCAGAGACCACTGCCCAGGGTGTTCACTGCTCCTCCACCTCAACTTGGTGAGGAGCCTGAGGCAAATGGAGCAGCCACTACATGGGGTGTAAGGAAAGAAGAAGGATTTATTGGGCAGGTTTCCTTTCCTGCACTTGTGCCAACCACATTTGGAAGAGGGGAAGCACTGAGCCTCCAAAAGAGGATGCCAGGCTGTGTGGCGTGCAGTGGGTGAAGGGGAAGGGAGTACTTTCTGTACCATGTACCTTCACTAGCGTCACGACTCATATGTGGAAGGCCTGTTGCTCTGAGAGTATAAAAGGATCTTGCTCTGGGAGTATAAAAGGATCATGCTATTTTCAGAGTGACTCACAGCCCAATGTGTTCCCTTCTGCAGGGAGGCAGCTTACAGCGCTGTGGCTCATCAGTGTATAAAGCTCTGCCTCCTCCTACTGATGCAGAACACTGTGAATGCTGAGATTCTTCCCCCTCTCTACCCAATTAACCAGTTAATGTGCTCCAGTTCCCATCTTTCCAGTTTGGAATGGAAGAACACAGTGAGTCTTTCACTGGAGGTCAGCAGAAGGCTTAGGCAGGATGCTGTTGCACCTGAGCAGGCGCACACCTCATCAATTTCCACCAGTATTTGCATTTCAGTGCAGAGTTTGGCTGCCTGTCGCTGGAACAAAGTGTTGATCAGAGCGTTAAAATCATGAGAGCTGCAGCATGTGGGGGTGTAGCACTCGGCAGCGACAGCTCATCCTGTCACTCCGGCAGGCACTGAGCATACGCCTCCTGACGTGGGTACGCTGAAGCTAGTAAAAAGCAGCAGAGAAAATCACTTCCACGGTCCTTGATACAGGTAGTGCTCCCCATCCTGCACCACACTGTTTTGGGGACCACGTGGGGACGTGTGGCAAGCAAAGGTGCATTGGGTGATAATGACCAAGCTCTGGCAAATGCAGCCTTCCAACCAAAAGAGGAAGCCCAACTGCTCTGTCACTTATTGAGAGAAGGGATGTGGACTAATAAATGAAAGAGATTCTGCTGTTTAGCAGAAATCCCTTCCAAGTGCAACACTGATTTAATTAAAA
This sequence comes from Nothoprocta perdicaria, assembly GCF_003342845.1. Classification (NCBI taxonomy): domain Eukaryota; kingdom Metazoa; phylum Chordata; class Aves; order Tinamiformes; family Tinamidae; genus Nothoprocta; species Nothoprocta perdicaria. The sequence goes on along the minus strand of NW_020455899.1, from coordinate 2,511,640 downwards.
AAAATGAATAAGGAATTTTTGCACTGGAGATATACCTACAGAAGTGGCAGATGAGGGAAATYCCAGAGAAATTAGGCCACTTTTGCTTTGACTTGTTGGTAGTCACAGTACAAACCAGCCAAAGCACTAACACATCTATGCACGATGAATGTCATTGTTAGACACAGTGCAAAATACACAAGYGGTGCTAATGTGCCAGGCCATAAAACCCAGCACAGCACAAAGCCCTGAATTACAAAGAGGTGCTCTAATTCCTTATACAGCAGGTGTTCACAGAGTCTGTTTTGCTTTGTTTCTCTTTTACCCGGAAAATCCATGCTGAGGTCAAAATCTGCACATGATCTGCCTTGAAATGCCAAGTTCAGAGTACCAACCCTGCAGCTAACAAGAATTTGCTTCACTTTATTAAAAATATAATATATGTATGTGTATATAAATTGTCCTGTCCTCAAATGCTGTATGCTGTGGTGTGACACAGTGCTTAGAGGCTTGGGTTTAAGTATGTTCTGCAGTCCAAGCAGTTTGAAGGTGTCCAAGCAGTTGAAGGTAGGTTTACATCAGACCAGCTTGAAGGTAGGTTTGCATCCCAAAAGGCCACCTGGACAGCCAGATTTCCAACCTTGTATGAACCTGGTGTGAAAGCTCTATTGTAGGAGAAAGGTAGCAAATTGTCCCTGTAGCACCTTGGGGGTGATAAGCCCCATGAAACAGTTGAGCCAGAAGTTGTATCTCATACACAACTTATTGCAAGGTGTTCTGAGAGAGGACAAAAAGTCTGGAAGAGGTCTTGAAAACAGCAGGATCTGGCAATCCTTTAGTCAAGAGCTTTTTTGGCAAGAGACCAGGGGCATTGGGACAGCTGTGGATGGAGATGAGTCATCTAGGGCTGGATTATCAGTCAAGGGAAGAGAAGTAAGTACTGCAGGTCTCTTTTCTACCATGCCTTTGACCTCTGCAAATCACTCCTGTGCAGCTGGATACCCATGATCTTTGATGTGGCCAGATTATATGTACAGGAATGTGAAAGGGCCTCTTCTAGGGCATGAAATTCCCAAACTAAGTGGAAGAGAAAGGAGAGAAAAGAGAGCTCTCTGTCTGATTTAACATATCTATTTCTCATCCACCTGAAAGTTCTTATCGCCTTTCAAATCTTACTTTGTTTAGTGAGAATGAAAAAAAAAAAAAAAAAAAGAGGGACAGCAGGATCTGAGCAGATTCTGGCATGAGAGAGCAAATTTACATCATGATTCCAGATGAGGGTGTTATTCCGGTGAATAATTGCTTTCAAATAATTAATGATAATTTCTTAAATATACAAAATAAACAATAGAACTCCTTATAGAAAGCTGGTACTGGTACTTTTCAAGACTGAAAACAGAGACAAATTTTTAAAAGAAAGATAAATTTTATTCTAAGGGAAATTACTTCCACTGAAACCCACCATACCAGGACAGTTGTGGGAACTAGGTAATTCTTAAACATATCCATAGGAATAGTTTACCATTACTATATARTGGTTTTACCATTATAATTGTAATATAATGGTTTTACTTATATTTAATTATATTACYAATGGTAATATAATGGTTTTACCATTGCTAATGATATTATTATGAATAAGGGTAAGTATAGACTATTTTTCCCTTAGATTGGCTTCTTTTCACCTGCTATGTAAAGACATGAATTAATTTTGTCACAACAAATGGTCTGAGCTCTTTTCCTCTGGATCTCACACCTGCTGGAAAACGGGACCTGTTCCCCACTAGAGGGTCTAGCAGCTGGACTCTGGAATAGCCCTTGGACCACAGAGGAAATATCTGGTCTCTGGGGAGATAGCATCAGCTCTGCACAAACCATTTTTCACTTCTTGTCACCAGATGGTGCTCCAGGGCTGGACAAGCTTCATCTCCTCCTGAGCTGCAGCACTGCCGTCTCCTCAGACTTTGAATTTGTGGTCTGCTACCCAAGTGGCTTCATTACCCAGAGCTGCGCTTCTCTTTCCCTCTAGCACACTTGTTTGTAAAGATGAGTTCTCCACCCTCTGAACCTCAGGAGCTGGTCTCTGCTGACCTGGTTAGTTCCTAGGACCTGTGCAAGGAGAGCAAGCTGTCCTCTCTTGGATTGCTCCTGCTATAATGGGAAATCCTGGTCATATCTGGCCCTGCTTCTGGTTAGGACTTCTGCTAACCACATCACTTCTTCAAGCATGGCATCTTGCATGTTCTCCAAAGGCACCAAAGCCCTCTCCAGACAAGATGAGCTTTGCTCAAGTACCATGATCTATTCCTCTGGCTGAAATGAAGGTGGTCTGGATGAACAACTTGCCTTGCATTCTTAGACCACAAGCTTCTCATTCGCTGGAGAGGGTTTTAGTGGAGGTAAAGTGGGGAAGCCTATGAGGGCAGAGGAAGAGTGTTTTGGTGAACTCAGACCGCAACTCACAMAAAAGGAACAAATCCATCTGGGGAGAATGAAATTACTAGTGCCACGAGTTTCCTCTAAAAACTCCTCCTTCTCAGGTTAACTTTTGGGTGGTAGGTGATTTTTCTGTCAGGGTAGAAAAATTGCTACCCTGCTCTCAGGACAGTCCCACAGGGCATACTAGTCTGCTTTGCTGTGAAAACGCAGTTCAAGTTCTGTACAAAGGAAGACACTAATCTCAAGAACTTCCTAGTGGAATGACACTGTGCTCACTAGAATAATATGGATTATTGCCTTAAGACATAGAAGGTAGCACACCATAAGATGGAAAACAATCAACCAAGGCCAAGGAATAATCTCATCATGGAGAATGTTTTTCTGTTGCTTTGGTGGGTTGTCTCTTCAGTGTSGGAAATAAGTCTCTTGCCCCTAGGGTCTCTTGCCCTAGGACCTACTAGACTTTCCATACTGTCCAGTTGGACTGACCTAGGGGTCTGACAGGAGTTATCTGGGKCTCCATGTTCTTTTCCCCAGGAACAATCCAAATTCTACTGGACTGACTGGGTCATTTTCACAACAGAGGTCATGAATCTGGAGGATAGAAGGGGTTTCTGGGTCTCCCTCCTGGGTTCTGACCAAGAGCACTATCCCATAAATAGCCTCTTGGATAAAGTGCACTTCTTGTGAGTTTAGGGACCTCTTAAAAAGAATGGGAGAAAGACACTTGATGAATACAACAGCATTTCCTGCCACACTGTCAATCCCACTTGGAACAGCCATTCTCCTGATTGTCCCATGCTGCTCATCAAGGAAAACATTGATTTCAGGGTAAGAAGGGTGAGTGTTGGGGTTCTTCCTACACACAGACCAATCCCTACCTCACTTGAATGACACTGACATTTAGCACTGATCTTGTACAACCTGACTGACTGGTCTTTTGAAACTTGGGAGACCCACCTATTTTTTTCCCCCTTTAATAGTGTGTAATTTCTTTTTGCTCTCCTCTGAGGTCAGAAATGGGATTAGAGGAATAGAGGAACTGCTTTCTAGAGGAAGTCTGGTGGCCAGCTTCCTGGTCTCTGTAAGAAGACATGTTTTGCCAGTGGCCATAAAGAAAAAGGTTTTGTTTTTTCACTCTGGTCATTTGTTCCCTGACTCCTGAAATCTCTCTTCCTGCCCAGGCAGGCCATAGTTATTCTCCAGTGATGGTTCCTGGAGATTTTCTCCTAGGCTGGACAGAAACAGCCATTTCTTTTTCCACTTGCATAGCAGTGAGCTTAGTGATATGCTGAGCTCTGTAGGTATCTTAAGAAGTTGTTAATAGAGGTTCTTTCCCTTGTGCTTCCTCAACTGGCAGGGCATCGATGGCAGGGTAGGCAACGTGTCAGCTTTCCCTCCTTGGACTGCAGCTTGCTTCACCAAGTGGTAAAAACAGGGCATTTGTTACCAGGATCTGCTGAAGGGCTTCCTGCTCCCAAAGCCTCTTCCTCAGGCTTATGTTCATTGTTCTCATCTTCAGTCTAACATATGGGGGCCTCGATTTGATATGGGAAATGAAGCAACAAGGGGCACGTCTGCACAGAACTGTGTGTGAGCCAGCTCCTGAGCTGGAAGCATAAAGTAATGTCAAAGCTGCCACCTCTGAAGCCAAAGCCCCTACAGGTGAAGCTAGGCTGCTTTTGGGGTCCTGGAGAAAATCTTGGTTCAAAGCATGCTGACAAGAGGTAGGAGCTTGGCCAGACAGCACTTGAAGCCCCTCACCTCACGCTTGGGAACAATCGAAAATCCCTCCACCCTGCCTGAGAACAATAAAGAAATTTCCACATCCCAGCCCTGTACAGGACAAGGGAAATCTCCCCAGTGTGCTGAGAACAATGGGAGTGGTCAGGTCCCAAACAGGTTTGGGTAAACAACCTCTTACACTGAAACCTCTTGGCAAATGGAGATAATAAAAATCAGGAATTTGGGGTTGCCTCCCGCCTTTTTCCTGTCTCACTCTCTCACAGTCAACATTGAACTAGTTGTTCAAGTCATAATGGACAACTGAAAATAAAATGTACCTCTCTATTGTGTCCCCTCACTTTTTTCAAGACTATTCTGTCTTAGACACACGTGGTCACCTAATAAGGAAGGCAGAACCGAATCAATCCTCTTCTGAGACAACTAAATAAAGATTCAAGGAGATGACTTCATAGGCCTGAAATCACACAGCAGAAATACAAATATTTACCCTTCAGGCAAAAAAAACACGCTTAGCTCATTAACAGCTTAAACTYGAGGTTATTAATAAAATGTTGGGCTCTGTGTGGGAAGTAGGGAACGCCGAGGTACGGAGGTTGTTAATAGATACTGAAATTTCACATAATTGCCTAGTTCTAGGAAGTGGGATTTTGCAAAATAGCTCCCATCAGAAGTTAAATGGTAAAAATGATCACTGGTAGCATTGCAAAAACTGTGCACAAAATGAAGAAGAAATGCAATTCCTGTGTTAGAAAATCAAAGAGAGTCAAAAATCATATCCTCAAAGGAGGAAATTTCTACAGACCCAAAAGTCTGTGTGTGGTTGATCTCAGCTCAGACACCCAGACTTCCTCAAAAAAGGGGCCTTTTTGCTTCTTTATGGCCAAATCCTACCAAAGCACTAGTAGGCATACTTAGAAAAGTCATCATGAATACTTAAGGGAGTGAAGGGAGCTGCTATCCCCAGACTCAGTGATCCAATATAATTGTTTAATTCCAATAGTTGACACTGGAAGGGAGATGCAGGTCACTGCAATATGCTCAGTCACCACTGGAGAGCTGGTGGCACTAGGATGGGAAGAGAAATGACAAGGTGTTGGAGTAAAAGGGATAAAGAAATGTAAAGCAGGAGCCAGGAAAGGCAGCTTGAAAAAAGGAAAATTAGAAATTTTCACAAACTCATGGTACTAATGACATCCCAGCTGGCAACTCATCCTTTAAAGAAGCAGAAAGTCTTCCTGAAACTCCTTCCAGAACATCACTCTTCATAAGCTGAAGACACTGTGCTGTGGTAAAGAAGCCACATCCTTTCTTTTCCCTTTTGCACTGCCTTCTGTGGCTTTATTGTATTCACCTCTCTTTCTTCCTTTCTGACGAGTGCCCATCCAAGACCTGTGGAGAGAAAAAACAAGTTTGCTGAACATTACCAGCCTACCAAAAAGCACCAGTACCATGTACAGGCAGTAAATTCCAGGTCATCAGCTTCTCCCAAATGAATTGTTAACAGCCCTGTTCATGTTCCCTCACTCCTATATGACTCAGAAACAATCAGCAAGCCACCATCTCAGTAGGTGGTTTTGCACAGGAGACTTAAATGCTGTAAAGACTTTGGAAGTTTATGGGTGTACCCATAGCAGGTGTGGGGTGTAGGGTCTGTTGGCGGTAACTAACATCTGATCACCATGCAGAAGACAACACTTGGCAGAAACCAGAGTGCAGAGTGGCTTTTTCCACCTCGCAGCAAGGGTGAGGGTTGGTGCCTGGGATGAAGCTAGCTCCAGACCAGCAGCAGAGGTCTCAGAAACCTCTGTGCAAAAAGTTCTGCTTAATTCTGGAGGAAATAAGCTCTCTCATTGCTTCTGCCCTTGGAAACCCCAAATCAACAATGTCCTTTAAGAAGAAAAGAGTAACTGTGACTGGTCTAAGGTGCCCAGAGGAGGATGCACCAACATTAATTTAATGAATTCAAGCCRTCTCAGGCAGGGAACTCTGAGTTAACTCCTTGTCTGGGGAGATGGCCCAGCATAATTGAATGCAGAGACACCTGTCTTGAGGTCAGGTTGTCAGAGACAGAATTCATTATCACTTGACAGCTCCTTGGCAGGCTCTGGGAGCGGGGCTGGCAGCTCTGTTCCCACCTCTCTGTGGACAATTACTTCTATCCCCAGAAGACACCCTCCCACTCAGCTGAGCAGACAAGCCAMAAGTCTCAAGGGTCCTGGAGATTAAAGAAGTCATCAGTGGTTTTATTTTGATTTTTTTTTTTAAGAGCATTTAGAGTACTAACAGAATTGCCTTTAAGAGAAGGCCTCTTATGCCTTGGAAAGCATTCAGCTGTGACAGGAAGCCTCCTTGGTTGCAAATRTGTATGCAGAAAACAGAAGTGGATGGGTTATCTGCCTGAAAGATCRCTGGGAGGCAAAATACAGGTCTGCTATCAGTACTTCAGCCTCTTCTCACAAAAACAGCAAGCTCCTGCATGGGAGAATTAGTATTTTCTTTCAGATCGCCTGCCACCTCTTCCCTGTACCTGCTGTACTCTGGAGAGGGAAACTTAATAGRGGAGAGATCCAAGGTTGCTTTTGACACAAGAGTATTGCTATGAGGAAAGTGCATCTGCGAAGTGTAGGCATCCTGAAGCCACTGGTGTCGTGCTATATTTAAGTGCAGTAATAGCTAACACAGAAGGGAGACTCCAGTCCTCAGGCATATGAATAATCTCACTTTGTGAGGACTGGCTTCCTCACTGTATGAACGCATGCCCTAGCCTTAAAGATCATGTCCCAGATTTGGAGCTTCGTTAAAATTTTGAATGCTACATTTTAATTTTTGCCCATTAATTGCTGGTGAAGTTCTGCATAACCAAGTTGAAATGAGGTTTAACCACAAGGAAGTTTTCCAGAAACTCTTTTTCTTTTTCTTTTTCTTTTGCTTTTGCTTTTGCTTTTGCTTTTGCTTTTGCTTTTGCTTTTGCTTTTGCTTTTTCCTTCCCTCTGAGCCACATGGACACAGCAGAAGGGGGCACCTAACCTGGGTCACAAGCAGCATTCAGCTGGGCCCAGGACCTGCTGGGCAGGAGGTCCTCCTCTAAAGGGAAATCTCTCCTTGCAGCTCACCCCAGATCAATCCTGGGCTCAGTACATAGGTAACAGCTCTGGCACTGGCTGAACACTGTGCAGGCAGCAAATGATATGAGTGCAGGTGCCCAGAAGGGRAAGGTGAAGATGATCTGAGCCTGTATGTCCATTTAGCAAAGAAAAGGGAAGCTGAGACCCTCTTCATCCTTTCCTTTRCACCCTATTAAAGAAGGGAAGGGAGTTTTCCCCCACAGCAGCCTCTTCCCAAGTACYTGAGGTCTCACCTGCTGATGGAGGGCAATGAAGAAATTGCATTCCCCGGGAAATCCATCCTGTTCCTCTGCTGTTGGAAGTGGCAGCTTCTCTGTTGASGCCATATATTGAGTTATTAGGAGGATTGGGGAAACTTGACCCATAGCTAGACAACAAAGCCAGATAGCAAACAGTTTGAAAAAAAAATTAAAGTATTTTACTGATCACTTTTCAACCATAACACAGGTAAATTCATCTTTTTAGTAATCTAATGATAAGACTAGAACATACTAGCCTTTACTGTGCTATTATTCATATAACATTCAAAATCAGAGCATTTCAAAACATGAGCCTTCAGATGGCTCACATATTGGGGTGAAACCACTTTTTTCTTCCCAACTCTTTAGAGATAAAAAGAAAGTACAATAACGTCCTCTGCCTTCATCTAGCAGATGTCAAATCATATCAAAAGTTCATATCCTTGCTTGGGCATTTGGATAAGAGACTGAAAAAACATGGGACCAGCTACCTTTGCCTCTCATGCAAAGGATGCCACTGTAGAACAAAGACATATTTTCAGTGAGAGTTTTTCGTGTATCACAAACCACTTGGCAGAAAGTATTTCTGACAAATATATGTTCCTTTTGCCTTTGGAAATTCTTGACCAAACCTGCTCACATATGCCTCCCTCTGCCTCCAAGTTAGATAACAGAGTCACACCCTTTTAAAACTCAGATTATAACCTTAAAAACAAACATCATAGAGAATTTTCTTAAAAGCAGTCAACTCTGGGATTTGCACTTCAGATCAGAGAAAACGCCTGTCTCACAGTAACTGTTTTTTTGTTAATTTTATTCTTTATTCCTGTCCCAGGCCTTGCTACTCAGCAAGGTCATCGGTCTGTTCCTCTCTAATCCAGTAACCTTAGTCGGGGCGGGAAGGCATCGTCCCTGTGGACTCGGAGGCTGCTGGGGTCAGAGCGGTCTGTTCTTCCCCAAAGGCTCTTCCTCTGCCAAATCACCAGCCGTCCTGCTGTGTCCTTGTGCACAGGCAAACAGCTGGTGCTCAGTCTCAACAAGCCCCATTCCTGGCTCAGAAACATCCTCTAACAGGACGTGGTGCAAATGATCCGTAGGGAATTATACGAGTTACAGTGAGAAGCGAAGTTTTGAGGCTTTCCAGGGATTCTCTGGAGGTGTTAGGCTTCCTGTGCAATACATATGTGAAGGGCTGGTCACTGTGATAAGGGAAGAATGGAAATAAGTGGGGGATAAAGTCTTCRACTTCTTGTGCACTTCCTTCTGTGTGAATTGAAAAACTAAGGGAAACAGAGACTGTAATAATGTAGAAGAAGGGCAATCGTCTGCCTATATTGAGGAAAGTTATGATACAGAAGTTTTCTTAGAAAACAGAAATATTTTGAGAAATGTCCCAGTAGTGATGAACATTTTATAACTGGCATTTGCAAGGTAAATGAAGTAGGCTTTATCTTCTCTTACATCTGATTGGAAAATAAAAGCGGTCAAAATTCACATAATATTAATATTTATGAAGGATGGGAACATGCTGAATGGAAATATAAACATGCAGTGGCCTTGCACAGGACAAGGACACTATGCCAAGGAGGCATATAGGCAGACGGGGCATTTTCAGCTCTCATCTGCACAGGTGGGATGAAAGCAAAATCAATGCTTCATCACCCAACGTCATCTTATGTCTGCTTTATGTTCTTTGCAAAGACTTCAAGTCTTTAGCTAATGGAGACCCTCTTTGATCCAGACAGATCTGGTTGATAAAACCATTCAAAAGAAATAAAAGGAAATGCAACAGAAATCTGCCAGCAAAGTGTGCCTAGAATGGCTGACGTTTTCTTGGAGAAGTCAATCCTCTCTGATGCCCTCTAACATCAGTGATGGAAAATGGACTTKGTGAAACTAAGCCAGAAGTCCCATGCTCAGAGGCCACCCTGGGAAGAATCTCTCTCCACTGTGTTGCCCTGGAACACCTTGTCCAGAGGGGCTGTAGAGTCTCTGTCTTTGGAGATATTCAGCAGTTGTCTAGATGCAATCTTGGGCAAGGTGCTCCAGCTAGTCCTGCTTGAGCTTGAGGGTTAGACCATATGGCCTTTAAAGGTCCCTTCCAACCTCAATAGTTATATGATTCTGTGAAAGGMGAGTTGTTCTAGGGGAATATCTCACTCTGGAGATGTTCAGAAACCACCGATATAAGCTTTAATGTTGTCAGAACAGATGCCAGGCTGTTGCAGAGGAGTCCTCTGGGAGCASAGACTCACACATGGTCTAAGCTGCAATCTTAGCATAGCTGTAGGTGAAAAAATGTTTAGTATGCTGTAGGGATGTAAAATAAATTTGAGTATATAAAGCTAAAATGTTTATCAGGGAAGACAAGTAGAAAAATTACTTGGAATTTACAAGTACTTTTTAAAGGCCAATTCAATCTAGTGGTTTTTGTTTCAGAAGCACCTTAACACTTTAAAATCATAGGCAGTGTAGAGCTGAATACAGAATTGTTTTTTCAGACAATATTTCAAGTAGGGAGTGCTACTTTATTGAAAGAGCAAATCTGCTTGGAGTCTGGCTGCACTCTTCAGACTCATACAATGGTGTAACAAACCACTCTTCCTAAATGCCCCAAATCACTGCACTTCAATCTGATCTTAAGTGGAATTTTCATACTGAAGTTTTGATATCTGTAGTAATTGACTCAATTATTATGTTACCAGCTACTGTTGTAAGGTCTAGAAGAAATCTCAMATACTTCAGTTTTAATCATTTCATATTTAAAAAACACAACACATATGTTTTTGCTTTGATTTCAAGCAGGCAAATTTTTATATAATAAAATTTCAGAAAAAAATAAAGTGAAGAAAGAAYGAACTATCTTTCCAATATTGGAAAAGACTCTGTGCTTTAGACGTCAGGTCAAGGGAATTCCACAGGGATTTGACATCTAGGCAATTATCTGTCCATGAAAAATGAATTAGCCTAGTGGCATACAAATAATACTTCAACTTCACAGGTCCAGTCAAAGTTCAKTAGGATATTTCACACCCCACTTGAAATTTCAGCCTAGAAGATGATACAGCAAAGAGTATAGAACATGTTATTATGTGAGTGTTGAGTCAAAGCCTTTTATTATGCTTAATAACAAACCATGAAAATAAGCTTACAACAGTAATGCACAAGAATGCACCACCTGCTGAGAAGGCATTACATGGCAGTGTGAATTTTGACTACTGGYTTCATTTGACAGTAAAAGACAATACTGCGACAATTTTGCAGCAAAGGAGTCCCTTCTTAAAGAGTTGTGTATATACAGCCTGCTCATAAATTTTATTGACACCCCTAAAAGCTGAAAGTGTTGTTTCTGTCCAGATAAATGCTTGAAATCTGGATCCCTTTTTCCATGTTTACTTTACGAAAAATGACAGGTAGGTCCTGCCAAAGCAGAAATGTAAGCTTGTTGTTAGCAATGTCCAAGCTAGGCAGGGGTGGCTGACATGGTTGGAGGTAAGGCTCTTCTTCCACACCCTACTTATCACGCATGGATATAGACCCTCATCCCCATCCCATGAGCTTCAAGTACAGAAACTTTTGTGTGCTCCAGTCCAAATCTTTGGCCCATACAGCTAGATTAGAGTGTAGAGGAAATACGTGCTTTTAAAATTACATAGGCAGGTGAACTGAGGTTATGCCCCTCATACTTAACACAGATTCTTACAAAAGTTTAAACTGTAATCCTGCTTAATCATTTTTTAACTCTAAAACTATACRCTATACTCTGCCTGTTTACATGCTCACAGTTGCCTCAGTCTTGATAAGTGAAAATGTCTCAGTCTGCCTGACTGAAATTTAGAAATGAGTATTTCCTTCAACTAAAGCCCTCATGGACACACATCTCCTTTGAGGCAAGTTAAATCCTTGGAAGAGATCATTTTAGATAGCAATGTTTCATTTTATACAACAGTTTAAYGGTTGGGACACTGGCCCAGAAAACAGAAAATCTCGATCCAATGTCTTGATAGGCCACAGATGCTCTCTGATGAAGGGAGGATGAGACAGTGYAGAAACATACATCATCCCAGACTTGCTTACTTTTTCTCTTTCCAGACTTTGCAGCAGACTGTTATTTATCTAAAAGAAGAACCATATAGAAGTGACTGAGGCAAACTTCAACTTATTCCAATGTTTTGTTGTAGAGTGCTAAATTCAAGGCTTGAAAATAAATCTGGATAAAATGCATAAAAGCAGAATTATTTTCTTATGCACCCTCGGTCTTGTTTATTTTTTTTTTTAGTAGGAAGTTATAAGTAATAGGAGTGAGAGCAGAAAGCTACTGAAGTCTRATGGAAGATGAAAGGGCAAATTTGGAGACATGATTAGGATGTCTCATTTTATTATGACCATTCCCTCCAAATGTTGAGGCTTTTTTTCCAATATTGTGAGTCCGGCTTCAGCATTTATTGCCTTTTTTTTTAATTTTTATTATTCTGATTGCACAATGTGTGTTTGAAGGTAAGGAAATCTGCCAGCTCTGCTCCTCTTTCTTCACTTTTGCTTACATATTTGGGCCTTTTGCTCAGTACAGTTTGTCTGTGGAGATTGGTAGACCTGTCTCCTCAAGACACAAAAATCGTGTTTTGCTAAGGGAGCCAAACTTTGATAAGCTCTATAATTTCTAAGACCTCCTTCACTAAAACTTTGTGGCCTTTCCTATTGGTACATCGGTATTTTCCAAACGCATTTCTGAGAGACTAAATTCAGAGATTTACACTTGTGCAGTCGAAATAGTACATGTGCATGACTAAGGTCAGAGTTTGCATGAAGTTAACATTAAAGAGGAATTGATTCCACCTCAGTATTGTGCATACTGAATATGTGAACCTGAGCATCATCAGGTGGATTCACTTCACAGGGCAGAGACTTTTGACACTTTGGAGATAGGCAGTGGGGTTCTGTCCCTCTTAAATCCCCTGTTCTGGCACAGACACCTACGTGGAAAAGCATGAGTTAAGTCATTTCAGTTCTATTACTTCTTGAAGTGCTTTATCACTGCATGAATAACAGTGTATTGCATCAGCAAAAGGCCAGCTGCATTAGCCGCCTGTACTTACTTAAGCTATCAATTCCCACAGAGAATGACGCTCTGCAGGATAGCTGCAGTTATATCCATGACTTATCCAGAGGTTTCTGCTGCTCCTTGCCATCAGCTGGGGATTACAACTTGTGAGGTTGGTGTATCTGCTGGGTCCCTCTGAGCCTAATTTTGATCATGGAGTCTTCAGTGCCATCCATACYGTTTACACCCAAAACCCCACAGAACAACTCAAAGATGCCTAGACCCTATAAAATAGGAAGTCATTGAAAAAGTAAGGCTCCAGTCTTCAAAAAAGTCAYATAACATTATCTTCATTTTCTGTCCATGGGGGTAAGAATTACCCCCTGTTCGAATGGGTGATGGAGAATGAAGGCTCTTCCCAGTTTCACCTGTGCAGAATACTTGTACAAAGGATATCATTTAAAATCTCCCTGCAAGAGGAGAGGGTAGTGGAGGGGAAGTAAAGTGAAATGTAATTTAAATCACAATTCAAGGTCATCAGGAAGTATAAGCAAATGGATGAAAATAAAAGGGACTGTTCCACTTGCAGTAGGCAAGGTTGCCTTTAATGGAGGAAAGTGATTGAAATCATGATGTCCAGATGGTCCTAGCAGATGATACTTGCTGGAAGGTAGTTAAAAAGAAAAGCAGAAGCTTCCAGCATTTTTTGGAGTGGGTAGAGGGAATAAATCTATTCCAACCACAAGTAGTTGGATTAACCTTGTATATATCAAGAGAAGACAGCAGAAGGACTCCTTCCAGTGCATTTGTAAAGGCCTCTGTGGCATTTGCTCTGTGTTTCTTTTTTAAAAAGGTAATATTATTTCTGGGTTTGGGCTCTCCATTGCCCTTCAAAATGACAGATGCCACACAAAGAAGCTTTGGAAAGGAGCCACGGCTGTAACTGGTAATTCAAATGTGCAGTACGGGTCCAGGGACAGAGCAGCTGGATTTACACGAGCAGAGGGCTGGGACACWAATGTCTTTTGCACAGCAGGCCAGCACCAACACATCGTTGTGAAGGGTCTCAAGCATAGCACTTCTCCTTGGATTGTTCTGCCTTGAAGAGGGCAAAGTCTAAGATATACAGACTACAAGGCAAGAGTGAAAGGAGGTGTTTTCCTTACAGAAGGGACATGGAAATAGGCTTCACCTAGATAAAATTTCCTGCATGAACGAAGGGAAGGACATTCCCCTGGGACAAAGAGAAATAAAGAAAGGTTTTAAATTGCATCAGAGGTAGCATAGGTTTTAGAGAAACGGCTGGCTGGTGTCTCCACTGTGGGAAGTCATTAAGAAAAGGCTAGACAGCATTTGCAGGAAATGCTGTAGATACAATTGAAGTGCCTTGGAGTGGGAGGCAGATTGAAGAGATGACCTTGCGAATGCCTTTTGACCCTATTTTGTGATGATACTTTGATCATAATCAGTTGAAACCCAGGAGCACATCAGCGGTGTGCTCCTAACAGGCTGCTTGGCTGTGTTTACCCTTTTGACGGTCCCTTTGAAATGCTAACGTCATGCCTCTGGTCCCATCCTCTCTTGCCTAGAGGAGCGCAGCAGCATCTCGATCCCCTGTAGCCACGTCCTGACCATCTGCTCCCCTCACCTCACAGATGAACCCAATTCCAGGACCATCTTCTCAGGAAAATTAACTGAATGAACATAACACCTACCCAGTCTCACCACACTGAATTAATGCTTTGCACAGATATTCTGACATAAAGTTACTTCTGTTTATGTACTTTCAAAACAGTACTTTCAAATTAGTTTCCTTTGAAATGAATTGCTGTAATTCAGGACCAGTTAGGATAACTATTTCAATAATACCTGTTATGGACTAGCTGACTGGCAGTCTGGCATGACCTTTGGCTATCTAGTTTATTTCACCATTTGAAACCCTTTAAGCAGTCAAAGTTCAAAGTCCTTTGGCATCCTTGGCAGTCAGCCTTAAAAAAAAATCAGTTACCATTGGGAAAAGACACCTCCCTGGTGATTTTTYTTGTTATGTACAGAGAACCTTTGGGGGTAAAGACAGAGAAAGTCTGAAGGTCTTCATTAAATCATCAATGTAAGTGGGTTTACCTGCTTAACTTGATGCTGTATTTTCCTTTACCCTAAGGAATTAAGTCCTGTCCAAAGACATTTTCTAAGCGCAAGGGTAGGTACTCTGTAGGTATGTGTGCCACATAGCTAAACWTAGTTTTTAGACTTGATTTATAGACTTACATAGGTGACACAGACGGAAAAATGTAATGAGCAGATTGATTTAAGAGTCACACTTCTGAAACCCAGACATCTTCTTTCCACCCAGGCAAAATATGACGAAACTGGTCAGCGAATCACCTACCAAAGGTACCCGGCACCTGAAACATTGTGGGAGCTCCAGAGAGTTTCCAGTAAGCTGGAAGAGGATGAAGGACCCATAAAAAAGAAAGGTCCTGGAATTAGCACAGAAAAAGGTCAGGAACACTAAGGAAATTGTGACAGAAAAACACACATGTCTGTGGCAGTGTTTTAACCTTGGCTATAGCTGGGGGTTATTGTGCTCTCCAAGGTAAGTAATTATTGAGTGATTGGACTTGGACACATTTACAGGCAGAGCAGGCCCAATTGCTCTCAGCTGTTGTGATTTACTGAAGGCTGGACTTAAAAAGCTGAAGTGCTCCCAAGCACTGGGAAATGCTGCGTTTGACCTATTGCCCAGACTAAGAAAACACCACCCTGAAGGCACAGCACAACTGATGCAGAGCAAGGTCCAATTTCTGGCAGAGGAGAACAGAGAAAATCTGTTCTGTGAATGTAAAACAGGGTCTGGGGGATATAGTTTGGAAGTGCTTTAACAAGGCAGGATTATGACCCAGCAGCTCACTGTGTAAACCCAGTAATTTGAAGCATTGCCAGGGGCATGTTCCAGGAGGTAGTCCAAAGGATTTTTCTTCATGGAAAATCAACACGTGAAGCAAGAAGGAAAACGCAAACGCTTTATGCAGACAAGGAGCAACCACACACTATACCATGAGAATATATCTAATAGAAGGTGATGAGGAGCAAATTAGTGCACTCTGATGCCAGGGAGATTTGTGGAGCTAATGTAGAAAGTTGTCTTGTTTTCTAGCTCACCTTGGCAGTAGCCCTAACTACATGATGTGTTAATTTTAACACCTCCTCTTGCCTCCTCTTTAAGCTCTGCCATGATGATGCCTCCCCTGTTACTCTAATCCTTCGCAAAAACCTCTTAATCACAGCTGACTGCTCTCTTCTTTTGTCCAATTTCATTATTTTTATTCTGTTTCTCTCTCTTTTTTTTTTTTTTTTTTTTTTTTTTTTTTTTTTTTTCATAGGAAGCTGATTTGCTGAGACTTTTCTCTCACTTAGCTCTTCTCTGAGCAGCCTTCACTCTGATAAGTGATGCAAAACAAATCTCAGACCCCCAGGTTCTTCCTCACCAGGAGAAAATATCCAGAATCTGAGTAAGCTGGACCTTGACTTTGCGCTTATCTTTAATGTGCTCTGCTTGGTGCTGCCACCGTTCTTCACTCTATTTCTTAGAGACAAATGCCTGGAATTCAAGTACTTGCTTGTTATCACTTACCTAAAATCACTTAAGTCCCTCTCAATCTTGATTCRTACACCCATGAAATGGGGTTGCCCCTGTGCTGGAGGGGTATGAAAACCAGACAGACTTCTGTAAGATTGCCCCAAATGCTCTGAAAAGTGTGAGGTGAAAGGAAACACTCAATAGAGAGGCTCACATAACACCGCTATGAGGTCTTCTCAGTTGCTGAAATGTACTTGGTTTAGAAATGTTCTAATGAGATTCAGCATCTCTATTGGTACCTCCCCTCACCCTGTCCCCAGCCAGTCTTGCTCTTCCACTTCCAACCAGGCAGAAGAAAGCTTCTCCCGACATCTCCATCATCTCCAGGGTCCCATTGAAGACCGCAGGACCTCAAAGCACTGCTGCTGTTTTCTCCAGCAGTGTGGCAGAGCCAGCAGCTATCAGTCACTGGAGTAACTGGTGTCCCTGGGACTTGCAACCGCTCTCCAGAGATGTAAATATAAGTTGATAATTCTCCCTGCTAATCTGTGGAATTTCCTTATCAGCAGTGCTTTCACTCTCCCCCTCTTTTTATTTCTGAAGCAAACTGCTTGGAAGACACAAGATGAGGAAGAACAACCTTTATATGAGGGTGACAGAGCCCTGGAAGAGACTGCCCAGAGAGGTTGTGGAGTCTCCTTCTCTGGAGTTCTTCAAAACCCACCTGGATGTGACCCTGTGCTACATGCTCCAGGCGTTCCGAGAGGACAGGGTGTCTAGGAGGTCCCTTCCAACCTCAGCCAGTGTGTGATTCTGTGATGAAATGGGTGTCATGGACTAAAGTTCACCCTGGCAATACCCATTAGGTTGTGGTGCAGAAGCTCTTCCCAGGCAACTCAGCACCAGCGTAGCCATGCACCTCACCTTGCAGGTTAAACACACCAGCAAGTTGGAGGTCAAAAGCCTGGTACCCATCTATCTGACTGAAGAACATTTTGAAGATGTGGCTGTGTGCTTTCTGAAGCAAAAGTAGAGTTTCTTGTATATGAAATGACATCTCATCTCTCACAGCTACTGTTCCCGCATTCTGGAATTGAAGTGTTGTACTCTTCAGAAAGCAGCAAGATGAAACATGGTTCAGTAAAACTTTATTATTTAAACCATACCTAGTTTTCAGATAATATCCTAAGTCCACTGTGGAGGGACACAGTTCTAAATGTGACAAAAGCAATTGTTGATTAAGATACATTTCTGCTTTTCCATGGAAATATTTGACAGGAAATAATGAGTACATATCAGACATAATCAGTATTATGACAGAATTCAGTTCGACTAGTCCAGTTCCACTGCGGAATAAGGAGTGTACATGACTGCCTGCTTCATGACTGTGACATCAGTCTTTCAAATCAGGATGAATGTTAGCTGCAGCAATGTCCATTTAGGGGAACAGTTATAYGAATGTGAGAAAAACAGCAATAAACTTACCCTCAGTCTGCTTCATCGGACACAGAAAACATCTGAGCGTAAAAACAAATTAAAATGAGAAAAAATAATCAGTGAATTTAGATATAGCCTAGCAAGAGAGTAAAAAAAAAGGAGGAGATGGGAAATGAATTACTGCTTGCTGCAGTGTCAGTTGCATTTGTACTTGCTGACATATAGTTGGGGTCATCTAGAGAGAAAAGAGGAACARGATATTATTTTGGTGAATTATTTGGTGCTAGCAAGCAATCAGCATCAGGGTTGCTGTGAGGGAAGCTGAGAAAAGAAGAACAGAACTCTACTTTTGGGGGCACGGAGCAGTACAGAGGGTCAYGTTTGCTTCACTCGTGTGCCCCTCTGGCTCGGTGCTGCGAGCGTGATGGATGCAACCTCTTATTTTCTGGTTTGTGTCTCACTGTCAGCAGGGGCAGACACAGGGAAGATGTGTCTGCCTACATCCTTCCTGTAGATATGGGTGAAAACAGCACTCAGGCATTTGGAATTTATGGCTTGTTTTTAGAAAAAAAAAAAAAAGTCCTTTACTCAGGTGCTTTTCTGACTGGCTATTTTGGAAAAAAAAAAAAAAAAAAAAAAAAAAAAAAAAAAGGCATCTCCTCCTAATTCTGCCTGGGAATATGACTATTTATCTCAGCTGCACACAGGCACACAAGTATTTGGTATGGACGTAATTGTGCTGCAGTACACAGGAAAAGTATACATTAAAATCTGTGAGCACCATAGGATCCAATTGCCCTGAATATTTCAGTGCTGGTAATTGCATTCATTTAGAAAAAAAAATAGCCAGTAAACACACTTGAAATGCAAAACTAAGGCTTATTGAACAGAGAGCTAAGTTAACAGGGAAAAAAAAAAAAAAAGGAAAAGAGAGACGAAATGTTTATCAATATAGTACCTCAGTGAAATATATTTCACCTGCCTAGGGAACGTGACTGTTAGAAAGCACTTTTGCTGCCTGGTCTTCCTCCAAGCCACCTCCTGATGCTCTTCCTAAGATTTTGACAACAGTGAAGGGTAAGCATATAAATAAGGCGTAACTTGCAGGAAAAAAATCGTCATGTCTGTTACTAGAGCAACAGATAAAGCTGGAAAAGCAGCCAAGCCTTCAAGCACACTCGGCCTTCTTCAGCAGTTGCATTATTTTATTTTGGGAAATGAACCCAGGTGATAAYGGTATTTCTAAGATGATATCACAATGATGATGAAAATAGTGCTGTGACATCATGTTTGAAGTCATCCTCATGTCATCTTCTGTACAAAAGTCCAAAATCTTGGACTTTATAGGGAGAGGGACATTTCAGTGTTTATCTGTAGGGTATTGATTATGCTTTGGACTGTTCAAAGAACATGGCCCTCGATAGTGTCAATGAATCTGAGTTAATTGAACAAGTCTGAGTATCTGATCATATTCTACTTGCACAGTCGTGGTCAAATAACCATAACCTGCTCTAACAGAACTCGGAGGATATATTCCACACGCAGCAAACAGATTTCCTTGCTGYTCACTACACTTTCTGCCATGAGAATTGACCCTGTAAAAGGCTGAGATGCAGAGGTAAACATGACCACCACCCTTTCATCTCCAGCTGTGACAAGAATCTGGGCACCACTATTCCCAAATGGAAATAAGTGTTGCTTTACACCAGTACTTCAAAGAGGGCTGAGTCTGACAAATTACCTGTAGTACAAATTTTAGCCAGAGGCTAGTAAGGCAATAAAAAAAAGAAGAAAGAAGTAAGCCTTGGGCTAGTTAACAACACAGAAAGAAACTGCCTGCATTTGATCATCAGTATCTGCTGCCTTGGAGAGGGAATGGGATTTCTGCTTGTAAACTRGAGCTGAAATGGTGCTGCTGAGATGGCAGAGGGTGGGCAGGCACTGTTTATTCACACGGCTGGTCCAGGAGGGAGAAGAGACAAGGCTGTTATTAAAATGTGTCAAAAAGATATTATCTTTCTGCTGCTGTGGCGATAGCAATATTGCCCCAGCGCTGAAAGTGAGAGATAAAAGGGAAGTCATCTGCCCTGTGCTGCCTACCAGAACACAGTTCTCACAGTCAACAGACATCACCAGAGGTACAGATTGTCCATTCTCTGCAAAATTCCTTTTACCTGGACCAAATCCAGGCCTGCAGCATCCTTTCCCAAGTGTCTGGGATACCACGTGTGAGCAGAGCAATGCAAGGTGGTCCCCATCCCACATGTCCTCCTTGGGCCCCAGCATCAACACTGCCCAGTGTGTCACCCTGGTTTGCTTTCCACTTTCACTGTAACAAAATATTTGTGCACAAGACCCAATCATCTGCCCTTGAGAGTGTGAATGCTAAGGATCTTCATCTCTATGTTCATGTTACTGGGCATAATTTCATGCTTTTTTTCTTTACGACCTTGGGCTACTTTCACACCAAACATAACTTGTGATTACATGGAGTTTATCTGGATTAAAAAAAAAAATGATAAAATTCAGACTACAAACAGCTGGAAATATGAGAAAAAATGTTTTATGATTTGGGAGAAAAATGTATCTATGTTAAAAATCTCACAAAAAACAAACAACGGAGAGGAACAATTTCAGTATACTCTGAATATATGCCTTGTAAATCATGAGAATATGCACAAAAATAAGACATTTCAGATATTTAGACACAAGCAAAGAATGATGTGTTATTTTTCAAGCATACCCAGATTCCTCTCCTACTACATCCCATTTTCCCACCTGCATTCTGCCAGCATCAYGGATCATGTCACGGCTTTTCATGCACCACAATGACGAGGCATTCCTTGAGAATGCAGGCATTTGAAACCATGAATGTACTCATTTTTTCACCTGCTTCATTTTCTGATGGAAGCCAAGGTGGAGGCAATATAGAAGATACATTTGCTATAGAAGACACATGTGCAGATTCCTAGACTTTAGCATACACAAGTTTAGTCTTGCAGACTTAACACTGAATATCTGCAAGATAGCAAAGATTCAGRAAAAAGTTAAACGTGCTCAGCTTTCCCCAAAAGGTACTGAGACGTATATCTTACCGCAGACATCTGCAAAATACTAATGGAAAAATCCAGATGATAGTTTTAGAAAGAGGATGAAAATCAGTCTTATGATGAATGTATTGTAATTTTGATTTGATAATCTGTCTAGGTACTGCAACAACTCCATTATGACGGAATGAGAACCCCTCTGTAGGAGAAGTTTTGAAAGTAAATCCTCAAAACATGCCAAGCATGAAGTTAGAGGTGGCTGTTCTGCTTTTTCCCAAGGCAATAAAAGAAGGCTAAGTAACATGGTTAAGATGATAGAGAAAGTTTGCAGTCAAGAAGGAATTTCAACCATGCCAATCGTGGTTCAGGCCCAACATGAGTAAATCATTAAAGGATTGCTTCCTAAGCCTTCTAATGTACAAAACTATAAAGATTTTGAGTATTTGGCTTTCTGAAGACAAAATTTGCTATTTTATGTAGAGGATTGCTTTCAGTAATCTATATCATCAGCCACAGTACTACCTAAAAGTGCTACCTGTTCTGCTCAGTCTTATTAAAATATAGTGCTAGTAGTTTTTCACAGAGAAMGACTTTTTATCTATATTTTATTGCCGTATGTACTCAAGTAAGATTCAATATAGTATTTTGTATCTATTTCATTTTTATGAATATCTACATACCACAAATAGCATGTTGTTTAAAAATAAGTGAGCTGTTACCTATGGAAACATATTTGCATTGCCACCAATATGTCTCATCTTTTGACAAATGAGCTAAAAATTATTAAAAATTGTTCACTACTTTCAGACCTTATCCTCGCACCAGTAGAGTAGCACCTTCATTATTCATCTAAATGTTAATGTTCTTGTCTGTCGTTGGCTCATTACAAGCCTACTCTGGCTGAAAAATAAGAAAATCTGCTATCTAGGATTTTTGAAACATCTGTGCCTGAATAATTGTCCTATGCTGCTCAGTATGATGGAAATATATTGGAGATCTTTTCATGCAGTTTCTTTTGGAGGGTTGTCATTTTTCAAGACTTTCAGTGCAGGGAAATTTTACCTTAAGAAAAAGGAGAAAAATCTGTCCCTTAGCAGACAGAGACAAATAGTGACATGAACTTTTTTTATGAAAAGCTTWACCTCAAACATTTTTGCATGAAGGTTGAAATCTGGACACATKTGGTCTTGTTCAGGAGCAAATTAAGCAACACAGCCTGGCACATCCTTGCCTTACTATCATCTTCATCCATTATTATCATTGGTTTAACTCAGGATATCCATTAATCAATATCTAAAATAASCCTAAAATAACTTGTAAGTTATTCACAATACTTGTCTTTTGAGTAAACCAGTCGGAAATATCCTCAGACTTTTGCAAGATTTTGACCTGTTTTTCTCTAATGTGACACTGAAGAAACCGTCAGCCATAGCCCACACTTGTCCCTGTTTCACTTTCTTGAGCTAAGAGTTTCTTCTTGCAGGGCTGCTSTTTTCAGAAGTTGGGCTGACCCTGCTGAGCAACTGCTTAATGAGTGGAAATGCTCCTGTCACCTCGCTGTGGGTTAGGAATATACCACTGCAGCTCTACACTTCACTGCCTAAAGGAAGCTGGTGGTGACATTGACATAAATGTTGCAACTAGAAGAACGATGGAGGGAAATAAAGGATAAATCTAGCACCACGCTTAATACAATTACTATCCATKCAGACTGTGAGATCTTCAAAAAAGAACACTAGTGGCAACATTTTTTTATATTGCTGTGGCTATCTTTATCTTCCTGGCTGTCACTGAGCAGGTGAGGAAGTTAAAATAACAAGATCAAACTTTCCTTCAAGAACAATTCCTTTCTGGTTTATTTTATTGAAAACTATAAATACCAGGTTTGATTATTGGTGGCTTTTCCCCCCTCCTTAGACCTTTGCATGCTGTGACTCAACTCCAAGTACTGRGTGAAGACTGTGGTTAATGTTACCTTGAGGAGGCACACAAAACTCAGCAAGGCCTAGCAGGGAAGGATTAATTTTATTTTGCTGAGCAACAAGCATTAGATTTTATGCAAAGAATATGCAAAGAATAATGCCAGGAAATTCAGCCAAAAGCAAGTAGGCTGTTCTAACAACAAAGTCTATTAGGGACTAAACAGAGTGGATACAACAAGAAAACAGCAAAAGAAAGATCTAAAACTTTCTAAGGGGGAAATTCAACCTTCTGTTAAGTGTTAAAGTTGCACTTCCAAAGAGAATCACATTTCAGGCTATTACACAGATTGTTGAAAGAAAAATATTGCCCTTTTTTCCCCCCTACTCTTCTTTCTGACAACTAGAGAGGATACTTAAATATCTATAAAGATTATGACCAGATCCACTTTTAAGGTTCTGCTTGGATTTTATGACCCATATCTTCTAGATATGAGACAGGGTGGAGTGGGCAAGTTATGATACTGGGTATGTTGTAACCGTGACTGCATGCATTGCTAAACTATTTCTATCTATCTTTCTTTTTTTTTTCTCTCCCTCTCTTTTTATTTTTTTTTAATACAACAGTATGTTGATTCTGAATAGAATATACCCCATGCAAACACAAGGCCAGTAGCCATGGCACTCATTGCACTCATCAGTGCTAAGAAACATTGTGATCCTGAAATGTGGTCTGACCCCTACAGCTCCCATCAGGCAAGGGGATCAACACCAGCATCCATTTGGTGGCTTGGCCTACTTGAATCTCCTCTTCGAGTTTGTCTACATGTATAAAAAAGTATATAAATTGCGGCTGAAAGATAGAGACAGAGAGGGAAGGTGGTCGTACAGCATTTTTGCAACCCCATTGGTTTTCCTGAAGTTGCTTAGGATATAGTCATGCTTCCTTGCCGGTCAAGAGCCAAATGGAGGTGAGAAACGCCAGGRTAGAAG
Source organism: Nothoprocta perdicaria (assembly GCF_003342845.1). Lineage (NCBI taxonomy): Eukaryota > Metazoa > Chordata > Aves > Tinamiformes > Tinamidae > Nothoprocta > Nothoprocta perdicaria. Next base: position 2,488,095 of record NW_020455899.1, on the reverse strand, counting down.
GACTAAGTAGGAAGGAGTTCATGTTACCCGCCCTGGGCCCAGAAAAAAATGACATCTTGTTGTTGGATGGTAGAGTTTCTTTAAGCAAAAACTATTTTCCATGGAAGTAAGCAATGAGATCAAAATGAAAAACTAAGAATGGTCACATAACATAGTTAAAGAGAAATACCTGTACCTGTACAGATGTATATAGAGATTTTCCCTGAAATATACATTTGGGTCAGTTTATTCTCTCCCACTCATGATGCACAGATTCTGGTAAATGAGTTTGCACGCAAAAAGAGAACATCAAAATCCTCAGAATCTGTTTATCCCTCTGTATTGCTAGTATTGCTTTTGACTGGAGGAGACAATTAGTCCTGAACTCCTATATAGCAGTCTATTCAGGTAGCCAATCTGATGGGAAAGCAAGGCTGTGTGTCTTTGTTGTTGTTATTGTTGTTTTATACATATAAAGGTAAATATTTCTGTCAATCTGCTAGCTCAACAGCCACACAACCACTAAGTCTGACAGAAGGGAGCRTATCTACCCAGACTGAGAGCTCTTCCTTCAGCAACAGCTCATTATTAGATCAGCTTGGCTGAAGGACAAGGCCATGCTTTTTGGCTATGGTTCGGACTCCTCTTCCAATGGAAACTGAATCATAACTGCTCTTGCCTTACTGACCAGAACCTTATAAACTTACTAACAGAGTAACACGTTCAGCTATCTCACCTCCATGGCTAAAAGCCACTATTTATTTTCAGAGAAGATTTATTATTTGTTTTCAATTGGTTATGTACCAGGAAGCTGCCAGCTGTCCCAAAGGTTTCTGCTGATTTTAGCACAGGCACTCTGATGTAATATCTGAAGAATGGCTTTTTTTTATTGCTGCTTTTCAAAGAAATGTACTTCCCTACTTGGCTCTTCTCTTCTTTTGTCTTCCAGGCTTTGTTGTTGCTGTATTTTTTATACATATATATATATATATTTCTATCAATTTTATATTTGCTTCAAACCACACCATACAATTTGCACTGTACAGACAAAACAAATATTAAAGATACTAGGTTCTCAAAGAATATACATCACAGCCTTGCTCTGACTGAGCCTCAGTGGATTACCTGCTCCCTCAAAAAATAATAATAAAGTGCTGTTGTCTATTTCACTGAATGTTGTTTTAACTTTCAGTAGAAACTTTCCCATCATTGTGACATGACAGAATCCTCACTAGCCTGAGTGAGCCTAGAGCTATGTCTATATTTCTTCCATGATTTTCCCATAAAACAGAGATAAACTGACATCACTGGAGTCAACTGAAGTTTTAGTATCCTGAGTTACATSAGGGACTGTTGCTTGGTCATGAGAGAAAAAGACAGAAATTTTAGTTATGATTGCTGCAGGTTGTCCTGACTCATGATGTCTGCCTGGAGAGTCTCAGTTATTATCCAAGAAAGAGGACAGGGCAGCTAGAGAAAAGCCTGGAAAGAAAGTAAAAATATTTTTGTTTAGCTGTTTCCTGCACTCACTGTTTTTTTTATTATTATTATTATTTTTATTTTTTTATTTTTTTATTTAACTAGCTTCAGAGGAAAATCTGTTCCCTTATTTAAACAAATCCAGTATTTCTGTACATAAAGGTATAGAAAAAAACAAGCCTCTAGAGCTGGAACACCTTTGGAACTTTGCCATCTTTTCTTCGTCTTGAAGCATTATATATACTTTTTAATTTGCAAAATATGTGACCATATTTTCAGATGATCCTATTTTTAAAGGGACTGCACTATCAAGCCAATTATCCACATTTAAGAAGGATATAGTGGGGGGAAGATAATCTAAGTAATTTCACAATCAACAGTTCCTACTAGAGCACTAGAAATTATTTTTGAAGATTTGGACCAGGGTTCTGTCTTCAGCCTGTCTATGTGTGCCCAGAAAATCACAACTACTCAGTTTAGTCTGTAGATTCACGTGCACAAAACACAAACAAAAGAGACTGTCAAAAATCTTAAATAAGAAAGTAACTTAGGTGGTGATACACAAAAGTATGATTAACAGGCAAAGCAAGACTTATGCCAAGGAGGCATAAAATCAGCATTCATTTGATTTCAAAGATCTTCCTGGAACAAAAATATATTGTGATAAGTTTGGGATTCATTTAAASTGCAGCAAATTAACCATACATATTTCAAATGTAGTTCTCTTTTGACAATCATATAAAATCTGAATCATGACATGACTGGAGTATTAAACTTTCCAAACCTGTGTTTTCTAATTTCAACAAGGATGTAATGCATCTTCTGCGGAAATAATATTTTAATGTATTTTAACTGCAGTGCCAAAAATAAGGGGTTTTAGAGACATATAGTAGAAAACATAGATGATGTTTCATTGCAATCAATAAATAAACTCTGTGCTCAATACTGTTTGTGTAATACTGATATTTTTGTCAACAAATTTCAAATTATACTGGAATGCATGGGCTAATTTGGCTATCTCCCATAGCAATCCATAATTTGAAGAAGGCACAGATCTGTTCATCCTCATGGTAATAATCCATTTCATAACTATCAAGCTTCAAAAAAGAAGATTAAGCATAAGCATAAATGCACAAGCATAACTGCATATCCATCCTACGTACAGATCCATCGAGTCTAATTCCCCAAGCTATGGGGAGTTATTAATGTTCTACCATAAGGTGATGAAGTGACAGACTTTCTCTGACTTCCTAAAATAATTGTTAAAACTGTCAAACATTCATGCTTATAAATATTGCATCAAGAAAACAATACCTTTGTGCTTGAGTTGAGAGAGGCTTTTTTTTTTTTTTTTTTTCTGGAAACTTTCATTACACACAGGCAGGCAGTAAACCAAATTCTGGACTCCTTTATAGTAAATGTATATCTAGAATAATTGTACTGAGTACTCTGCATGATTTTCAGGACTTTTTCTATTAGCTTCAGGATTTCCTAGGCTGTTGATTCTCACAAGTGCATTATCTGACATAATATCACAAGAGATATTTAACAAATGCTATCAGCAGAGAACAAAACACATCAGAGCAAACACCAAGGACAAGCACCCCTGTTTGCTCAGCAGCATGATAAAGAGCAGATGCTGCACACAGAGCACTCTGAGAACATCTGAGCCCGATTTCCTAACCGTTTCCTTACTGCCTAACCTAGTATCAGTCTAGTATCTGTTGCATAATCACAGATCCTAATCAGAATTAATAATAAGCATAAATCCTCCACCTATATTCCATTCACTGTGCAATTCTTTGCATGGTGCAGGGTCGTGTGTGCAAGATATAAGAGCTTCAGTTGCAGTAAGAAAGAGTAAGATTAGAATTTAATGTCAATGGTTCAGCCATACACACAGCCTGACTTCCATGAGCACTGGCAAGAAGGAATATTAAGTCTCTGTCATACAGCTTTGCAGCTCTGCGTTCATAAATAAAGTGCTTTAAAATTCCAGCAGGATAGAAGGAGGTGTCATGGTTGAGCACACCTTCACTTTGGGGTAAAGTTGCCTTGAGCAATGTGCAGAAGTGAAGATGTAGCTCCCATTGCAGTGTAGTTCTAACCAAACCTAACCACAGAAAGACAAGTGACACCTCCATGGAAGACAGATATATGTAATTCAGTCAAGGGACAGATCCAATTTTCAGATGCGTAACATCTTACACATCTTTTACCCACATTCCCCCAGCCTTCTGGGATCAGGATTTCCTCTTTTCTCCCTGCTTGCTAGCTTTCCATATCTGACCTTCTTGCCAGCTAGGGAGCTAACTCCCCTTGCTTTATGCAGCCCTCAGCAGGGTTTTAAGGATTGTTATTGTTTTCCTGTGTGTTTCCACCTCTCTTTTTTCCTGTTCTCATGGAGCAGTCTGTTCTTGTTTACCTTCCCATCTCCTGTTATTGTCCATSCACCCCAGCCTCCCTCCCTGATCCTCTCCCACATACATCTTTATCTCTAATTACGGGAACAGCATCTAGCATTTACATGATGTTTCAGAAACAAAGGCCCTAATTCCAATAGTCGACACACAGGAGAGCTGTGATGATTTCAGAAGGCCACGCACAGAGGGCTTTGTCGCACAAGGAAATGTTACAGTATAAGTGATCTTACTCACCACCCCTTTTCATGGACAAAGATGAAATCAGTTTCACTTAGTTTTCAATGAAAAAATAAAATAAGAGAAGCCTCTCATTCAATGCCCTCAGTGCAAGAAATAAGTATTTTAGGTGACCAATTTCAATGTGCATTTTATTCCCCTCCAAGGTCTTAAAATGGGAGAAGAAAGTCAGAGTGACTTTCAAAACTATCTCAAAACATTTGTGAGAGTGCAAACAAAATCAAATTTCATTTCCATCCAGCACTTCAGATTTTATCACTTTAGTGATCTCACATTGCTACTTACCTCCTGCAAGGAAACTGCTGCTTAGAAACTCCCTCTATTCAGTAAAGTGAGAGAAAAGGATTCCTTGCATGTATATGAACATGCGCTCCTGCTAAGCAGAGCAATATTAATTAAGAACAGTAATTTTTGACAATTTTTAACTGAAATTCTGCACACTCCTCTGGCTTTGTAGAAGGTATAATGATGTTGAGCTAAAAGTAAGCATAATTTTTGGCCCATTGAACAGCGGTGAGAAATAATTTGATGCTGTCCCACCACCACTGCTTCACTGCAGGGGATTAAGAAGATGTGTGGTAATGGGAGTCTCCTATGAAGTATTTCATAGGCTGCATGATTACACTCTTAGAAAAGCGAAGTACACCTAAATATTGCTATTAAAGATATTAAAATAACATTTTTCATGTCATAGTTGCTAGCAGCTCTGTAAGTATGCCTGGAATATACATTTATGCAGATCCAATTAGATACTTCACTTTCAAGCAATGGACCCAGCAAGCCACTAACCAGATTATTTGGCAATAAACACATTTTTCTCAGGGGTTTCGTCTGAAAGCAGATCTCAAAGGAAGGAGTAGTCTGTTACAGTGATTTGAAGAAGAATTTATTTTCCAGAAAATCAACCTTTTGATGGAGAATGTTAGATTTTCCTTCATTGTGCCAGTTTTTGCCGGGAAAGCTGCCATAACCTATTTTGTTTCAGTCACCTCTGTCCCTACCAAAGGTTCTGTCCCACAGGAGTGGCTCTTTGCCCACAAGACTCCTCTCTTGGCTGGACTCCTTGACAGTATTCCTGCAATTCCCAGCTCAAGAAAAAAGGCAAATGTCATGCGTTTCTACACAGAAGCACTTAGGGAAAAGAAAGCAAAACATGTAGCATCACAATTTTAAAACATAATAGGCACCATTATCACACAGAATCACAGGATGGTTGAGGTTGGAAGGGACCTCTAGAGATCATCCAGTCCAACCCCCTGCTCCAGCAGGKACACCCAGAGCACRGGRCACAGGGCGGCATCCAGGCGGGTTTGGAAGATCTCCAGAGAAAGAGACTCCACAACCTCCCTGGGCAGCCTGTGCCAGGGCTCGGGCACCCTCACAGGGAAGAAGTTCCTCCTCACACGGAGAAGGAACTGGCTGGGTTTCAACTTGCACCCATTGCCCTTTGGTGGGCCAGCATCACTGGCCACCACCAAGAAGAGTTTGGCCTCCTTATCCCTACATTCACCTCTCAGGTACTTACACATATTGATCAGACCCCCTCTCAACCTCCTCTTTATCTGCATCAAGATGAAGATCATCTCTGAAGAAGCTCAGAGACAATTCAGAGACAATTTCTGTTGGATCGATTTGGTTGGGGATTCATAAGGGCAGAGCTCCCAGATTAGTAGGAGGACCTAGAGAGAGATGCTGAAATACAAAACGCGAATCATTCCCTGATTCACAATAAGCAGTCAGCTTTACTTGATCACAGAATCATTCCCCAGTATTCCTTCAGCCTCTGCCCACATACTATGTAGGTTTTCACCAAAGATAGCTGACCGGCCCTGAAGGAGTTTCTCACTGCAGAAGTCTGTGGCTTCACTGAAGGAACTCAGCACAGCCCAGGAAGAGATACTGGAGAACGTGGCAAAGACTCTGGCTGTCACCTGCCTTACACAGAAGCCTTGATCATCACAAAAGCCATTAACTGCTCTGTTTGAGGTTCAGGTACCTGTGACAAGCCTCAGACTGTGTTTGAGCATTTTCTTCTCATCTACGACAGCGTTTCTGCACAGCCTCCTTTTGGGTTGATACCAATATTGCTTTACAGGCTGTCAGTTATCACACTGATCCTTGCTTTGAATCAACACTGTCCTCCTATATTCAGGAAAGAAGCTCATTTCCTTACTACTCATTGTCCAGGATATCTGTAGTCAGCCCTGTAGCTTCACATCTTGGGTTTTCCTCCCCTTGGTAGTTATCTGAGAAGTCACTACTCATCGTATTGCAGCTCCCATTTGCAGACCACAGCTTTTCTTAATTGCAGAAAGATTACAGCAATAATATTAGAAGTAAGATCAGGATCCAAGCTGCTGTGTCCTGATACTGTGAGTGAAAGGCCTTGATCACCAGGCAGTGCTAGGATGACTCACTCTGAATGTCTAAATCATGCTTAGCCCACCAGGTGATGTCTGCTCTGTAATAAAAGGTTACAGCAAGCATGTTTGTTAGGACTGTGCATTGCGGTGAAATTTCATAGTCTGAAAGACATTGGAGAGAATAAGTCTGCTCTGCATAACAAAACTGGTTATGAAAATTGGCCTTATGTTAGCTTGGGAAAATCATCTTATTTTAGGGTCCACATGCATTCCAAGCACTGGATAATTTTTTTTTCTGTGCATTCTTCATTCCTGTAAAATAGAAAATAATGAAATATTTCCCTCGCCAACCAGAGGAACTCTCCAAAGTAACTCTGTCAGAGTGTCTCTGGTCTCCTCAGAGGATGACCAGCCCATGTCATCTGCTTAAAAGCTTGACTCATTTTTGGTAGATCTGAAATATAGGAGGGACCGCTTTGACTGTGACAGGGAGTTTCATTATTTCTTCTCCTGTTAAAGAAGAAACTGAAAGATTCATGAGTTTGAAATGAATAAATACATGGCAAACAAAGACTTGCAAGGATAAAGGTAATAATTAATTCAAGAAGAAACTAAACCCTGAGCTGCTTCATGTCTTGTTATCTTCTACTGGATCAAGAGTAATAATTTTCCCCACTCTTACATTACAAAAACATATCAGTTACAGGAAGGATGAGAGAGAAAACCTGGAAAAACTCTAGAATACCTAATAATTTTATAAGGTACCTCTTAAGTCTGAAAAAAAAAAAAAAAAGAATATTTACTCTAATAAAAAAGAGAAAAAAATGTGGGGGTTTTTTTTGACTAAGTCTTAATTAAAGGAAAAATAAAGCTTATGTAATTATATGTAAACATATAATTCAGTACGAGTATAATATTCTGAAACTACTTCAGCTTGACAAACATACAGACATATTGTAAGTAAGGATGGCACCAATACTTAGTTGGTTTCCTCARATTGTAACATTCAGAAAGCCACGGTATCTTGAATTATTCTGAACAGAAATTCAGCATGTTTGCAGAGGACTTGTTATTCCCRTCCATCCTGCCTCCCTGCAGAATTAGGCTACAATTAGGAGGGGAGTAAAYAGAGGACAGAGAGAATTTTCTTGCACTTCATGTCAACCAGCTTGCTGTTACAAACAAGTCTGATTCCAGATTAGAAGAGAAATGACTGTGCCTGAAATCCAGATTACCAGGTAGAGCACAAGATACAAGAGCAGAAAACACAACTATTCTGTGCTACCTGCAGTTAGTGGCATGGTGAGACAGAAGGGACAGAGTGGCATGTCCCTTCTGTGCATAAAATGAGGGAGGGAAATTTTGTTGGTGGGGGACAGAGGGTAAAAAATGTCTTTCAATTTCAATGATATCACAGCGTGCGGTGTATGTTCTGGCATTGGAGTGTGTGAGGGTTGAGAGCTCTCTTGACCCAAGACCATTACATCAGCTTGCTCACTGGTGCCTTCTCTTGTACAATTTCASCTCCAAAACGGACCTTCACCTGTGAAACAGACCTTTGACTCCATGATTATTACCATGCAGCATATCCTCATGTCCAGGAGCTGCACATTTTCCTGGAAAGGGAAGCAGAGGCGCACACATTCACCTTAAATAATAGTACCCAGCCACACAGGCCATAGCCACAGGGTCCTCACTCTTGCAGCAACCATTCCATACAGAAGAGGAGACCACCTTAACACAGCCTGTTCACTCAGACAGATCAGGGACAACTCTACACCTGTCTGTAAACCCTACATCCCTTCCTCCATGGCCACATGGCAGATGATGAGGTCATATGGARAGCCATACCAGACTCATACCAAGGCTGATAACACTGCTGCTGGCAGGGATGTTGTGCTTCATGCTTCCCAAATGGGAATGGGTGAGCAGGGTCAGGGCCTACCTRGAGCCTGGTACTGCACAGCTCTGGAGGAGGTTTGAGGAAGCCTCCTTCAACTCTGCAGGAATTCTTTAGGCAGAGCTACACTCAAATATTCTCCACTGCTCAGTTTTGAAGGCAAGGTGCTCTTGGGAGCACAAAGAGAGTGTTTGGAATTAACAGATCTAGAAATTTACTGGAGATTTTAGATTGTCTCCTGCGCAATATTTGCCTCTGGATCCTATGGGTATGTCCATGAATAACTTTTGATCTATTTTCACTGGCAAATCAGGAACAAGTGATCCTGACCTAAACAACTTGTTAGAACTTTCATAAAACAGAAGTTTTACTACCTATGTCAAGTGGTCTGTTTGTTGTCCAAAACCACCTGCTTCCGTCATTCCTGAAAGATAGAAATTGGTTTCAGAAGCAGGAAATTATGGTCTTTGGAAGCATTTTTTACGACACAGATAAGCTGCTGGGGTTAATTGTATAGCTTGATGTACCTCGTCCCCCAACTCTATCTTTGTGCAAACTCGGACTCTGTGCATAACACTGTGATTTTTAACAGTGTGGTTTGCCTTCACGCAGATCACACTCCAGAGTGGCCAAAACATCTGCAATATAGGCAATTAMCTTCTGCTGATACTGTGTTTGAACTCTGTATAGAGCTTCTATGACTTGTAGGACTGCCTCCAAAGCAGCCTCCCACACATGGGAGCTGGTTGTCCAGGACTCCCTTTGTCCAGAGAACACTTCTTATCCTAAGGTAGACTCTCTCAATTGGTGAGATCAGTTGCACCATAATCTTCATCAACTGCATTCTCTGGGAAYCCTGAAGCTATTAAGGCAGAGAGGAATCCCACCTCCAGAGCTCAAGAAATTGTTAAAATTGCAGTAATGCATTTCTGTGACCACAGCACTTGTTGCCCCATGTGTAAGGTCTCCCACACCAAATACAAGAACTCTTTAGGATTAAATAAATGATAGTGCCAGGATCTGGAGAGTATCCAACAGTGTTTTCTTGTTGCTACAAGTGAGAAATTCATATGGCTTCAGTCAACAAAAKGGATATCCTGAAAACCGGAGTGAGGTAGGGCAACAAGGAAAGAATTAAGAGGGCATTTGCAGCTAGGAAATATGGCTCMGGGTTTCAGAAAGGAGAGGGGAAATAGAAATTGCACAAATCTGCCGTTCTGAACAAATGTTGCATTACTTCCCATTGTATACACTTGAATGACGACATCTTGAATCTGAATCTTTGGGGTCCAGCTGCAGGACCAAGAGTCCAAGTACTGGCCTGTGCATGTCAAATGGGCATTTGGCACAGCATACCAAAAGGTTGAATCTTCCCTTTGACCATGCCCTTACAAGAGAGATTCATCCAGACAGGCCTTGGGTGAAGTCAGAGTTGCTSTGAGCTCAGAGTGAATCCCCATCCTTGCTGAAGGTGGCACAGCCCTGGGAGAACTGAAAAAAATGATATTTGAGGAATCAGGGAATTATTATCCCTCTATCTTCAATTTCAGGTGGCAGAAGCCAAGGACAGAGCATGAGGCTAGAAACAAGCCAAACAAGTCCAAACATATTTTATTTAAGGGACTTCATCCTTTTTTAAATATTTTGTATTTCCAACAAGGAAATCGAAACGAAGGGGCCACTTCTCATTGCACAGAAAATAATTCAGGGTCCAGTTCTGAATCTTTGTTCTAGGTCTATCTCTTGTATCAGTTTTGTGCAAGTACCCTCATTATGCCATGAAAAAGACAGAGGTTTTTTTTTTTTTAAGACTCAATGCCTATTCTATTTGCAGCTTTTGACTCTGACTTGAAAATCTTTTTAATTTAAAAATATTCATCTGCATGCTGACAGTGAGCAGGGCCTTTATCCAAATGAGGGAGTGAAACGTCAGCAATGCTTCTCTGGTTAACATGAACTATTGTTCAAGCTTTCACCTGAGCGTTATTAAAAAAGAAATTATGACTATTACAGCTGCCATTTAAGGAACGTGAATTGGAGACTGGCACATTTTTTCTTTCTGCTGTTCTGCAGTTGTCTTCATAGGGCTCTATGTGCATATGTGTACTTGCCTCTCTGGTGGAAAGTCTTCAAAAGTATAAACAAGAGGGCCTAGGGATATTTATATAAGAAAAAAAACCTCAGTGTTGCAGTTTCTCCTTATGTAACTCAGCAGCTGGCATCAGTAAAGATAAAGATGATTTTGCAGCTCTATTGAAAGGCATCAGCTATTCAGGGTGGAGCCAAACCTAAATCCAGTAGCTGCTACATACATTTTCCTTTTCCTGTCACAGTCTTAGAGCCTCATAATGTTCATTCATCAGGACCACAGGCTGGATCAGGATAGCAAAGGGCTCTGACACAGCTCTCATTAATGTCTAAGGTGTTTAAATGCCTCTGAGCCTTGAACGCCAGTCTCCCCAGTCAGCTTCCAGGGTTGTGCATCAGAGGCATCAACCACATTTGCTCCATGCCAGGCCTGTCAGGATGCAGAAAAATTCTGTATTTCTACACATATTCAGTTAGAGAGAGAGATAAATTCGTGTGAATCATTTTCCTTATGGATTCTCAGGGCCTTTTTGTATTGATTTCACAAATAACTGAAAGGAAATCTTATTCTTTTAACAAAAACAATTCTTCATTAAATTACGGTAAAAAAAAAAAAGAAAAAATATTTAAAGCATGATCTTCTTTATGTATTTGTTTTCACAATCCCAGAAATTTTGGCTTCCCTACCTTGTATAGCAGGAAGATCTAACTGCCTTTGCTGGATAGCACCTCCAGCTGCCAGGACGAACAGCATTAGGTCAAGATCAACATGAATACTGCGCATTTCAGGGAATGCAGTCTCTGTGTGAAAATCCTGGGAAGGGCAGCTTTGCTTCAGCACTGAACCAGTCTGTGCCACAGTATCTCATATGCTTTTAGTGCGGAGGAACTGCTCTGAGTCACCAGGGAGCCGCACTGCGAGCAAAAATTGACAAGATGGGGAAAGATTAGCAGCAAACTGAAGATTTCAGGCTGCAAGAAAGCAAGTCATGTTCTTTTGTTTGTCTTCTTCGCACATTACAAGAACTGGAATTCTTTCAACAAGAGAAGCAGGCAAGTCATTTAAAACTAATGGAAAAGAAATATTTCCCCATGCTGCACTTCATTAACCTGTGGAATTGGCTGCTGCAACATATCCAGGAGACAGAGTAGCAAGACCAACTAAAAAGAATATGAAAAAAATGAAATATTTATAGGTCTAGTGGAGAAAAAAGCACAATGACGTGAAAGAGGACAGCAATTATTTATAGAAGGGACAAAAACAACTGTGACTCAGCATTAAACTAGGCTCTTAATAGACAGAAATTTGCTTTAGAGGTCTATAATTGTTTACTGTGAGGCTTCTGGTGACTTTACCTGGAGCAGCTAATCTAGTCACAGTCTGAGATGGGACTTTAGGCTTAAAGAGTAGAAGGTGAGCTTTCTTATCTATTTTTCTTGTCTAAGAAGAGTTTTCTTATCTATTAAGGTGGTAATGTTAAGGAGTAACGAATACTGCACACTTCTTCAGGCCTGAAAGGTCCTCGCTGAAAAGAGCAACAAAAATTAGCACAGGTCAGAAGTAAGGTAGGCTGCTGGGTTTTTTTTTTTTTTTTTTTTTATGTTACAATCACCATAATTTCAGTGCAAGAAAGGGAGGAGCTGAGACTTCGACTTTTCTTTATCAGGCTGAAAAACAATTTCAAAGTAGAAACTCCTGCTCATAAGTTAAAAGAAAAGATGAAGCCTTTCAGATGAGTGAATTTGATCTTGCTGAATCAGTAGCAGCTCCTAATTTGCTTGCAAGATGGTTTTATTGCCTTCAATAAGGTGGACTTAATTCACTAAATAAACAAGTTAAATCAATAAGACTATAAATCCAACTGTAAATCAATTTGGACTCTCTCCAAGATGAACAACAGCAGARTTATATCTTCCCAGATGTTGTGAGTCAGCTAACTACATATACGCTTCTTGCAATTTGAAATACCCTGTCACGTTACACTGCATTCACGAAACATTTTAAACAGAATATAAAAAACTTATGATTCATTCAAAACTTTCTCAACTATTGCTTCTACATATCTGTTCATAACTGTGTGTATGTCAAGTGGTGAAAACTTTCCTCTAGTGCTTTGGGYATTGCAAACCTTAGATAACATAATAGTTTTCTTTCTTTAGAACTACAGGATGGTGGAAAAGTCTAGGTTGGAAGAGGCTCTGATGAGCGTATGATCCAATCTTATGCTGGAAAGAACACTTCAGCTTTGTTTGTCCTGGGTCAAGCTGGGCCTTGAATATTTGCCATAAGAGAGATTCCACCAGTTTTGACTTATTCCAGTGTGACTTTTTTCTGAATTCCAAGCAGAAATTCCTCTGGAGCTGTGCCGCCTGTGATCTCCGTCTCGTTTCAAAGAAAGTTCTTCACTCTCTTCTATCTCGTCTATAACCACCTGTCTTGTGTCTCAGGACTGGGATTGCATCGCCTCCCCACCACAGACCTCCTCTTCTTTTGGGTGGACAAACCTTATTCCTTCAAACTGTCTTCCTTTGACAAGTCCTCCAACCCTCTAACCACCTTAGCAGCTCCCTGTTGGATCTCCTGTTGTAAATGTTGCTTGAGGTGCGGAGACCAAAGCTGGGCCTTGTGTTCCTGRTGTAGCCTAACAAGAAAGTGAAAAGGCAACTGCAATGAGGTAWCTGATACATCTGGGCAGTTCTTTACTATATGAAAAAATTTCTGACATCTTTGTGCCACCACAGGGAATAAAAAGACATCATGAGCTCCCCTTCCCAGACCTCCTGGCACAGGCATACCGTCTGAAAGACAGCAAGCTGTCTGACACCTTTTCTTTGCAGAACATATAAGCTTAATTCACTTTCTTTTATTGGTACACAGGAAAAGAACTCATTTCTCATTTATTAATTGAATACCTTATAATTAAAAAATTTGAAAACATTGGGCAAAACATAAAAAGGAAAGAGAAAGAAAAGGAAAGAGAAACCTTTTATCAAGGTTGAGAGCAGAGAAGATCTCTAACATGGAGATATTGTAAAGACATRATGATCCTAAGATTCCTCACACAAATTATTCATCTGTTGGGTGCACTCTATGTTGGATCTACTACCTAAGAAACTACTCAGGAAGTTGAAGGCAAGAGCTTTCACTTCCCACTGGGGCACCATATCACTATCATGTTGTATCCGAAGAACTCATCACAGGATGATGTCAGTCAATAGTGTTGGAGGTTCAGCGCACAGGAACAAAATAGTAAATGAGCAAAACCAAACCTAGATAGAGTCTCTTTGAATATTTAAAATTTAAATGAGAATTTATAAGCTAAAAATTTGGAAATACTGTCTCTTCCCCAAAGAACAAACAAACAAATAAAAYATAGTCCAAGTGCAGATAGTCTAATAGGGAGGGACAGGAAAGGATACTGAAGGGATTCCGTAAAGATTGCAGACAAGGAACAGACCTCTTGGAGATAACGAGGCCGCTGRAGTGACATCTTGAGTAACAGACTAAAACAATAACCACTTACATACAGGCATCTGAACCGTATTGTAAATCACGAGTTCACCATCATTTGCTCCTAATTTCTTCTTTTTAGCCAGCATTGCATGAAGGTGGGAAGATCCCTGTGGATCGTGCTGTGCCACTGCTCCCACATGGGTCCTTGGGGAGACAATGCAGTTAGATTTTAATCACCCAGATAGAGCCCGCCTGTCCCTCTGGATTTAGCCCCGGTCTGAAAGCAGCTGGGCAGGGGACAAGCCAATCCCAGGACTTCCCTGCCACTATGACAACAAAACCTGATTGTATGCATGAGATGAGAAAGGCAGTTTTGCATTTGTTGGCTGTTTCCTAGGTCTGTGGAGGAAACTGTGTGCTTTTGATTTTTAAATTATACTTTCTTTCTAAAATACAGCTGCTGCCATCTCTCCTTTATTATTTCATAATCAATGGATATAGCAATTAAAACTTTCATTAGTTTGCAGTCATCAACAATTTGAAGAGAAGTATCTAGTTATTTGGTTCAGAAAGAGCAAGGCAGATTTGAATACACAAAAATAAATAAATTTAATTTCTAGAATCCCATATAGGTTTCAAGTGCAATTTTTGATTGCACGATGTCTTTCTGGACCTCAGCTCTGCATTTGATCAGATATCTTATTGTTAATTAAATTAGTTTTATGCTTGTATTTCTTTTATTGTTTTACGCTTTTATAATGTGGGTTTATTGGAATATTTCCCATGACTTGTCCTTTTCAGGTATTTGGATCAGTAATTATGTCCTTCTTTCCCTCTGTGTTGCTGTGAAGGAAATCTCTTCCCTGTGTGAGACACCTTTCAGATGGTGCAATAACCATGACTGAAAAGTTTTTATGTATGTTAAAAATATATTATGTTCACAAGCAAAATTTTAGAATTATTAAAATTATAATTACTATCAATAATTAACAGTAATTGTTATTAGCAACTACTTAACAAGTGGTTCCACAATGGATTTGCATAGAGGGAAGATCTGAACAGACACCAAATCCTTCACCCAGACTCCCATTTGTTGAATTGGCTGGCTGGAAAGTTGAAAATAAATTGGTATTTCAAGAGTTAGAAGGATGCTTTGTGGAAGAAAAACATAGCCTGCTCACATGAKGTTAGACAGGATCTCAGAGTTTCCAGAGGAATTAGTGGACTTTTGGGGCGCTTATCCTTTCTTGTGCCTGGTGAGTTGCTGGTTCTTCATCATAAAATTCAGTTCACAGAGTTCTGCCACAATCTCAAATTAAAAACCAGTGTGAAAAACCCTGTGCATGGTACCAGTATCTGCTGGCATATGTCACTCAGAGGACCCTGTACAACAGCTGTAGGATCTAAAAGGTGAGAGCATATATTTTCAAGTCTCATTGCTTTTTGCTTTCCTCAGAAATGGGGAAAAAAACACACACACAAAAAAAATACAAAAGAAAAACACAAACCCTTCAAAACAGACTGATATTTCTAGGTAATCAGGTTTTCCTTTCATGGTTCAGCTGAAATTCTTCTCTTGTGTACTGTTATAGCATCTTTCTTAYGACATTCCTGTTTAAACCCAAAGACAGCTCATATATGAGTGAATTTTGCCTTCTGAGTTGCAAGATATTTTCTCCACACAGCAGAGCAATGAAATAGAGAATTTAAAAAGTGATGGCTATACTATTTCATAGCCCTGCCACAGACAGAAAATAGTAGCAGGATTGCAAACTGTCCTGTTTCCTCGCTGCTCTGTCAAAGGCCACATAGGCACATGTGTCTTTAATGCTGAGGCCTGTAAACTGCATGTAAGCATCGCTGAGACTGGAACTTGGAGACTTACATTAAACAAATGGAGGTATTTAGAGAGACTCCTTGAGCATCCTGATGGAACTAATCAAATTTCACAAACTTTCTGACTGGCACTCAGAAAAGAGTTTTTGGATTTTCAGTCTTGTGAGGAAAGAATGGATTTTCAATTCTATCAAAGTATTTTTTCCACTGATTTTCCTTTTATCAGTTTTATCACTTAGCAGATTATGGGAGMCAGAATAACACTGCCATTCTGAATTCACTGGCTCTGACACACCACGTTATTTTAATTAAAAAGACTTCAGAAAACTAGTATTTTGGAAGTCTGAAATATTATTGAAAATCTACAGGAAATTTATCCTTGAAATATATGCAGAATCTGTAGGAAAAAATATCCACAGAAGCTGTGGACACACTGGTTTCCCACCCCAATTTAAACCACATGTTCTAGAGACCTGTCAAAAGACTGGAATCCACATGAGGTCATTCTCGTTTTGCCCAATACCCAGCTTTTCATTAGCTACATTATCAGMCATGGACCTCTTTACTTCCCATAACCATGAGCTCTTTTAAAAGAAAATCTCTTCTAAATGAAATACAGAACAACATTTGTGGCCTAGACAAATCTGAACAAGAATCTCTCTGGATGTATTTCAAGGGGGCTGTGAAGAAATGGCAACTTGGGCTTCTGTGTGAGAGCTGTGCAAAATGTTTTCTATGAAAACTTCCACCATGGTTTCACATCATATACTAGGTCCGTTTCTGTCTCAAAACAATGGTTTGATTTGGCATGTAGGTAGAAATATAAAGAAAGGGAAAGTTAAATCTCTTTGGTGTGGCATTTTTCTCCCTATGTTATTTTAAAATATCAGTTTGTTGTATGCCCTTTAGCGCCATTGAAGTTTTCAGCTGCCACCCTTACCACCAAAATACAAACAGTCTTCAAAGAAAATCTTCACCATTTTACTCAAGTGGAAAACAACACCAAGATTTTCCCCCTTACAATTTAAAATCTCTTTTTTTATATAAATTTTTTTAATGCTCCTCAGTGTCAGCAGTCAAGCTCCACTCTATTTTGGCTATAATCTGCCCTGCAGTATCTGGTAGCTATTTTTAAAATAGGCCATATTGTGCAGTTTTGCAGTGCAGCAGTAGGAATGAGGTAAGAGTCTGGAAGATCAGTATAATCAATTGAACACTCCAAATTGGTTTAATCCAACTTCTTCCAGAGAACTTGGGACCAATGCCATTGTTAGTCCAAAAGTATCATTCTTGAGAGAAGTTTCTTTATAGTGGATTGGGATCAGATTGACCAACATCTGGAGCACTGCAGCTAGGGTTCATGTTACCTAGCTTCACACATCTGAAAATTAGGCATCTAGACTAAGCTAAGAATCAATACTCTCCCTGCAGTCATCATCTCTGTCAAAATGATGGACAGCAGTGTAGGGAGAGTAATTTATCCTACTATGAATATGATGTAGAGTGATTTACAAACTAGAAATACCTAGAGCCATTAATTTTAGTGGTTTAAAGTTTGTCAGAAGATCCACTTCCCAATTTCCCCTCAAAAATTGAAGAGAAAAAATATTTGACTTTGTGCTGAATAACACAGACCTCCTCAGTCAGTGTCAAACACCTTTCAGAAAGCCTTGGAGACCCACATTTTATCTCTTAAAGGCAAGCAACATTAAGTCTGTAAAAAAGGATGAAATCATTCTAAGAAAGTCTGCCTAATTCTAGAGGTGAGGTGCCTGGTCACAAAGATATAATTCACTGTCTGCAGCACAGGAGGACCAAGGAGTTTGAAAAGAAACACACAGCATCAGTAAAACAGGTTTCACTTCATTAATCTTCATTGACTCACAAGGCAAAAAGGATTTTGGCGTTCTCATGTGTATTAKCCATCCCTGCAACATGCAAACCAAGAAATCAGACTCCCTCCTGCACAAGCCATGTCTCAAACATGATGGTTTCTGTTGAGGCAAAGGGTAAGGAAGCAGCACAACTCATGTAGCATTGGGTAATAAATGGACATAGCCACCAGTGGCAGATTATCCCCAACCAGCATCGCCTGGACTAGTCCTGTTCCATGATGCCCTTGCATGGAATTGGGCAGGTGCAGTTTCAACACAAACTGAGGCAGGCTTCTGTGTCTCTGTGGGCTCCCAAACATCTTGGGCGAAACACTCAGGACAAGACCTGGGAGAGTCATATCTCATCAGCATGTTTCCTACTTTACTTCACCATTACATTGCACCATAGTGTGACAGACTGAAATGCCTAGTCAGGAAGATCTGCAGTTCTTCAAGACAGGTCCATACTGAAAACAGTCTGAAGAGATARTCAAGAAGACCAGGCTTGTGACTGTGAAAAATGTGTGTGAGAAACACAGCAACCCCTTTGAGAGTGAACATGCAGGTTCACAGATCTTCAGCTCAGCTTCCCAGTCCTGTGGCATGATTACAGGGATAACTTTCCTTCACGTGCTGGCTCCGATCTCTTAGAGCAGGGCCAGGTCAAGGCTGGGGATCTCTAGGCCATGAATGATGCACTGTGCAAAGGGCCCTCAGCCTCATGTCTAGCTATAGCAGTTTCAGCATGGTCATAGGCTCACATGGAATTGCTATATCAGGCAATTGTAACTAGTTAGGGTGTCTATACACATGGGGAATTGATAAACTGGAGAAACACTATGCAGACACATAAGGTTGCTTAAGYAGTGCCTTTGCTTTGCCAGGAAATTTCTTCTTATGGCTATGGCCAAAGCTGGAAATATTTTTCCAAATAATTTTCCCATTCCTAGTGTTTGTGGGTGTTTTTCTCTTTTTCTTCATTAAACTGATAATTTACAATTGCCTCTAAACAAAAAGCAGAGGCACTGTGCAATCATGTTGAGGACAGTTGGTCTGTTTGGTAAAATGTGATTAGTTCTTTTCTTTCTCTTTGCTATACTGCCAAAAACCTTCTCTCTGTAGAAGCCCCAGTTCATGCCAGGAACTAGGATTTGCTCCCCTCCCTGTGGACAATGCCATGCACTGCACTTTTTTCTGCAAGGCAGTAACATTCCTCTTGGTGGACAGCAATGAAGGATGTAATCCCATCTGTTCATCCATTGCTAGCATCCATCAGTCCACTAAAAGAGCTAAAGGAAACACAAAACAGATTTAAACCAAGCTGCAGAACATAAAATAGCTCCATTATGTTCTCCAGAAAATGAGAATTTTCTAAGTTTACGGCCCTTCTCATCCATCTCTCTCCTTCCCTCTAGATCTGCACCAATTGGCCTGGACAGCARAGAAACATTGAGAGAGGAACACAAACACAGACAGATTCTCCTTGTAAATGCGGGATAAAGACACAGGTGCTGTCTGCTCCTTCAAGCACCAAGTGAACTCAGGAAGACCAGATAACAACTTGCTAAAGTGGAGGACACGTCATACTTTGTAAGAAGTCTCTGATACCAAAACTTCTCCCTCTCCCATGGAGTCTGGAGTCTGACAGRTGTCAGACACCCACTGCAGGCCTTTTTTTTTTTAATCTTTCTTTAAGGATATTCTCCAGTGAYCAGTACTTACACCATTTGCAGAAACAGACGCTCCCTCCCTGACCGGTTGTATGAACTTTTACAACAGGATAAGCAAAGATATGGGATCAAGCATGCTGTGATGGGCAGAGGTTGGGTTCTTCCCTCCAACCACTGATGTGGACATGAAAAAGCTCAAAAGGGCCAGAAATTTACAGTTTTTCAAAAAGAACAATATCCAGCAAAGAAAACAGATAGTTGATATATAACCTTGATAACCAGATATATCCCTGATGTACCTAAATGTAAGCTAAATTCCTCAGGAAACTATTTTCTTTTCTTTCTTTTTCTTTCCCTCCAGTAAGCTTAGTACCTCAATGAAGCAAAAGAAAAGTTGAGTCTTTGAGAGCTAGGTGATGATAAAACTGAACAATGAAAATGAAAGATTTGCAGTGTTTAGGGCTGTGATCTTTGTTGGAGGCTTAAGCATGGGGATGGCATCTGGGTGTTTAATTTAGAAGTACTTTAAAGATAAACACTGAAGCATGGTAAAGAGATAAAAATGCAGCAAGGAAGAGCTGTTACAAGAAAAAGCTTACTGGAAGAGATTTTCAGTACTTAGTGCAACCTGGAAAATGTACTCCTTGCCCTCATGAAGGTGGGTTTATAAATGTAGTCTATCACTCTGCAGTGCTGTCTGTCAAAGATTTTCACAATAATGTGGGTGGGTTTTGCCTGCTTTAGGGAAAGAGATTTTATTCCCCATTGTAAGAGAACTGAAAATCACTTGTTCTCCCCTGGCTAACTACAGATGTTGACACTTCCCTGTAACATACTAACATAAMATTGCATGTTCCTTCTCCCAGAATCTTCAGCAAAAATTTGAATATATTACAACTTTCCTTATTCACCAGAGCTAGGGAAGTGAGGGAAGTGATCAGGAAGGATGGGAATGGATTAACAGACCAGACCTCCAAAGGGGAGTACTAATACCTGTATTTAGCAAAACAAAATTTTGAAGCAAGAATGCATTCACACATTATGATTCAATAATCAGAGTTCAAAATATTTGAAACATCACAGAGCACTGATTTTTGGAATACTGTAGTAAATAATAGGATGGTGTTAGAATACGCTTAAAACACAAGTACTAGAATACATTTGTTGATGCATCTACTGACATTTCTTCTCCCGTCACTGCTGACACACAGGTCGTGCCTGACACCCACAGTACCGTGCTCTGTTACATGAATATAAACACACTGGGTTCTACTTTTTTAACAGGTATCATTTCTCGGTCTTCACAATTTAACCCTTGTATCTAGTAGAATCATCTGGACTCTTTCAGGGTACTGGATAATTGTACTCCTTCATATCTCTCCAAATATTTCTAGAGTGTGTTGGCAAAGAGCATGGGATCACCAAACTCTGTAATATCTCTGAGTTAAGACCTGGCTGATCAAATTTGTTGATGACATAGAAATTGATAGATCAATTAGAGCCTCAACCATCACAATATAAAACACGACTCCACAGGACTCTCCTGAACTCGTCTGGAGATTGTATGAGCTCTGCAGGGGAGGCTTAGTGTCATTCGAGAAGAGATTTTTCCCATTATGAAACACAAAAATGGCAAATAAACATGTCCAAAATTTGCTATACACAATTTGCAGTTGAGTTGCCCTGCTCTGCACTCCAGTATATATGTGCAGAAATACTGAGTTTTCTAACACCTTAAATTGGCGACTTTTTTTTAAGAGTTCTGCAGTCCTGCTAAGAGCAGCAGATATGCTCTTTGTGCTGCTAGACCTATACTGAGCAGCAGTGGTTTCCGTACAGTTTGAGGAAATGCATGTTTCYTCCACTGGCTCTCTCTTTCCCAAGCTCAACAATTGCAAAGACAGCAAGATGAAACACGTAAGAACAATCATATTGGAAAAGACCAAATGTCTAGTCTAGAATCTTAGCAACATCCGAAAAAACACATACTAAAGAAAATGTGCAAGCTCAGGATATGCCACCAGTGATACTTCCCCTATTATAGCAGTCTTGAAAAGCTCCATGGCTCAGGAAACTTTGAGCAGAAGTCAATGACTGTATAGCAATAGGTCTGAACTTTTCCCCATGAATTTGTCCTGCCAGTTTCTGAACCAATGCCATACCAGCCCCATAACCCTATGGAATAAGGAACATGTCCTGTCCTTGCTTTTGAAGGTGCTGCCTTTTGAGTTCATTTGGGGATCCTTATTTCTTATACTATAAGAGCAATTTCCTTCTCCATTGCTCATAAGATAAACCCTTCTCCTATCCCCCTCTTCCTGCAGCATCCCAGTCAGCTTAGTCCTTCCGGACCCTTGCCCATCCAACTTCCAGCATCCCACCATCATGCACATACATGCAAACCAATGCAGGATCCTCAGCCCTAGCTGAGAGCCAGAGCAGAAATACTAACAGCAGATAAGAAAACTGTGAAATCAAATTAGTGTTGTCCAAAAATGACTGGAAAAATAACCGAAGGGAACAAATGTTATCAGAGCATCTGCTTCTATAACTTTCCCTCAAGCATAAAGCAAAAATCACAGCAATTTCCTTTTGTGTTTCAGGCTGAATTTGTAGAGAAATGTATGGACAGGACTGCAAACAAGAAAAGCTACTTATATTTTGCCACTTGATCAAAAATTCTAATTATTGTGGAAAAAAAATCACCTGTGTGCAGCTGAGCATCAGTAGGACTTCCTATCAGATGCTTTAACTTTCTCATTGCTAACTCTGATAAACTGTGTCTGCGGCATCTGAGACACATCCAAACCAGCAAAATGTGAATTTCATTAATCATAAAAATCCTATATGACTGGACTGACAGCTACTATGAGAAATGTCAGTCTCCAAGTAATACAGACACGAAGAAGTAGCTTATAATGGAAAAGCAGCCTCACTTGTAACTGGAACATCATGAATTAAAGGCAATAATTGGCCCACAAGCAGAGAATAATGCCACTATTATTCTTACTACTTGTCACTTTAGATCTTGATAGATGATAGCTCTTAGATGATATCTCCAAGATATTCACAGCTAGAAATTTCTGACTGGTATCCATGAGAAGAGCTATTCCCAATCTATTTGAATTGAAGATTGCAAATAATCTTGCCTGTTGACCAGTGTTTGCCATGCAATTTCAGGGTGAGAAATTGACACGCTTTGAATAGCATCAAATTTTCTTTGAAGGCAACAGCAACTTCTGTGCAGTATGTGTTTCTGAGCTTTAAAATAATGATGATTTTGATTTTCCAGTCAGATTTTTACCTAGTGAGAATAAACTCTGTTTACTGAAAATGAAATCTGTTACCAAGTCCTACCAATTTTCTTTGTACAAGAAAAGTGAAGCAACATTGAAAGCACCTCAGATTACTCAGTTTAAGAAAGGAAAGTTGAAATAGAGACTCAATCAAAGTTTTTTAACACCTGTAGGATTTCTGCTACATAAGAGCTGCTTAACTCTAGAAAATATATGAATTTGATACAGGGTCAGAGAAAACGGTAAAACCTCCAGAGTCACYATGCCTCTCTGCTTTGGAAAATTTTAAGCTGCAGACATTAACCAAGGAGTTAGATACACAACTCATACACACACAAAAAAAATGGCCTTTCATAAGGTACATGACTTTGAGTTGACTTAATCTGTACTTTGAACAAAACATTTCTAATCTGTCTGTGCATGCCTCTGAAATTGCTGTAATTTTTTTCTTTGGTGGAGCTCCTCATTAAACTGGGTCTGGATGACCTAGTCAAAGAATTGTTCTTCCTGAGAAGAATCTGCAAACACAGATGGGAGCATGATGTGCCTGTATTTTTCTGAAGAAAAATCAAAACAAAACCAAAAACACTTAGATTAAAAAAAAAAAAAAAAAAAAAAAAAAAGACTTTGTCCAGACATACCAGTTCTGGTCCAGGGATGTTATCTGCCAACTGTTGATCAGCTACTTCAGTTTTTGGTTGCTATGTTTTTTTTTTTTTCCTTAGCCTTTTATTTGCTGAAGAGCCATTTCCTTGCTGGAAAACTTTCAGAGCCTTTAGAACTAAAGATTTTCTTTTCTGTCTATCATCTTTTTTCCCTACCTAACGTCAGTCATCTGAATCACACTGCTTTCTCTGGAAATGCTAAGTACTGAGGAGAAACCATGCACCTAGCTTGATTTCTTGAACCATCTGCATGAAAGTCATGGCCTGAATTTCCTCCCACTGTGATGGGAAATTTTGGCACCCTCTTGTCTCACCAYAGTGTTGATAATAAATCAATATAATACAAGAATCTTTCTTCCAGACCTCTCTGATAGTGTAACATTTTGCTGCCAGACATTCATACTCAGTTTTACCAAATGTACTATTTCTTTGTAAACTGTAGTCATAGATAAAGTTGAGATTTGTCTGTGTCCTTAAACTGACCATATACAACCTGTCTTCTAAATGAGTGATGTTTTTTCAAATAAGAGAAGAGCTGGAATCCAAGCAAGTTTACAGATACAGGATCAGAAGTGTGATATAAAAGGAAGGGAGGACAATTAAAAGCAGCCGGTGTCACCTTATCCAAAAAATTACTTCCTTTGTATTGATGTCTAGATGTAGCACATGAAAGATGGAGAATCAAAATATCATTTGTCTAACTTTCTATTTTAATACTTTGCCTCAAAGGAAAAAGTAGACCCATTCTGACAAAGTATGATTAGGTAGAAGGAACATAAGTGTTAAATCAAAGTCCAGGGGACTTAACACTTAATTTCAAAGTACTATAGGAAAGCTCAGTCTTATGACTAGAATTAAACTGGATTCCATAAGAATCAAAGCATGACGGAGCTGCATGGTTCTGTGCAACAGAGATACCATTGCCAAAAAGGGCACAGTGCTAGCTAACAACCATAGCAATTAGTAAAGTSTTCTTAGAACAGAAAACATTGCAGAAGTCATCCCAAAAGAGGCACTAACAAAAGAAATAAGAACACCATCAATCAGATGAGCAACACTAATGCTAGAGGCCAGGATCTTGAGAGGGTAGAAAAGGAAAGGAAGAGAATGAGGAAGGGAAGAAGATGTCATCAGGCAAGAAGGGTAGTTAGATATCTTGCAAAACATAAGTCGTGGCCGATATCTACAGTGTATCTTGAAACTCTGATTAGCATAGGAAGATAGCAACTTCTGAACATTGCTGAGATTGCAATATTATTTTTATTAAGCTTTGAAATAAAGCATGCTGAAGGAGAGAAGAGCTTTTAATTCTAGACTGAGTAAATCTATTGCATTGGGGAAGAGGGAAAACTCAGTTTATAAATGATAAATGTGAGGGCTGTTTGCTGCTAGAAATGGGTTAAATACAAATCATTAAATAAATATTAAGAAATAAAAAATGATTGTTCTTCCTCATTTGTAGCAGTCTGTATGGAGGATCAGATATGCATCTAAATGAAGTCCACAACTAAATAATATTTCTCTCACTGTGGGAGAATTTGCAGAATAGTATTTGCAGTGCAGCAACAAGGCACGAGCTGTTTCCTCAGGCCTCTTTGGGTGCCAAGACTGTCAAACCTGAATACTGAATAAACTCCTGAAACAGGGTTAGCACATATACAATTGAAAAAAGAATCAGCTCTCCTATTTCTGCAAGTCTTAGAGTTGAACACTGAATAGATCAGAGCTGGCAAAATAAATCCACAGAGATTTCCTAGATGAAAAGACATTCTTCAAATTCTTTCCTGGAAGGCTATTTCAAAGCCAAAGTATAAACATGATTTGAATAACAGAAGGAGACAGAGCTGGGAGATTCAGCCACTGAGGAATTTAGCCTATCAATTAAGGAACGGAGGAAGGTGCCAAACACAAACCTGTAATGAAACAGTCTACCTAAAAGCAAATTTAGTGAGGGCTTTGCATATGACATAAGGAAAACGAGACATCGTGTCACCCCAGAGGTTAATGCAACCACAGCAAATGGAGTGTCCCAGATCGCTGGCAGAGGATTTTCTCTCTGTGGCCATTAAGCATCTGTTTTTCACATTGAAAAGTGTCTCTCCTGCAGTGAGAGGCTGGGAGAGGCAGAGGGACTTGTATGTGTGATTGGATTTGAGCTATCCAGCCTTGCTGCTGGCACTGGAGAAGACTGAGGGGTTCCTGCTGCAAGGCCCTTTTCAAAGTCTTTGGTAAACCTGACAGGACCCCACAGAGGCTGGGCTAGCTTTCATGAAATGCAGTATGCCTAATTGCCACTGGAAAAAAAATTATTTTTACTTTATTCCTGATTTCTTGCCTCCCATCTCTATAGCCCAAATCATGCAGATGAGGTGCCCTGCAGAAGGTCCGTATGGAAACACCAAGGAGGGCAGGTCTTGGAAGAATCTGGTGACAAAGGTGAGGTCTCTCTGTGGGGAAACCAAGCTCTTCAGGATRGAAAGCTCAGGAAGCAGGTGGCAGGTTTAACCCAGGCTTTCAGCACAGACCTCACTGGCAGCCTTAAAAAAAAAGTCCCTTTCAACTAACCTTTAAACTTCTGGAGAGAAAAGGGCTGGAATGGTTCTAAATCAGATTCACATGACAAATTAGAATTGTTTAAAAGGACACTTGGGCTGCAGCTGAGGCCYACTGATTAAATTTTCTAATTTAGACAAAACACCCAACAGCATAACATTGATTTTTAACAGTCTGTGGAAAGACATCAAACCCTCTGAAGCCCTGGAAAAAAAAAAAAAGTTGGATCGAGTTAATACAGTGCTTCAAAGTGTTTTGGTTTGTAGGCTGGCTTGGAGAGGTGTTGTTTGTCTTTTTTTTTCTCTATTATTTTTATTGCTGTTTTTTTCTGTGCTTTGTTTCTGCATGCCTGCAGAGAACCGCATGCCCTKCCTCCTCTGCTGAGTCAGGCACCGACGCACAGTGTGCCAAGGGTTGCTCACAGAAGGGTCTTTTAAGGGCTGTTTTCCAAACTTTCTAAAACAAATAGACTGCTGTCTTCTGCAAAGATCCTCAAAACAATTATAGCTACTTTTTTTTTTTTTTTTAATTATGGATTCAGAATTTTCTCTGACAACACAACTTCATTTTCATTCCTGGTTATTAAAATTTCCAGAGTACTTGCAGAGACATTTTAGGCATGAAGAAATATAAAATTGGTATTAGTTAGCAATAATGGATGGACATGGCTTGGGAGCTGAGCTGGCTATTTTAGCATATAAGAAAATTTGCRGTAAAGGGAAGGCATTTTGCTTTGCTGTAGTTAGTTTTGATATATAAGGATGTGGTTGAAAGTACAATTTGTAAAGTGGAATAGCACAAATGAAAAACATACTCTTTTCCACAGATGAAGTTGCTAGTAGAAGGATAATCAAGCTTTTTGTTTGTTTGTTAACTTGCTTTCTTTTTAGCAAAAATAAAAAAGATGAACAAAACAGGGGCACAAGCAGACAATAGAGAAGCATGGGTCTTAGATCAGAGACAGAAAATACTGGTAGCTATGCAAAGGTATGGCTTAAAGGCTGTATTTAAACAACCTCARATGGAATTTAAAGAATATTGTTCAAAGTTATTCATAAGTCAGTAAGAGGCCATATGAAAAAAAATCATACTACTGCTTGAAGAGGGTATAAATGAAAAATGCTCTCTGTTTCTTTCCATTTGTCTTATTGATCAAAAAAACAATTACTTTCAGGTCTCATCTGGGGGCTGGATATTGTTTATTTATCTTAATTAGATTTTTTTAGCACTCTGAAGATAGGGCTGCTAGAGTAAACAGTTTCTTAGCAACATCCTACCTGCTTTAAATAGAGAATGTTTCATTATCAAAGTAGAGAGCTTTTTGGGTGTGTGCAGAGACAGATTGATATAGTCAGTATTAACGAGACAGGCAAGAAGAGAATAGTGTTTTACAGGTAATTTTACATTACCTTGACTAAGTCTTGATATATAGACTTGGCATCATGTSAGCACTTAGGCCAATGTCTAAGGCCCACAGCTTGATCTTCACTGGATTGCCAGGTAGCTGTTAGGATGTAACACAAATCTATTGTTCTGGTTACAAAAGTGGGGTGAAAAGAAAGGATGCAATTGGTAGAAATGGCATGACCACACTTATCTGCAAAACTGCCTTTGCTCAGTGACTCTCAACACCAACCAGCAGCATCTCAGAGCACTTGGCCAAGCAGTAAAGACCAAAGGTTTTGGAAGATGCTCTCCCCTTCATGAGCCTCCTCCAGCTCTGCCCTGACGGGCCTGYCCAGCTCTGCTCATGGGGATGCCTGGCCATGATGATCCTGCCCTTGGGGAACGCCAGGCTGTGGAGGACCTCCTGGAAGGCCTGGGACCAAGGTCGTCATGAGGCTGTAGCCACCACACTCAGCATCCTGCTCCTCCCAGGYACTGGCACCAGTGATTCTGCCAGCAAAAAAGGGGGAGGTAGAGATAACTGCCCTTCTGTGGCTTTGTAGTGTTCCTTGCATTAATAAACACTCTTTTGTAGATGCAATAAACATTCAAAGACTTTCACAGGGATCCTGCTACTGTGTAGTCATTTATGTATGCATTTAATCTGTCCTGACCTAAACCACAACATTAGCAAAAATAATACAAGAAATGGGATCCAAAGGATGTTTTGGACTGTGACATGAGGATGACACCACCGTAATGCTGTTCAGTAAATGTCAGCACTGCTGGATATGGTGGAGGCACCACAACAGCTCTCCCAAGAGTAATCCTGCAAAGTCAAGCTTTGGATGYTCAGGTAGGAGCCTGCAGGGATGCACATGCAGCACTCACACTGGTGGTACCATGTGGATGATGTATATAAAATAGCACTAATTGTTACCCCATGTCATAAGCCAATAGCACATATATGATATCACAATCTCCTATGCCATATCATTTCTCACTATTAGGCAGAGCAAAACACTAATGTTCTGGAAACATACTCAGATGTTTCAATCAGCAAGGGATGGTCTGTAACTCTTCTCCTCCCTGGCATATTTCTGTAGTCAGTCACGGCTTCTGGTACATGGTCCAGTGAATCCTCCCCATGCAGTGTGGGATATCCTTGGCATGAGGCCGTACCTCCATGGAGGCAATGGGAGATATTGCACTTTCCTTGAGGAGCAGGGGAGGAACGGGAGCCAAGGCTGGGTGCCTGAGCTCTGAGCAGAGCACATTAAGCCCCCATGCCAGCATCCACATGGGGAGGTTCTTCTCTGCAGCCCTTCCCACCACCCCAGGAGAGGGGCTGGCAGCAGGCATGCCAAGTACCCATGAGGTGCAAAACTGAAACCACACGGGCCTGTTATAGTACTGAATTGGGACAATTAAGGACAGATTTTGAACAATGGGTTTTGAACAATGGGAACCCCTCTGGTCATCCTCCAGCCCCCATTTCAGTGCAGACGAGGTCCTTCGGTTCCTGCTCACAAGGCTGCAGCAGTGCTAGGCTTATAGCCCTACCACAAACCTGTCCCTTCCCAGTCACCTATAAAAGTATATCTCAAAAACGAAATTGAGGTAGACTTGGTATATCTGAAGGAGCTGAATGTCACAATTCCAGAAACAAGATGAAGACAGATAAACATAGGATTTAGAGAATATACCAACCCATCTATTATCACAAGGTCTAAAGAATATTAGAGCAAAAACCTTTAATTATGAACACTTTTGTAAGAAATCACAAATGACTAAAATATCCCAATATCTGATCAGCTGATCAGATTAGATTTATCTGTGGAATCTAATCATAAAGTAAAACTCAGTAAAAAAGATCTGTAAACAAACAGTGCATACTTGAATAGTAGATGGGTGTAACATTAAGTAACCTTAAGAAAATTACCTTCAACAGTCACAGTTAAAGCCAAGCTCTAACAGCTTCATGACTGTGGTAGGTCTTTTTGTTTTTTTTTACAAGGTGGTCCTTTGAAAAACAACTTGCAAAGAAACAACCAGACCTCATAATAAAATTTTTAGTTTCACTAATGTTTTCTTAAGCAAGTGCATAAATAACAGAAAGAAACTAGAAGAGAGCATCAAGATTAAAAGTTTGAAACAAAGGAGAAAATAAGTAACTTAAGTAATAAAAATTCAAAAGAACTGTGGGTTAAAGAAGATCATTTGAAGCTTAGAAGTAACAAATAATAGGATGTTATGATTAAACCAAAATACAAATTGTATTGAAGAAGATGACATAAACAATAAAAGATACTTTACTTTTTTAATGAACAATGACAAGAAAAATAGAAAAGCTGTGATGACTCTTACGCAAGTAGCAAGTTTTCATGATTACACAAGCCACTCAAGATTTGTGGGGCTTTATGCCTTTCAGAACATTTTTGGGAGCACTTACAAGCATCATTAATATCATCCCATTTGTAAAGACCTGAAGACTATTACAGAGGGTCTCACTTAGGATTCAAGGAACCTCCAACTGAATTTCATTTGCTGAGTTAGGGCAGTGTAGAACAAGGGCAGTTTAGTGTCCTGGCCTACACGTATGGTGTCACTTGAGCGTTTAGGCCAATGTCTAAGGGTCACAGTTTGATCTTTGATGTGTTGCCATGTAGCTGTTAAGATGTAATATAAGTCTGTTTGCTAAAGCACATTTAGGGAGATGGAGTTAAAAAAAAAAAAGGATGAAATTTATAGACAATTGATAGAAATAGTATGACCACACTTGCTTACAAAACTGTGTTTGCTCAGTGACTCGCAACACCAATCAACCAKCAACATCTCAGAGCASTTGGCCAAGCAGTAAAGACCAAATGTTTTGGAAGATGCTCTCCCCTTCAGCAACCTCCTCCAGCTCTGCCCTGAAGGGGCTGCCCWACCATCCCCAGGGTCAGGCTCACGGGGATGCCTGACCATGATGATCCTGCCCTTGGGGAATGCCCGGGAATGCCTGGGACCAAGGTCATGTGGCTGTAGCCACAAGGTAATAAACATCCAAAATCTGTCATAGGCATCCAGTTATTAAACAGTCATTAGTGCATTAGTCTACCCTGATGTAAACTGCAAAACCAGATCCCAAACATGTCAGACAGATAATCCTGTTTTTTTCTGTGATATAAGTCAAATTTCCCCACTTCACAGGGCTAAGTCAGTTTTATCGCCTTGATGCCTGTTCAGGGTTATCATTTGTAATGCACTTTTCAGAAGAATTTAATTTATATTTATATTATTATATTGCATTAATTTATACTTATCTTTCTGCAGTTTGAGTTTACATGGCCTAGGATAGGATAGATTTCTATCTGAGAGCTTCCCAGGAATGTCTCTACACCAAATCAGTCTGGTGGGTTATTAAAACTTATCTCTCTGCTGAGGATGTGATGGCACAGACTATTCAACTGATTTGTCCAGGGTCACACAAAGAATCTTGGAAATTAATGCAATTTTTTTTTTTCTGACTGGTCCCTAACCTGCTATTTTTCATCACTTGCCTTATAGTCCAGTTTCCTGAGGTTAACTTTTTCACGAAATTGCCATAAAAACAGACAGAATGGAACAGGATCTGGCACTGCTCTAATATCTAGTCTTAATTCACAGATTATTTATAACAGCTTAACTCTCAAAGCCACAACAAATAAGAGACATCAGATCTGCACTGACCTTTTGAGGGCTTTGTATAATAAAGCATCCAGCATGCAGACAGACTGTTGTGGCTTCCATATCTATTATTTTTTCACCTGCCTTGAAATGGGATCTGGACGTTCTTTCACAAATGTTCTGAAAGGTCATCTGGATCATACGAACGCCTGCATCTTTTGATTGCTGGCTATGTTTTAAGCCTTCTCAGGCTTCTTTCCTCCCTCAGACATTTTATATATGTATATATAAAAAATATGGGCAGGTAGGGAAGTGTGTATGCATGCATATATAGAATATATATGCATATCTGACAAACACCATAGTTTGGTGGATCTGGTTCTAAGAAAGGCTTAAACCTGGTCTAAACCCTTTTTCATTTCAATAAGGCAGAATAGAGAAACTTCTTTTATCAGCTGCATTTCTCCCTTTTGAATCCAGAAGAGGGATTAACACTATTATTAAAAGGGTATTTTTAGAGAGGAAGATGTATTTTTCAGTATCTTCATAACAATATATAAGTTGTTACATATGAATAATTAGCTCAGAAGGAATGATCACATTCCTAAAAGCTGAACCAACTTTGGTTATTTTCTGTACATGAAATATTTCTTCTTAGGGTGCTCTGGAGATCCATTCTTTAAGATTAATATTATAATTAATCCAAGAATATTGTACTAAAATGTACAAGTTGCTCCTTAAAATTTTCAGCAAACTTTAAGGAAAGTCTCACATTTTTTCACTGATTCACCAGGCATTAAAAACAAGTTGAATGTGGATCTAGCTACAGGCTTTGGACCTTTTTTAATCCTCAGAAGATTTCTCTGCTCAGGCTGCAGCATCTTTGTGCTGCTCTTCCATCGAGGTTTAGCCTGAAAGCAGAGAGCCTTTTGTCCTTACAAATGTAGACATTTGTCCAGTATCTCTCCCTCTTCATGTGTGCAATGCCAGCAGCAATTCTCCATCCCTGTTTTTAAAGGAATCTCGTTCTCTTGGAGGAAGAACACCAGGTAAGTGCAAAGTAGCGTCATGTTTAAATCCACCTATGGAGAAGTTCAAAAAAGAATGGCATCCTGGCATACATCTGGAGGTTTCAGATGATGCTAGGTAATAAAGTAGGGCAATATATCTTTTTATCTCTTTTTAAGAACACAGTCTAAGACTTTTTGAGTAGATAGTCCTATTACAATGCAAAATGCTTCTGAGAATACATCGTCTCTTCCAAGCTTGACATTTGCTGTCCTATTTCCTGGTACAAGTGAGCAAGTCCCTTTTGCCTTCATGTATGTTTAGTCTGGAAGTCAGACAATCTAATCTCATGGCTTTTTCCATCAAGATTTCTGGACAGTTATTGCTAAGACAAGGAGAGCTAACTCTCTGTACCTGCTGCATTAGGCTATGTGCTCTCACAGTGCCTCAGCACGCTCACCATCCCAGGTAAAATCAGCAAACAAACTGAATTTCCTTTGTATATTCCTTTCCATAATGGTGCATATATCTTCACAAAGAGGACTGTGCAATACTTAGAGAATAAGGGGAAGGAGGAAAGCATCTCTGTGAGTTCCTCTAGAGTAATATAGAAGAGGAAATGTAAGTAACAAGATTTGGAGACATCCTGGAGCTCCATACGAATAACTTCTATATGASCTTGACTGTCTATATGACCTGTTGTCTCTGCCTTGATCTCCTTTTCTCTCTACTTTTTAGTTTAGTTGATGAGGACTCTAGAGCAAGGATTTATATAGCRCTATGAGAGATTCTCAGAGCTGTTGCAATAAGAGTCATTTCTTTCTTTCTTTTTAGTGGCAGGATAAGCTACTTTCGGATTAACTTAGAAATCCACTTTTTGTGTCTTTTGCTGTTGATGCTGCTCAGATGGTCCTCCTGGATCTTTACTTTACAGCTGCTGTTCTTTTGTTTTCCACGTCTGTGCCTGGACTGTGGGCTTCATGAGCAGATTCAATATTAACATCAGCCTGTAAAAAGAAAGAAGCTTTGGCTCTTAGTAGAATGGGAAAAAAAACATGTCAATTACGGTCCTGCTCCTCTAGAGGGAACTCTTACAGTGTCTTAAATCCCTCCGCACATTAGTCTATAAATGCAGCAGGATGGCTGAGATAGGGAAGAATGGCAATCTCTTTTGCCAGAATGAAGCCTGGAAGAATCCCACTCATTGTAGTTGTCTTCACCTCACAGTGGCCTCCTCTTTTACTACAGGTCCTTATTTCCACTTGGGCATTTTTGTCCCTAAGAAATATGCAGGATATGGTGTTAGGTAGCCCCCAGAGAGCCCTCTCCAGCCCTGCCTCCATCCTGCCTGTSCTGTCCCAGGTCTGCAGGGTGATCAGGGAAGCCTGAATGCTGTTGTTTGCATGTTGGCACCAGACAACAGACGGAGAAAACTTTGTCCTGAGGGTTTAATGCAAGAGTTTACCTTGGGGGAGGAAGCAGGCTGTAAACATTTCCAACCTGCCTCTGTGACATTATCTCTTTAGCCTCAGATCCTGAGGCCCCTGTTCCTGCACATCCTCCATGGCTCCGGTAAGCCCATGTGCAGTGGGAGCAGTTACTCAACTCAGGAACGTCACACTCCGGCCTTGGCAGGCTTCTGGCTCCGTGGGTGGTAGATACAGAAGGGGAGGACCATCTGCAGGAGGGTAAACTTTTGCATTCAGAGGAGTGTGGGGAGCAAAGTCTTTGGGGGATGTCGCGGAGTGTCTGCTTTGGGCACCCTTGGTCACCAGAGATGGTTGCGGGTCCGCCTCGTGGAATAACTCAGGGCTATARGGCAGATTCCTTCCCCTTCTGCTTGCATTTTTCCAACAGTGCCAACCTGCYAACTTCTCTCATTGGTATCATTTGGAAAAGCAAAAAAACAGCAATTCTTCCAGTCACAGATGTCCTGCTAAGAAAACTGTGGTAGAGAGCAGATGCAAACAGTGGGGCAACCTTGGGCTAGCTCACTGCTGGGAAAAGAGACTGACACGAAAGCAGGAAAACTTGAATCTGAGTTGCCGTCCTGATGGAGAAGAAACTGGATATTAATTTAAAAAAAAAAAAAAAAAAAAAAAGGTGGATCTAAGAGAAACTACCCACTTTCCTTGTTTGCAGGCAGCAGTTGATGTGGATTGCCTCCTTTCTGAGCTGCAAAGGGGCCCAGGTGCATGGTAGATTTTATTATAGCAGCAAATGTAATCACAGGTACTAATCCGATTCCTTGAGCCCATCAGCTGGGTAACAGGAGCGGTTGTGCAACGGATTGAGGTTAAAAGAGACATTCATCCTGAGCCTCAAAACCCATTTCTTCCTTCTCTTGCTTCATGGATTCTGTCTCATTTTTTCCTGCCATATGTTTCCCTGGGGGAATTTCTACACGCACTTCATCAGGGTGCTTGGCTGTCTCCTTGCTGAAACCAGCGCTTCCCTGCTCTGCTCCATTGCTCTCAGAGAAATCAGATCTGATAGTCCTCCCAAGTAGCAAAAATGGATTAAAGGGKCAGAGGCCTATTAGAAACCTGATGGATCAGAGTAGGAAACTGCTTCAACTGTTCTCCATTCTTCCCTGGCAAACAGGACATGAATCCAGAACTCCTCACTGGCAGATGCAAGCCCAATTACCTTCTCATGAACCCAGAGATGAGCACTCTTTTGCAGACTTGTTGCACCTTCAGGGTGCATTGTGACCTGTGAAATCCAGAACATAACAACTAATACTTTTTTATCATTATTTCAATTTTTTCTATTCTGCAAGGAGTCATTGTTTTCCTAGCCAGGATGCCCTTTTCAGAGGTCACCATGGTAATATCTGCTCTGCAAGGCATACACTGAATGCTGTGTGTCATTAGCAGGTGGAGGGGTCACCAAGGATTCAARCAAGCAAGACTTGCTGAAATAAAGTCAATGGACTATTGTATGTGAGCTGTGTGGTACCACAGGGGTCCAATGGCCAGAAAGATGTGCTTCCAGCTACCCACCTACCTTTCCAGAAGGAAGCCTAGGAGCAATAGGCACAAAAGTAAAGGGACAAATAGAGACTTCTGTATCCCTGCTKGTTCTCTGACCCATTTCTTGGCTCTTTCTGTAAAAATGTTGTCTTTGCATGGGAGAAATCAGCAGTTTTTCATTGCATCTTCCCTGAGCATGGAAGGGGCAAAGGATTTCTCATGAGCTGAAAGACCATTAAAACACAACCCAGTGAGTGTCCAGACATTCCTATACTTTTAATGACACCTGTCTCTCATGTCACCATCCTGCGATCTGGGTTTCGTTAAGTGTTTGTTTGACCTGTGAGACAGAGTGGGTCTCAGCACGCCCAGTCCCAGTAGTTCACCCTGGTAGGATGTACTGATGAGAAAAACAAGAAAGATTCATGTAAGGCCTTATCCTAAAGTCTAACACACACAACATGTTAACAAATGAACAGTCAAGGACTGTGTACCTTGGGCTTCAGTATAAACATGCTAGCAATAACTGTTATCAGTTAACACATTGTGCACCTGAGTAGGGTTATCTTACAGTCGGATACAAAAATTTTATTTCCATGCTAAACTTTCTAGTCTATCCAGAGGCCATCACTTAATAACCACAATAGGAAAAAAAAAAAAAAAAAGAAAAAAGAAAAGAAAAAAAGGAAAGTACTCATCTCTAGACCAAGCCAAAACATTTAAATTATACCATTTTAAGTGTACTAGTATTACTCTAATTTGGAAAGAGAATAGACAGTAAAGATCTGCTAGAATATATGAGACTGGCTGGTCCAGGAAAGAGTTTGCCCAGCTACAGATTTTTCTCTGCCAGTGACCAGCAGTGGATACTTGCAGAATAGAGCAGGYATGGGGCTGTATTTCTCCAAAACATTCTCCAAGATTCCAGTCCTTTGAAACCCAGGTGTTTCCAGCACAATGCTGAACCACAGAGCTTGTTGGGTTGTTCATCTATGAATATCCTTCTTTGGTTCCTCTTGAACTTGCTGCTTGTTTATATCATTCTGGTGCATCACAGAGATGTTGTGGCTCCTGCTTAGACTGGAAACGTGAGGAAGAAAAGTTCCTCCTCAGTGCACTGAGGAACATCCTACACAGCTGCAGGAGTAAAGGTTTGCTGGACATGGAGCAGGTATTTTGCATATGGTTAGSGGTTAAGTAGGACCAGAATAATAAATCTGGCTTTCTTCAGGAGGCCCTGAAAGATTTTCCACATGCAATAGCACCACATAGCAGCAGGATGGCCAGGAACATCAGTTCATATGAAGGCACAGGGTGCTTGCAGAGCCTTTTTTCTCCCCTGTGGGGCTGTTTTGGCTAGGTGGCTTAACAGGATCTATCCTGACCTGAACGACGCCCATGATCACCTTGTCTTATGGCSTGGGAGTTTTGTCTGTGGGTCTGCTGGCCTGTGATGGTGGGGCAAGGCCATGGAAGCCAGAAGGAGAAGACTCACCATCATCTAACACCAAAGCACCTGATGCAGAGTTAAACTTGAGTTTTCAGTGAAAATTACTCCAAGAACTATGGAAATGCCCTGCTATCCTGCTCATCACTTGCAGTAGGAGTCAGTATTTCAAACCTGCCAGGTGCCATGCTAACAGCATCCTCTGGTGATGGAGAAAAACAGGATGTGATTTCATTCCCTTTTCTCTCTTGCAAGTTGACTTAATTCTGAAATTGATATTGAACCTTTTTTTTTGCTACAGTTCCCTTCTAGAATAATTCCCATATTTAATGCACTTGGATCTGAGAAGAGTGGAAAATTATCTTCTATTCCCACTCAGGTTCAAAGTGCCTGGAAGAAAAGATATTGATGAAAGCATTTTTATGGGCACTGGGCAACCTGTTTTCAATTGCTGAGCCACCTATGGTCTCCTTAGGTGAGTCACTTAGTGAGCACTACTGTCTCTGTTCTGCATTTCTTAAATGGACTCTAATGAAAACGAGACTCATTAATGATCATTGGCAGGAAGGCAAGAGGAAGGTGTGGGCCCTCCAATAACGAGATAACAAAGTGGTAAGAAACTAGAAGGAAATAATATACCAGCTCCAATCAATGCTCACCAGCAAAGTCTTGGAAACAAAACAGTCTTGGAGCTATGTCTAAGTGTTATGCAGACCTTTTGCTCCATTTCCATACCCAAAGTAACCCTTTCAGGCACATCGCTTCTAAAAACAATTGGCTGAAAAATGCAGCATCTTCCTTCAATGTCAAACCTTGTGTTTGCTCCTGCTCGAGAAGCAGTCACACGCAAATAGCCATCCTGCCGTTTCAGCAGGAATTTGCCCGAAAGTAACCTTTCTCCCCTGAAGCAGGGGCATTGTTTAATTCCCTTCTCATGTTAGTCTCATGGTGGGCTGCTTTACTGTGGCTGTCAGGCAGCAGTCATCCAAGTGAAAAGGAAAAAAAATAGCAGGAGAAGAGGCTTGAGAGAGTCATATGCATCAAAAAGTCCTATAGTCTTCAGGTAAAAACATGCATACATATGTGTGTGTAACAGATTTAGAAAGGGGTGATGGTGGTGGCTGCTGGTCTTGAAGAGTTCAAGCTTTGCTTTCCTCCAGATGTTTAATTTCCATGGAGGATCTGGCTGGCATGGGCTCCTTGACACATTTTATACGTGTTCCTTTTCACTCCTCTCTGATTTCCCTGATGTGCCCCATTCTAAGAAAACTTTTACAGAACTGGAACAGCATCCTGGAGATATAAAATGGTCAAACTGTGCCATACAAACTGCAAAGGTCAGGCCAGGAGCAAGAAGGAGCTGTGCCCCTGAGCGCTTGTCTGGGGGCTGAGGCAGAAAACATATTTAGGGAGAAAACATATTTAGGGAGAAGGGTAAAACATATTTAGGGAGAAGGGTAATGGGGCACAGTGAGCAATCTCCTGCTGCCCACTCATGCCACCAGCATGTCACTTCTCCTTGGTGGGTATTTTCAGATGGTTTCCCCTTCCAGAGCTCGTGCTCTGCCTGCCCACTCATGTAGCAAAGGGCAGGGCAAATATGCAGAGCCTGCACATTTAAGGGTACCCTTAAAAAGAACAGATGGGAAGTTATTGTGATGCTCAGGCCACTCACCTTAGCTTCCTGTTTCCAAACCTCATCCAAAAACCCTTCATCTGACAACAGCTGGAGTCCAGTTTTACCRATTTTCCCCTTAAAGCTCCTGTTCTAGAAGTCATGCCATTACATGACAGAAATCCCGGCTTTTATTTGCATGATTGCATTTTGCTTGTCCTCCAAATCTGGGGAAAAAACAAAGAAACAAAAAGCTCAAAATCACACACCTAAAAACCTGTGAAAATAAAATAAAATAAAATAAAATAAAATAAAATAAAATAAAATAAAATAAAATAAAATAAAATCATATTGCTGTCTAAAGAATTGTGTATCACAATTGTGGGAATGCAACAATAGCCAAAATCATCCTTTTTATAAGGATGATGCCTCTCTGCTAGGAAAACACATCCATGACAGTTGTGGAGACTCGTGCTGGATTCTCTTCTTTATCCCTCTCTCTGGGTTCCCCTCCAAAAGCTCCACTGCTCTCCTTCAAGGTCCCTCTCTGTTATCTCCCGACCACGGGACTCGGAGGGAGGGAAACAAGTCCCTCAGGAACTGATAATGTGTAAAGAGCCATTTTTAACATGTGGGCAGAGAGAGACCTGAAGCCTGCTCACTGCTCTGTGAAAACACTGCAGGATCAAACCCTGTCTCTCTTTTTCTTTTTTTCTGTGAAAAGTGTAAGAAGGAGGTATCTTTCAGTGAGAAGTCCTCAAATGCTTTTCTCTTGCCACAAAAAGCAGAGGCTTCTAGACTTCTCCATTTACTCTTTTTGTTTCTTCTTCTCTTCTTTATTTGGGGAGACCATGGCAGGTCTCCTGGGGTAGCTGAAGCCACTCATGAGCTTCTCTGTGCAAGATGAATTGGTTGGGCAGTGCTCCTCAAATTTTGCTTTGACCAAACCTGAGAGGAAATCGAAAAGTGTAYGTGTGTGTATATGCACTGTATATGTTTTATAGCACATGGAGSTGAGAAGTGACGAGCAAGGCTAGCAAAGGGGACTGGCAATGCCTCCCTACATCAGCAGGACCCAATTCCCTGATTGGGCACAGTGTGGCCACTGGAGGCCACTGGACCTCCTGCAGGGCTGCTCATGTATGGTCAACCAYGGCCAACCATATGAGAGCACATGCAAAGGTGTTGCAAAGGACCATCCCAAACAAGTGGAAAGAGTGGGAGTTCTGGTGTTGTTATGACCCCTGAGCCCTTGGGAAAATAAAAGATTGCTCTCATGCTGTCTAGGGTAGAAGGAGAAGATGCGGGGTCACCCAAGACAATATCTCTGGTAAGGGATGCCATGGGAGACCAAGGACCATCTGTGCTGGGACTGAGTGGAAAGGACTGCACTAACTAGAGCTGTAATTTCTGGGAGGGGGTGAGTGGTGCATGCAATAGCCCAGCACTGTGTGACRTGGCCACCTTATCTTCAGGCTTCAGTCCTCAGGGTACTGAATTACTAGGAAAGCTTTTTTTTTTCTCTCTCTCTCTCCCTCCCTCTGTTTTTTAACTTTAACAAATGTGAAAGGTGCTGATAAACACTGTGAGTGAGTGATATAGTATTTACTCACTACTCCTTTCCCCTGTTTGTGAAATTATTTGTCTCAGTCTGGTTAATAACAGATGTTTTGTACATTTCATTTCTCTTTCCTACAGCAAYGGTAGGAACCAGAATACTTAGCAGTTTCTTCTCCTCTGCATCTGCTCCCGCTGTTTCCACCTGCTTAGCTCAGGAGAGCTGTGCTGGACATTTCTGGCCTTCTGGAACAGTTATTCTCAGGGTTTCTGTCTGTTTTCTCTTACCAGCTAGTTTGACAAGACATCTTGGTCTGGAGTATGTATACTCAACATGAACTCCTCTAGACACCTCCCACTGAAGAAGGCTCCTTCCAGGCACCATRCAACAACCTCTGTTGACATCTGCGTCCAAGGTCTTGAGGCTTCTTGCTTGATGTCTTGGCAGACGCTCCTCTGTGACGCTGCTGCAGGATAATTTCTGTACTGAGTAATCTCAGCTATGTAGAGGTTGAGTTTCTAACTGCTACCACGCTAAACTCAGCAGTGGTAGGAAGGACACAGGCATGTCTTTCATTAGCTTGCCAATCGCTTTTTAAAGCCTTTCTTCACATCTTGGTACATGGTGCCATTGATACTGGCCGGCTTTGTACAGGAGATGATGGTACAGAGCCGAAGGATGGTWCTACAGAAAGAAGGTACTTTTGGAAAGACAATGGAAATTCCACTGACATAAGGTGTCTTGTGATAAGTTCTCCTGCATTGGTCCATAGCCAAAAGATCCAGTTTATTCTTGGTCCTGAATTCAGCCTATTCTTCTCTAAGCTTTGAACCTACTCCATCTTATTCAGGCTACTGACACATTGCACATGGCTTTCTCTAAAGTAGAGTGATGCTACCCCAAAAGCATCATCCCTTGAAATCCCCGTGGTGTGTGTTATAACAGTGATTAAGGTGTTCCTGTAGGTCAAGCACGGTCACTTGCTCAGGGCATACGATTATCCAGTGATGGGAGTATGGAGTTTAGCATCCTGGCTGTGATGTGATGATCCTTCACTGCTTCACTCCATTAAGGAAAAAAAAATCTTGAGTGGATTCTTCCGAGTTTAAAATATATCAAAGTCGAAAGAACATCCGTCATGGGAAAAAGGGTTCAGAAGAGTATTACTGAAGTATTATCACACTCATATGCACCATTGGCCAAGTTTGGCCTGTGCAGATAGAATGAATAGAATATTAATCAGGCTGAGTCTGCCATCAAATAGTTTTTATTTACTTATAGGGATTCCTCAAATTCTTATTCCAGTTCTTTAAATCTGTATTCCACATACAGCCGTAATGAGGATCAACTTCCACTCAGCAWAAATATATGAAATATAGCAAAGATTTATATGGCACAATGCTAGGAGAGAACTGTGAGTGATGAGGGTTTGAAGAGATTGCAATATTTACCCTGCAAATAGACTTTCCTTCAGTCCTGTACAGAATGCACTACTTAAATCAATGATGAAAGTTCTTCTCTTCAAAGATTTAATACACTTTATGTCTAGAAACATGAAACGTAGGAGCAGAAGTRCAGAAAATACATATTTGTGGGTTTTTTGATTAAAACTAGCAAAGCATGTAATTTATTTCCCTTAGCAAAATGCACACAAGGCTAKGTACGTAGAAATGCGTTCCTGCTTCAAAACCCTGTATGTATTTGAGCAGCGATTAGTGCAGAAGACAGGATACATAGTGGAGAGGATATCCTCCACAGGATATGGAGTCTGAAGTCCTCAGAACATTGAGTTGCATAGCAGAAAGCCCAAAGAAGAGACTACTGTTACGCATTTTAGTGAACACACAGTGCAATTTCTGGAAGATGRTTTCACAGAGGTTTGCCTATTCCCTTGTGTTGGGTGATCCGTTCATGGAGAACTTGGAAACAAGTGTTCTTTATCTCAATGCAGTACATTTCTCTGCAGTTCTCTGGTAGTTTAGATCAAAAGCTTGGATTGAAGGGAAGCTAATAGGAAAGGCCAAAAAAAGTGGAGTCTTTTTTTTTTTTTTTTTTTGAGAAGTAGCTTATGTGGGCCTGTGTTTGACTTCATGCCAGAGGAAGCAGGGTAGTCCTACCAAAGGTTACACAAAAATCCACCATACTCCTACGAGGCCATGAGACAAGAAGCATGGGAACTTTGATTGGGGGAAAGATGCTGAATTCTGCAAACTTTCTCAATAGAGAAATGAAAGGAGAAATGGAGAACATGGTTCAGGATCTACAGCACAGTAAGGAAATGCACTCTCAACTCTTTCCTATTTAAATGCTGTATCTTGGAGCCATTTGGCAACTACAGTCACATTTGGCCTGGAAAAAAACTTCTTCCATGTAACTGCAGTTATTGCTATTGTGAAAGTGTGTAAGGAAGCGTCTTTAAAGCATCATGTTCCATTATCTTCACACCTAACAGGATGCCACTGCTGGGACAGAGAACAGCTGGACCCAGCTGGTCCCAGCTGAGAAGAGATGGCCAAGGGTCAGTCACCCAAAAGAGGTGCCTCTAGGAAGCTGAAATGTCTCAGAGAAGGCAGCCTTAACCTAAGGCAAAGTAGCTGCTTCGTTTAGAAGCAGCTTGGCATCCTGTAAAGCACGCCATGAAAAATCAAAATGATGCTTTCAAACGCACCAGGAAAACGTAAAGACCAGCTTCCAACTGGATTAAATGCTTAGGTTTTCCATTAAAAAGCATCCTGTCACAAGAATGCCATTGTTTTCATGCACTGAATTTTATACTATGTACATTAATGCAGTGGTCATCTTCAAGAAAATGTTCATCAGCATTTTCCTGATTTCCTCTCATAGCCTTTAAATCCGCTTACAATAAAGAAAAACAAAGAGCAACAGCAAGATCTTCCAACACAGCTGTATTAACAACAACAACAAAAAAAAGCATCTTCTAAGTGTTGAATCAGCTGTTATGCCTGCCTTTGCTTAGAGATGACTTACTCTGTTGCGGATTTGTGCTCAAAATAGGTAAATGAGGTCTAATAATGATATTAACTGATAAGACATTTAGTAATACAGTCTTTCTGTTACACTGTGTCTGATGTGTGTCTCCTGTCTAAGGCCTGGGAAATAAAATCAGAGGGATTAAGATCTG
This sequence comes from Nothoprocta perdicaria, assembly GCF_003342845.1. Lineage (NCBI taxonomy): Eukaryota > Metazoa > Chordata > Aves > Tinamiformes > Tinamidae > Nothoprocta > Nothoprocta perdicaria. The sequence continues at coordinate 2,445,496 of NW_020455899.1, read as the reverse complement.
CTGTTCACCCTTGCACTGAATACCCTTCTAAGTAAAGGGCAAAATTTTGCCAAGATAAACAAGGACAGTTATCTTAATTTTGTGACTGATATATAAGTACATATGAAGAAGGAAAAAAATAGTCATATGTAAACAATAACTCAATTATTTACCAGAATATGTGGGTGATTGTCCTGGGTCTTCTTGCTAAAGCAGAATTCTTCCTCGCTTTTCCTCTTCCTCTTCATTTATTCCTCTTACTTAGTAACTAATCAGCTGAACATTTGCCTCTACTTTTAAACCTTTATTGCTCTCTGTTGTGTAATCTGCATGATCTTTCTTTAGCAGATCTTGGCAGGGCTTTATCACTTCTCTTTATGATTTAATTGCAATGGGCTAAACATTTTCAATTAACATCAACACAGTTCAAAGCAATGGGCTAAACATTTTCAATTAACATCAACACAGTTCAAAGCACTTAAGTGACTTAAGTGTGTACTTAAGATTACACGAGCGTTTGAATTTATGATTTTGAGAATGATAATGCTTCTGCCTGGCTTCAGAGTGAGAAGGGCCACGTGTAGCCTGGAAGAGGCACCCGCTGGGATAAGGGCAATGTGCTCTGTGGAGCATCAGGCTGTGCGAGACCAGAACCGTGGGCTGGAGGGGCCCATGGCCATCCCCAAGACACGGCCTGTTTCCTGAGGGAACATCTGGCCTGCCAAGAACAAGGTCAAGGCCAATAGTAGGGTCCTGGGATTGTCTTAGTTTCATGCCCTCCAGCAAGATCCCCTAGATGTTGAATGTGGTATTTATATATTATGGGTTTTTTCTCTCTGATTTTTTTTTTATTATTATTATTTATTTTTATTGAGTGCTATTTACATCACTGAAAATTATGCTGTGGGGTCTGGAATCCTGTAAACAAATCTCCACTGACCCAGAGATGCTGGATATATTTGTGAGAAACAGTACAGAGATATCCAACTTCTTAATATCTGAGAAGAAAGTGGCCTTGTACTGTATACACTGTTGTTATCTGTGCATGAGAAGACCAAAGGAAGGAAAACTTCATCTGTGCTTCCACTTTAAAGTTGGAGTATCATTCTGAGTGCTAGGAACGTGCTCAAGAGTCAACTGGGCCAGGAAGAAGACTTTGCCCAGCTCCAGTGGGCTGTGGATTTGGGCTCATGCTGTGACAGCAGAGTTGGTCTTATTATCAGCTCAATCCCACTATCCATCTCTCCATGTCTGGAATCAGCCACGGAGAAATTTTTAATCCCAAGGGCCTTTATTTGTGTTGCAGCAGCCTCCCAGGCTGTGGGATGAAAGCCCAAAACTCACCAATGCAGCATGTTGCTAGAAGGAAGCAAGGGACTCAGCAACCTGAGATTGGGAAGAGTTGCAAAGAAACCATTCAGAGATGTCTTAATATCTCAAATCAGACTTTTATAATTATTTCTTTTAAACTTATGTATCCATTCTTAGCATTTTTTCAACCTATGCTACTCAGAGAGTTGATTCCTACTGCTCCTGATTTCCATGGAGCACAAGTGCGTACTGCGAGGTGAGGATGGCATTGGCAATGCTCTCTGCCCGGGAGTGTCGTTGCTTTTGCTATTTAGAGAATTCCAGGCTTAAAGCTAATCATGGGTAAAAAAGTTTTGGTGGGAGGGACAATGCAAGACGTGTCCTCACTTCCTGGCGCTTTTGAGGACAGACACATGGCCAGCCAGGCTGTCTCACTGCTCACCGAATGCTCCAGCATGGTGGGGTGATGAACAGTAAGAGAGACTCTGCAGATCCATTGGCAAGAACTGAGTCTACTGATATCAGGCAACTTCCCACGGGAAGGCCCTACAATGAAGAACACAGTGTTTATCTGACACGAATGGTTGCAAGATTACATCATTGGACATACTCTGCACCCACATGCTAACACCTGCTACACCCAGTGTGGGCCCCGTTTAGCATCTGCTTTTCTGATGCGAGTGCATTGTTCTGGCCACGTGGGCCTGAAATGGTTTAGGGAAGCATCCTGAGCCTTGCTGAGCAGAGATAGCGCAGCACGCGGATGTGGAGGCATTGTTGAGTCAAGACCTCAGTGGGATGTTCTGCCAAATGGTCCCCTTCCCTTCCTCTTCTCATTTCCTTGTTCTCCTTCAGTCACTAGAAAATGCTAATCCCTTTATTTGTTTATGTATAAGCTGGTGGCTTTCCAGGCCTGCTACAAAACACATCAGGCTGGAAAGCTTTTTTTGGAAAGAGGCAGCAAGAGGACCTGGGAATTTGTCTCCCAAAAGATGAAAAACTTGGCAGCAATTGTCTTGGTCCCATTGGACCTGAAAATTGTGATATGGCTATGCTTGGAGTGACAGAGAATATGGAAAGCCGTGCATTACTGTAAATAAAAAGGAAAAGAATACAGCTTTTTTAATTCTTCCCTTTTACRCAAAATTGGCTTTCAACATCTGTTTCTGACCAGAAAGAACATACTTTCAGTGATGCTCATCCGAGGCAGCAAGCTTTTGATTTCTAGTTCACATCACAACAAAACAAGTAGAAAAAAAACCTGCCAAAGGGAGAGAAGCATTTTTCAYGACCACCACGTCACAGTCTTGATGGAAGAAAAATAACATGCTGGTCTTTAAAGAAGTGAAGTATCTACAAGTCCTCATGGTTTCATGTATCACTGACATTCTGAACCAACTCCAATGCAAAAGAGCTTGATCAGGTGAGGCCTAACATCAAATCAGGTTCGAAATTTCAGAGAGCTATGAAGAGGGCAACACCACAGCATGGGAGCCAAAGCAAATAGTTATCAAACTACTGAGTATGAAGACACCTGCAAACACCACGCTCRTGGTCAGGTTCCAAAAATTCCTCAAATTGAAATACCTAGGAGTGAAATCTGAGCGCTTGGTACTGGATCCAGGGCTTCCTTGTCTTGCAGAGCATTGCCTGACATTCTCTTTCATACCTTTCCTTCTGAACAAGAATATCATTTTTGCTGTTGAAAGCATTAGTTTCAACAGATGAAAGATGTTGGTTGGCTAGAGGACACTGCCTGTCCCCCACAGTCCTCTCTGGAGACGGTACTGTCTGCTGTGGCTGCCCTAGCACCTTTTCTGGTGTAAATTTGCATTGCAGGACTGCACATGAGACTCACAGGAGAGATCTTTAGTCTCCCAGTGGAGCCCTGAGTTTTTGTCCATACACCTAAAACTCCCACTCTCTGCTTTACCTAATAATGGTTTAACGTGGTGAGACACCTTTGGCTTTAAAAAGTAGTATCATAATGTTATTACTTCAAAGCTGGTTCTTTCTTGAGACATAGTAATGTGCTTTGCCCTGTAAAACTCTAAATGCCCATCAATCCCACCAACCCAGGCTCTGATACATGGAAAGAAGCTGAGACCTCCCTCAAAACACCTGCTACAGCCCTTTCTCTTATTCCCTCTCTGCAGTTTGCCTTCCTCTTCCTTTAGGATGCTCACGCTCCTTCCAGCTCCTTTCCTTTTCCCTTTCATTGCCCTTGCCGCACTCATCCTCTCCCTTTTCTCCCCAAAATTGCTCAGACCAGCATGAACATGTTCTGCTGAGATGGTTATAGGCCATAGGGTATGGTTCCCAACAACCATTGGAGCAACCATCCCKTCAAAACTGGGATCTTTGGACCAGATGGAGTGGAAGAAGGAGATGTGCTTTGTGGAGGATCTGAGCTGCCAAATCGTGGAGCTGCTGGAAGCCAGCAGAGTACCCAGCATCACACAGGATAGGAAAGGAGTTGACTGGACTTTCCTCAAGACTTCAGGAGCCCAAACATCAGTGGAGGGTCARTTAGAGTCTGTGCCTACCAGGTCAGAAAGTGGTAGATGCTTGCCTTCTGCAAGGTAGACTCCTGCTCCACCGAAAAGAACTGCAACCGCTCCACTGAAAAAAAAATGCAACTTTGGGATGGGTTCCTGGACTTCAATACCCTTGCAGAGCTGGGACCACAGTCTGATGGAGCATGGGTGCATGCTGAGATACAGCCATGCAGGAGGACTTGGAAGAAGAAGCAAGTGGTAGCAGGGAAGACCTCTCACTGAGGTGGAGGAAGGATCTGCCCTTCAAGCAATGCTTGCTGCTTGCTGGGGCTTGCACTCAGGATGCTGTAGAGGGTCTATTACTCCTGCTCCGCTTCCATGTAACAGTGATACTACCAGGGAAGACTTGGAGGCTGTTAGATGTGACTACAAGGCCCTGGGGACATTGATTAAGGGCATGAGGTGCCAGGTAGTGTGTCCTGAAGGCAGGCAGGACAGGACATATCTTGGGTCAAAAWGTGATTCTACAGCTGGTACTGACAACAGAATTTTGACTTCTAAAACCATGGGATCTTATGCAAGAAGAGATGAAATAAACATAAAAAGAAAAAAGGGAAAAGTATATTTACCAGTGTGCTGACCGGACTGGTAAGGAATGCTTTAAATTAGAAATGATGTGGGAGGCAGCTGATGACTAATGATCAAGTAAGGAAGTGGTGGACACAGTTGGCAACCAAACGTTCTGGGAAGATGTAAACAAAATAAATCTTTTAATCAGCCGAACAACAAATCAATCCTTGCATATGCATGTAAAATTAAGAATGCCTATGGGACTATGTTATGGGAAAGCTTTCCTGACCCTTCTAAGAAGTCAGCATGCTGGGGGGTGCTTCACCCCTTCCGAAGCACCTGAACAGTAATGCATGCAGCATGGGGAGAAGATAAGAGAAAACATAGGGCCAAAATCTCACTGGGATCGCAGAGACACGGTGGGAGAGCTCACACGACTGGGGTGCTGCAATGTGTGGATACAGTTTTCTCAGGAAGTTGCAGGGGGGATGAGGGAGGTTGCCCTTCATGTGAGAGAGCAGCAGGAATGCATGGGGCTCTGCCTGGAGATGGCTCTCGGGGGACTGCTGAGAGCTTGAGGGCCAGAATCTGCAGGCACAGCACAATGAGTGACACTGTGGTGTGTGTAGGCTACAGACAGCCCTATCTGGAAAAAAGAAAAAAAAAAGAAAAAGGAGATGAGACCTTATTCAGACAACTGGAAGAAATCTCACGTTCCCAAGCTTTGGTTCTCGTGGGGAACTTTAACCACCCTGATATCTGCCAGAGGACAACACAGCAGGGCACAAGAAACCCAGGAGTGCGTTGGTGGCCACTTCCAAACACAAGTGATTAAGGAGATGCTGAAAACTCACAGACCCAAACAAGGCAGAATGGCTCAGAGATGTGAAAGCCAGTGGAAACCGTGGTAGCAGCAACCACAAAACAGCAGAGATCACGATCCTGCAAAGAGAYAGCAAAAAGCAGGATCACAGCCCTGGTCTACAGAAGAACAGGCTTTGAAGAGGTTTCGACCTCCTCAGAATGCTGTTTGAAATAATTCCATGGGACATAACCCTGGAAAGAAAAGAGGTCCTAGAGATCTGAGTGATTTTCAAGGATCACCTCCTCCAAGCTCAGGAACAGCCCAGTCAAACTGGAAATGAACCACAGGCAACAGGAGGCCTGCACTGATGAACAAAAAAATTCTCATTAAACATATACAGGAAGCATACAAGAGGTGGAAGCACAGAGAAGTGACCCAAGAAGAATATAGGGATACTGAACACACGCTGTTGGGGTCAGGAGAGTTGAAGTCCACCTATGGTTGAATCTGGCAGGGGATTTTGAGGGTAACAAGAGTCTTAYACACAGCAGCAAGAGGAAGTCTTGGGAAAACGTGGGCCTGCTGCTAAATGGGGCAGGGCCCCGGTGACAAAGGACACCAAAGGCTTAGGTCCTGAATGCTTTCTTTGCTTCAGCCTTTTCTAGTGTAAAGGAATTCCAGAAAGCAATGAAGTCCTAGCTCAATGGAGGCGGAGGATCGGATTAAAGGACATTTAAACCAACCAGACATGTACAAGTCCACAAACCATGAAGACTAACCGTGAATGTTGAGGGAACTGACTCAGGCCATTGTGAGACCACTCAGGATTATCTTTGAAAGATCATGGCATTCAGGAAAGATTCCTGAGGCCTGGAAGAGCACAAGGTCCTCCTCGTGCTCCTATTGAAAAACTGAAAACTCCTCTTTTTAAGAAGAGTAAGACGCAGGATCTGTGGAACTGCAGGACAGCTATTTCAGTCCCTGGGAAGGAAATGGAGTAACCAATCCTGGATACTGGATAGTTTTTCCAAGCACACAGGGGAGGAAGGCATCTGGAGTAGTCAGCATGCATTTATGAAACAGAAATCATGCATAATCCACCTGATAACTTTCTATGATGAGGCTTGGTAAATGAGGAAGAAGCGGTTAATGTTGTTGTTTACTTTGACTTTAATAAGGCTTTTGACACCGTCTAACATAACATCCTCACAGACAATCTGAAGAAGTATTCGCTAGGTAACTGCATAGTGAGGAGGACTGAAATCCGACTGAATGGCCAAGTTCAGAGGGTTGTAATCAGTGGCAAAGTCCAGCTGCAGGACAGTCACAGTGGTGCAGCCCAGAGGTCAATACTGAATCCAGCACTGCTTAATCTCTTCACTAACATCATGCACAACGGACAAAGGGCACTCGCAGCAAGTTTGCTGATGAGGAGCAGCTCATCGATCTGAGGGCTGTGCTGCCATTCAGAGAGAYCTCAGGGGATTAGAGAGATGGAACCTGGTGGAGTTCTGTGACAGAGGAACCTCACGGAGTTCAGTAGGAGGGGAACCTCATGGAGTTCAGTAGTCAGGCATGTCTGTAGTGCTAGATCCAATCCTGGACTCACTGCAACAAGAGAGACTTGGACCTGCTACAGCAAGTCCAGCCAAGGGCCATCAAGATGACAAAGGAACTTGAGCTTCTGTCACATGGGGAGATACTGAGAGGGCTGGGACTATTCAGTGTGGGGAATAAAAGCCTGGAGGGATTTAATAATGTGTGTAAATAAGGGAGGATAGGAGGGCCCATCAAAAAAGATGAAGCCAAACTCTTCTCAGTGGTGCGCAGTGACAGGACAGGAGGCAACAGGCACCAATGGAGACGCAGGAAGGTCCATCTAAACATAAAACACTTTCTCACTGTGAGGGTGACAGCACCAGAAGAGGTTGCCTAGAGTGTAGAGCCACCATCCCTGGATATATTCAAGCCTCCAGATGGATACCATCATGGGACTCTACTTGAGCAGAGGAGCTAGATCAGAAGGCCTCAAGTCCCCTCCAGCCTTAACTATTCCGTAATTCAGCACCTGCCCAGCGTCACCTCCAACCAAGTCAGAACTGCTCTACTTACACCATCTCCATAGTACATGGATGTAGCCACGACTGCATTAATCTGACGATGACCCTGCCAAAGCTCAGYACAGCAAACGGGATGTGAGTCAAAGACTTTGCACTCTTACTTCCTTTACCTGCCGGTAGTGGTTAGGGGTGAGTGCTTGCTTTCTCTAACCAAGGGGACGGAAGTGTGTGGTTTTTTAGTATAGAGAAAAGGGAAATGTAGTCCTGCCATTTCAAAAAAAAAAAAAAAAAAAAAAAAAA
>NW_020455899.1:2417998-2437805 GCF_003342845.1 Nothoprocta perdicaria | reverse complement strand
AAAAAAAAAAAAAAAAATCACAAGCTTCTTTGAAATAAATGTAGCCTGTCTTCTCATTCCAGAATCTCATTAATAGGCTATGGGTTTCACATAAAATAAGACAGACACCTCTCATATTATTTCATCCAAAGGAAACTAGTGACTTGGCATCAGTTTGAAACTTTTATTAAAACCATAGGTTTCCATTCCATACAAAACTGAGGAGCTTTCTTTTTAAAAAAAATGTTTTACACTGCATTACTTCTGATGTGGTTAAGTGGTTCATTGATAAAAATCTTTCTGAAAGTTATATACAGGATTAATACTACACAACTGTATAAATGCAGATACTCTCAGTAACTTTAGCAATATATACAAACTACCTTTACACACACATAAATATGGTATATACAGCTAATAAATAACATTCAAAGCTAAATCATGTGTCCTCACATACAAGAACCTTCATTCTTTGATGACCAAATACTGTATGTGCTTGTATTAGATCCTGTATTAAAAGCAGACCTGTTTGTCCAAGTTTTGTTTCCAAAGAATCACAAATCTTAGGAGAAAATTGCAACAAAATGTTAAGTCTGTATGGAACAAATCACTGTATTTATTTTTAGAAGTCTCAAATGCAGTGGCTTAACACTCAASCCCTCCCTCAGTGACTCATCCTATCTCTGTTGTAGCTGTTGGGTTAGGAAACCAAATGCGAGCAATGTTGGAGTTATTAATATTCAAACTATTGCACTGTTTAGAACTTTTGTCCCTATATGTAACAATAGCCATGGCTAAAAATATATCTATCTATTTACCTATCTTTATATATGTGTATGCATACATGTGTCACCATTGTTTTAAAGTTGGAATGATGATGTTGGAGAATCATCAGCTTTGTACCATCTTGCACTTGTGGGAAAAGACTGTGAAAGTCAGCATCAATAGCTCGCATTACCACTTCTCCGAGTATCTACCTTCCAGCCTTCCCGCATCCCCAGTATTTTTTTTTATCCCCTTTAAAGCTAAATGAAGACTATGAACCTTTCAGGGCACTAGAAAAAAAATACATGCCAAAAAAAAAAAAAAAGAGAGACACAGGAAGAAAGGTCCAAAGCCTTCATTTCACCTATTTTTGGCTACTCACAGCATGTCTAATTCAAGTGTTTTTCAGAGCACTCATTTTTGTGGATCACACAGCCAGGCGCCTCTCTACTGTCCCAGCTCCTGCTCCTTGCTGAATCCCACCTCTTGTTGGAAAACCAAGCACCTCCAAGCATCAGCTCTGCACTCAGCCCTGCCACAAACACTGGAAATCAGATTTCCAGTATAGGGGAGCGTGACCGCGGCTTGTCAGCTGTCAGGTTGATTTACGTCCGAACCCAATGCAGCTGCCACTCAGCTACATGACTGGCGTTAAGTGTCAAAGAGCAGAGTAGCTGCCGCGGTTTTAGCATCAGGGATGCAAACAAGGTGAAAAGTCCATTTCCTGCAGTCTCTGGTAGCTTGATTCCTTTGCACTTCCCAACTCAGCACAGTGTTAGAGGTTCGATGGTGTCGTTTTTTTTAAAGAGATGAAAGCACAGATGAAAAATGCAATATCTGCATAGGACACTGGTACTGCTGTCTTGTCCTATAGCTGGGTATTTATTGCAGGATAAGCTGCATAATAACACATAGCTTAACAGATCATACCTATTGATAAGCAGCACTGGCATCTACCCCCAGTGTAACACATTCATAACCACAAACTAAAAAAATTTATCCCCATATTCAGTCCCTGACATCTTTGAGTTATAGCATTAAAAATAGGAAAGATATTTCTTCACATAAGAGATCTACTCATTTGCTAAACACACACTTGAAGACAATGAGATCTGACCACTGAACTTTCAGAAAATTCAGTTAGCCAAGCAAGAAAATAGAAGAAAAATACACAACAACAGAAACAAAAACCCATATCTGTTCAGTTTCAGAATACTCCTGAAATACTATATCGGTTAGAAAGAAAAGCCAGGTACAAGGCTTTACTCCTTTTCAATAAATATTAGAAAATTGCTATARAAGATTTGATATCAAGAAACCTTATCACGAGGCACTATAATTAAGCAATATTACTTATTCCTTCTTAGTACTCAAGCTTTTGGCAAGTTGTTCTGGCAAGTTTTCTTTTTTTGATGTGGTTTTTTTTTGTTTGTTTGTTTTTTTTTGTTTTATACTATTTGAATAATGCATCTTTATGGTTAGTAACAACTTTCTGTGTGCTGAGACTTCCTTACAAGAGGTCTCCTAGAATAGCTAGAAATAGCAGGCAAAAAAGCCAGCAGCAGATAAATACTTCTATATATTTGGTTCTGAAGACCCATTTCACTGGGATGAATAGACTCTCCTCTTTCCCAGTGTAGAAAGAAATCTCCATTCTTGTTACTTCTAAGCAGATTCATGAGCAGAATTTTCTTTAGAGGCTTTCTTGGCACTGCAGAGGAAAAAGAGCACAGATAAGATGAAGTGATCCTTGTTCCTTTTTGTCTTTTTGAGACTTACAGTTCAAAAATGCAGGAAAATAAATTAATAAATTGGGCTTTCAGTGGCTGCTGCTTGATATAACTTAGGGTTGTTTTACAGGTGCCCTGCAAGTAGACAAGGGGGTCAAGGCCTAACCAGGCCATTGCCCTGGAGGGAAGGTCAGCACATATGTCTTTTTATGCAGAGCTAGATGGCTATTTGTAAGTGTCCTTGTGAGACCTTTCACCCCTGGCAACTGCACTAAAATAAACACAACCACTTCTCCAGTTCAAACCTGAGTTGACAAAGTCCAAAGAAACACGGCCCATTTTTGAAAGTTTACTCTGGGTCAGGAAAAAGCAACAGAAATTAAACAGATAAGAAAAATCCATTAGTGGCTTATTAAGCACAAAGATGGAGTTTCCAACGCAATTTGGAGGCAGTTCTCGGGAAGCCACTCACGTGGAGGTTGCCAGGAGCAAGAACATCYGTGTTTGCCTGTTTGGCCTTTCCACTGCCCTTCAAATCTGCCGCTGGCCAGTGGGAAAAGGGGGCTCTGGCCTGATTCAGCGTGGGTGTTTGGATGTCCTTGAATTAGGCTTAAATGCAGGGCACCTCTAGATGGAGGCCAAGTGAGGAGTGTCATGTTTGTAAACCTGCACAGCAATCGTTCATGCTTGTCCGCTGTGTCAGCGTGAGAGGGAGTGATGTGTATTTGCTTTGCAGAGGTGCAAACAACCACACAAGCAGAGAACCAAATTGARGGCTTTCAAGATGCCAAAGCAAATCTCCGGTTAGTCAGAGCTGTGACGCTCCCCACGTCTTCAGCAGAGTGGTGTAAAAGTCAACCAGTATTGGGAGGAAATTCCCCAGGGATTCATGCTTCTGCCATGCAGTTTCCCACCACCCCAAGGCGAAGTGCTGATACCTACCCTCCTCTTTTCCTGTTGGTTGGCTGCTCCATGCACTTCACAAAGATCGCCGCTTCTTCTCCCTTCCCRAGGCGCGAGATGCCATCTCGGGAGCAGAACACCACTCTGTGGAACGAACACAAACAGTGACGCCACTGAGACAGGCTTTTAACATAAATATATATATATAGCATTATACATATGGTTAAGAATCCGTGCTTGAGGGCAGCCTTTATGTCATGTGGGCACTACTGCCTTAAGTGCTAAATCACGGGGAGAAAATCGTTTTCCTACAAAGCAGAAAGCACGGATCTTGTGAGGGAAGAACCAGCCTATCAGAAAATGYGTTTGGTAATGCGTTTGGTAATGCATTGGTACCAATGCAAATGGTAAATGCATTGAGCATAGAGCTAAAATTGCAGACATAACYTTGGTGCTCTGCATGAGACCTCCCAGTGTCCGAGAGAGCAGCGCCTCTGGCACGAGGTCTCCTGGATCCACGTTTACATCGGCCCTCCTGTGACTTTCGCTTCAGGTGACCTGCCTTGGAAGGCAGCCTTGCTCCCTGGATGTTTGCAATTAAAGCAGGCAGCCAATTCCAGCAAACCTCAGCGGCTGCTTTTAAATTTATCAGTACTTCCCCCACCCCTGTATTTGTTCACTCTGATAGCTATTTAAAAAAAAATAATAATAAAAAAAGTGGCTGCACCTCTTATTCAAGGAAGGAACATATTATCTGCCAACAGTTTTCCTGCCTAATGAATTCGAATGTTTCAAAAGTTTCAGCAGAAAAACAGTCCAGTTCAGACTCTAATATTTACATATTGGCAGTGTCTTATATGCCTTCAACAGAGCCATGTGTTTCTGTTTCCACTGGCTATTCAGGGATTCCCAGCTCCAAGGAATTCCAAATTGATGAAGCAACCATTTCCTATGCAAATACAGTTTTGGAAAGGTCTCTAAAGTCTCCTAAGCATGCTGTCTCAAGAGAACTTGCAGGAATGTCCAAGAGGAGAAAGGAGAGAGCAACTGCAAACGCAATTCAAAACTTATAGTTTGTGGAGGTCCTCCAGCATATTATAATTAACCTGAAACACACGAGACAGTGGGATGCAAATGAATCCTGTGGGAGTAAAATTACAGACTGCATATCCCAGGGAAACAAAGCAACTGCAAACCCAGTTGAGGTAAATACAGCTTTGGTGTCACTGAAGGTCTGACCGTCAGTGCTGCACCCATTTGTAATTGCTTGCCATCTTTTATCCCACACTCTCATGGAAAAAAAAAGAAAACAGTAACTAAAATCAATACTTTAAGACAATGAAAACAAGTTACTTTTTCTGAGTTTCTCCTGACTTTACTCGGACTCTCTGGATGTCAAATGTAAAAGGAGTCCACCAGTCAGACCAGCTGAAGAAAGTGTCTTTCTCCCACTGCAGCTTTAGCATGAGCAGGTCACCAATATCTACTTCTGTGTAAATCAGGAAGGAGAATGTCTTGTTCGAGGAAACCTCAGGCCTGTGAGGAGGTAAAAAAGAAACAAAAAGAAGTGGGAACTATTGCAAAGACTGTAAGAGCCAAAAAGACTAACATGTAATATTAAAAGAGGACTATGGAAAGATTGGTGGGATGAGGGTTATATAAGAAGCAAACAAAAGGAAATGAAGGGAAAAAGTTGTGCTTCAAGGAGGAGGGAGAAAAAATAACCTCRATTTCTGGTCAATGGATCAAGCAAAAATTCCAGGTCACATTCTGATTTTAAGCAGCTTTAACGCAGCTGGAGCATGGCACAACAGCTTAAAAAGGGAAAAACTAACAATGCCTTTGATCACTGACAAGATCCAACCCTGGAAACCTGTAAGGGCAGATTTCCATAGCTGGAGCTGGAAAAACAAACTTTGCAACCAGGGCTTTAAGAGATTTGGGCTAGACACAGCAGTGGGGTAGCAAAACACAGGGGAATCAGTTGCACTTTAGTGTTTTCTGTTGCTACTTACAGTGTGAAAGCAATGTTCTCACTCTCATCCAGAGTGCCATACAGAGAGATCAGGAAAGGCTGGTTTGTCTTGGTCGTATTTGTCTTCCCAAAGAAATGGATTTTCACCTGGTAATGAAAGACTGGAGGAAGAACACAAAAGAAAGCTATTATTTAAAAGCCAAGAGCTCCAAAGGGAAAATACTGAGGACCAAACACTTAAAAAACCTGGTGCAAATCCTAATTTGGAATATGCCACCATCACTATACTGAGGAATTCTGCGGGTATCTAGGGAAATATTCTTCTGAGGAGGTAAATTTTGKGAGGCAAAGTTCTCAACAGTTAAAAACTTTTGCAGTGCTTGCAACTAAACTGAATGTCTAGCTGAGTGGAAACTCAGTAAATATGGGGTCTGCCGTATGGCCTTCAAACCTGTTGTAAATGTGCACGACATAGAATGAATCAAATGAGCTGTGCCCTTCTCATCATACAGGAGCTTGGTAAAGTAAATTCAACCTCGTGACATTGCAGATTAAGTGCCAAATGCCAACAGAAGCCTATTCTTGCATCTCTTCCAACCCTGAAAGAATTTTCCCCTCTGATTACTGGGCCATCACACTGTTCCTCTCTGCTCACAATAGAGGCAGCAAAGCCATGTGGCACAGTCAAAGCTAGATTTAAAAAAAAAACATAAAAAATAAAGCTCAACTTAGTAGTTATTTCTTTATTTGAAAGTCTTTCAGTTTTGGCACTGTCTTTCTCAGACCTGCCACTGTTGCAGTGGAAATTAATAAGTGCTGTGAGATTTTAGCATAAGGAATGGTGCTCCTCTGGCCAGAGGCAGTATGAAGGGCAAGAGCCTGACAGCTGCACATCTTAAGTTACTCATGAGGGTGAGCTCCACTGATTGTTTTCCCAGCAGAAGGAAAAACTCATGAAGGAAAAAAGTACTGGAAAAAATCAGGAGACTCATTTGTTCCAAGTGCAGTCATAGTCCCAGCTGCACAGTAAATCATCTTCTCATTTTGTCACTTTAGAAGTTTGTTATAAAACATTTCCCTCTTCATCTTCCACACAACAAATTCCACACCATAAATAAAGCCTCACTGCTCTTCTAAGGCTGCTCTTTAGCTGCTCTTTGTAGCAACATCCAGGCACCAAAGGCATTCCAGGCACCGAGAAGTATTGTCATCGGGAGCACAGACCTGYTCCTACACAGATCTGAACACAACCACCACTCTTGCTCACCAGTAACCAGGCAGGACCTACCCTTATAGGGCATCTGYGCACGAGTCTTCAAGTACATTTTGCTGTTTCTCTTGGTTCTCACTCTGTTGACCTTGTAGCCCAGATTGTTGCAGCGGTTCTTCCTGCAGCTCAGACAGAGGCCCTTCTCGAAGGCCTCCTTCGTGTTGCAGCGATAGGCCATGCTCGGCTTCTCTTCGTAGAGGAGGGAGTCGATGAAGAGGTGAATGGACCGTTCATGKGAGCATTTCACTAGCTGATCCACGTCTTCAAAGGAAAAGAAATATACATTATATATAATGCTTTATTCATATTCATATGGTTGTGTACATATAGGTGTGAATGTGGGTAAAAGTAATGACATAGAAATGTCAGCAATGGCATCAATGGGCAAAAGCCTCTGTTCCAAAACTGGGCTTTATATGGAGAGTCTTAAAAGGACCTAGAAGGGCAAATCCCTGTGTCTGCTGAGAGGATCTCTGCTAGTAGGAGGCCCACATGCTACCAAAGATCCCTCTTTAGGTTCTACCCTGCTTGCTGCGTCGTCGTCTTACCAGCAAAGCCCTTTTCAGCAATCAGCCGCAGAGCCTCTCCCAAGTTGCAGCCTGGCTGGAAACCTCCACCGTTGGGATAGATGTCGATGTGCCCGACCGGCTTCTGGATGCCGATGCTGCGATCCGGGGAGCCCCGCGTGTAGGTGTGCAGCACGTCCACGAAGTCCGCGTCGTCCGGGGACAGGCGYGTCGGCGCGTCGGCGTACTCAAAGGTGGGACCAGCAGGGTCCAGCCCTTCACGGGGAAGCCACAACAACAGGACTGAGCAGGCAGCCTGCCGAAGCACTGACAGTGCTAGCGAACACCAAACTCGGCGCCTGGGAGGGAGTTTTTCCCAAACGGTGCCGCTACAGCGGGCTCATTTAATTAACATTCATGCAGGCAGGAGGATCAAACGCCCTAACTTGAAATGCTGTCACCTTTTTTAAAAAAGGTGTGTGTAAACATAGGTTAAAAAAAGCCACAATTAACTTATCCAAGGCTGTAGCGTTTATAGTGAACGGCAGAAACTAGCTAATAGATATTTTCTCAGTGTTCTTCTGTCTTGTCAAGAGACAGAGGAAGTTAAAAATCTCTGTTTGAAGTGTCTGAAGTGTGGATAATATCTTGCTGCTARCTCCCTGCCAGGGGAACAAGTGGGGAACATAAATGAGTTTGCATGCCTAAGGGGAGGGGAACACCATGACACGATTCCAACTTGCAGCAGCACTGTAGCATCAAAAACATTCACTGCTACTCTGCTAGAAAATACAGACCTCTATTTATCAAACAGGCACAAGCTGCTTCTGTTACCGCACGATCCCTCATGTCAGGGCAACATGCCTGGGACACGGCTGCATATAGAGCTGTCCCCGTGGGATGTGACTTCCCTGTACAGCTCCGCTGGAACCAGCACTTAGGAAAGACCATCCTGAGGATTTTCATTAGCAACCTGCAGTGGATCTCTTCTGATTATTTCTATATGGTCCCCTTGGGCTGATATAAACATCTAGTTTATGTATCTGTTGGCCATGAGCTCTGCAGATATGGCACTCACTGCAGATATCACAGAATAATAGAATCATGGAATTGTTAAGGTTGGAAGGGACCTCCAAAGATCTAGTCCAAACCCTATGCACATGCACAGTCACCCAGAGCACGGAGCACAGGGTGGTTGTGGAAGATCCAGGAAGATCCAAATCCAGGTGGGTTTGGAAGATCTCCAAAAAAGGAGATTCCACAGCCTCTCTGGGCAGCCTGTGCCAGGGCTTTGGCACCCTCACTGTCAAGAAGTGTTTCCTTARGTTCCTGTGGAACTTTTGATACTTCAGTTTGAAGCCATTTACTTTAGTCCTGTCACTGGCCACCACTGAAAAGAGGCCRCCCCCTCCTCCTCACTGCCTCCCTTGAGGTATTTATACACGCTGATCAGGTCCCCCCTCAGCCTCCTCTTCTCCAGGCTGAACAGRCCCAGCTCCCTCAGCCTTTGCTCATAGGGCAGATGTTCCAGGCCCCTGATCATCCTSGTAGCCCTGCGCTGGACTCTCTCCAGCAGCTCCACATCCCTCTTGTACTGGGGAGCCCAGAACTGGACACASTCTCCAGATGTGGCCTCACCAGGGCTGAGTAGAAGGACACTCTCCTGTTTGCTTGGAGCAACCCCACCAGTGTCCAGAGGTGGATTCTGGTTCAAGAATTGCTATCTGGAGTTCTCCTGCTGCCCTCTCCAAGCCATGGATCTGCCCAGCCTCTGTCACATCCCCCCAGCTGGTTTCTCCTCAAGGTTACTGACTCCCTGCCTACTCACTCATTTCTTGTGCACAAGGAGATGGAGATTTCTCACCTGCCACCTATGTTGCTCTGCTCTCAAACTTTTTCCATTCTGCTGTACAAACTATCAGCCCCACTGATTTGGGGCTGAATGAACTTATAGCCTAAACACTACCAACAAGCAACATTTATTCTGTTGACTTTCTAGGGGAAAGAGATATTTCAGCTTACGGAAGGAATAGACAGGTTCTCACCAGTAATTCTGTTCACCTTCTTCTTGGTCAGACTCCCAGCTATCCCAGCAGCATGGGCACCCAGACTGTATCCCAGCAAGTGGACGTTGTTGACAGGGTACTCGATTTCCTCCTAGGAAAGGAAGCTTTTTATTAAAAAAAAAAAAMMAAAAAAAAACACACGAGTTTGAAGTAAAATCTAACAACATCAAAAGTGGCTGGGTTGGGAAAGGAATGTTATCAGAAAAAGAAAAAAAAAGAGAGAGAGAGAGAATTTCCCCTGTGAATTGTAGACAATAATACAGAAAAACAAACAAGCAATCAAAAAAAAGCACAAAATTAAGTTAACATTATTCTGTTCTACCTAATTTGAGCTAACTAGCTTATGACAAAAATCTAAGGAGAAACGAATACAGAATTAGGGACAGAACACAGGACAAACATCCATGAAAACTTTTTATCATAGTAGATGTAGTGATGTATTATCTCAAAGTTTTCCAGCCTTCCCTTGACACGCACCAATTTCCAGATCCCCTAAGTATTCCCCAATGGCAGGGTAGACTTCTAAGTGAAGAGACCATGTGCTGGTTGCTGTATAATCTATAGGAACGTGTCTTTCACAGCTACTGTCACACAGCCTTGAGGAACAGWGTGTGAACCCAGAGGGCTCCACAGGGCACAAGGTGAAAGTCTTCAGACTATTGTATCACAGGCCTCCTTGTGAGGGAACAGCCGCAGAAGGGAACTCAGGATTTTGCYAGTCCAGCAAAGCACAGTCTGAGCCAGCTCAACCGCATCTATCCTATGGGAGCCCATCAATATCGCTGCATCATTAGTGCTTTATCTCCTCAGACTTTATACATACATATAAAAACATATGTATGTATGTGCATATATATATATATCGTGTGGCACCTCTTACCTCCATCCAGTCAATGAAGGTAGCGACATCCTGTCCCACCAGCTTCGTGTAGGCAGCAGACACYGGGTAGTGCTGCTGAGCCCGAGTGAGCCAGTCAACCACAATGACATTGGAGTCAGGTTCCCTCTTGTACAGGGCGCCCACCAGCTTTGGGACCCAGCTTTCATACATCCCTGTCACCTGGTTCAAAAAATAATTAAGATTTATATATATAATGTAGCATTATTTTTTTTTACTGGCAAACAAGGCTCATCTGCTGAGACATTTAACACTGTCCAGCAGGCATGAGGACATTCCTAGGAGGGAGACCTCTCCCCTTCCTTCTTACCGTCCACCCATGGATCACCACGAAGGTTTTACTGGTGTGGTTGAAGTTGCAGTGTGCCAGAGTTTCCACTTGCCCAGGAACCAGGTAGCAGGAGTCCTCGTCGGGCTCCTTGGCCGTCCTCAAGGAAAACTTGCTCTCAATTCCCTCAAAGTTCTTCTCAGCTCCTGTACAGCAAGACCATAGGAAAGGGAGAGTTACGTTTTACAAGGATTAAGGAAAACAGTTCTGCTACAGGAAGACTGGCAGTAAGTGAAGAATTGTCATGGGCATGATGTTGGAGARGGATCAAAATACAGGGAAGAAATGGGCATTTGGTTTCCATTTGTCTCAGAGCTCCTTTTGCATCACAGTGTCTGTAAAAAGGAAAAAGGTGTAAAAGCTGCTCCCACCTGAAGGTGTCCCACCAGGGACAGCCTGGCCAGCTCTCAGATACATATAAGTTCAACTTGAGAGTCAGTATTTTCTCCACTGTATTATTAATAGGAAGCCCGTGAATCACCAAAGTGGTACAGAAAACTACACAGGAGTGCTGTCATGATGTGGGAAAGCAAGAAGTTCCTACCACACTACAGTATATTTTGGTGGCACATTTTCCACATTGCTTCAGCACTAATCACTCCTCAGCAAGGCTCCTTTTTAGTTGCAGCCCATCAGCGGTAACAGCTGTAAACACACAGTTTTCTTACAAAACACAGGAAAACAGCAGGTGAGAATACTAAAAACACTTTAAGGGAACTTGACTGAACTAGGAAAGCTGAAATCTGCGTTTTGAAGGCAGTATTATCTCAGCTCATCTAATAATCAGGTTTTGAGAGGAATCTTCCCCTGTCTGAAGATGTTTTGAGTCCGGAGTGGGKAAATATTATGTAACACAGCATGTGGTGGGCTGTGCCTGAAAGGAGCATTTATTTCTCGGTGCACCTCCTTGACTTTCCCAATTCAAAATATAAATTKTTCTTTTTGTTCCTGACTTCAGATTTCTCTGCTTGCTGAGTCCTTTGCCTGGAAGGAAACTTAAATGCCTTGTCTTTCTAGGTCTGATTCAACACCTAAGCACCTCTCCTCAGCAGACCCTGTAATTAATGATGGGCTTAAGCATTCACTGTAATGCTTTCTGAAACCAGGTCCTGCTTCAGGAGCTTCCACTGAGCCARTTCTGATCATCTGTTTTCCAAGTGCGGCTCAACCTAGGCCAGCTGTGCCCTGCTCCATGTCACTTTCTGTCTTTCTACCCTGGGGTTTCACAAGCTCCTAAGGGCATCTTAACGAATGGCTCGGAGCCTCCACAGGCAACAACGCGGAGGTGCAAGGTGAGATGCTCCTGCATGCACAAACACAAAAACAAACAGACAACAACAAGAAAGCAACAAAAGCAGCCTACCCATCAGTAGCTTAAAGTGGCCAGAGCCCATGGGGCCTACCAAAAGTGAAGCCTATGCAGAGGCTTGAGATGAACTGTGGAGCTCAGCACTGCCTTGGACCTTCACTGCACCCAGGTGGTTGGTCAGTCCAGGCTATTACACCATGGACCCCTCTTCCCCAAGAGCAGGTGCCGTTTACAGCATCACCAAAACACTCTTATTGCTCTTTATCCCCATCCAAACCAGGAGAAAGTTAAAAATAACACCTTACCTACTGAAAACACCCAGATCTGCTATACTAGGCATACTTGTTTGGCCTGCAACTGATCCTCATCCTCTCCAGGCCTCTCACAAAGTAAGTTGCCCTTTTTTTGTATTTTTTCACATTCATTCATTTCCTCACCAAAATGCGGAACTCCTTTCTGGAATGAATTACACTTTTTCTTTTTTCAAACAGAAGGAAAGAAAGAAAAAAAAAAAAAAAAAAGGTAAGACCCACACGCTGATTAGCTGCTGGTTATATATAAGCTATTTGACATTCAATCAGCAATGAATCTGTAAGTCCTTAAAAATAACAAGAACAGCTTTCGCCTGTAAAGTGTACAGTGCAAGGACTTCTAATTATTTATATTTCCGTCCCACACAGGACAGAAATATATATATATATATATATATATATACACACACACACCCACATATATATGCACACACACACACACACACACACCCTTTCACATTCAGGAATCATTTCCCTTCTCAGTTAAACCTATTTGATAATCACCTAAAACCTAAATTAAGTTGATGTCTGTCTCATTGCCCATTTGCAATAAAAGATACATGCTGTAATGTACAAATAGCTCAGATTCTCTCTCTTAGGTTGGCCATGGGCTTATTTCTACATCCCAAAGCTAAACCTGGAATTGCATGTCACTAATGAGGAGACTCTGCAGCAAAGCAGCACCTTCTCCAGGAGAGGTGCAAAGTGCTTTGCAAATATTAATATGTCCCAGTCTGCTAGGAACTTTGGCAGGGATTTAGGATATAGGAGCAATTCACCCAGCACTGAAATGCAGGCACCTCTGTGAAAGCAGCTGCTGCAAAACAACAGCCCCTAAGTTAGGGAAATGGCATAAGGCCACCTGCTCCTTTGGCTTTGCCACAGAAGGTATTAAAAAGTTAGAAGAAAGTACGATTAGCATCTCTTATGCTCACAAAAGGTGTCTGATGGCCACCCCTGCTCAATTCCCAGCAGCAGGACACCCTCTCGATGACTGAAGCRTAACTGTGCTTGGTTACAGACACTGTCCCCTCTTAATAATCCTCAAAAAGTCCTCAAAAGTTTTCTTGTATTCAGCTTTACAAATTCTGGGCCACAGCACAAGAAAATCTGTCTGCGCYTTGCATTGTAAAATTGGAGGGTGCTGCATGCAAAAGCATGTAATCACCTACCATTTACAGACTTAACTTTAGATATACCAAGCAGAAGTAATGACGTAGATGTACTCACCATGCACGCATACTGACATTATGTACATACAACAYGCTTTAAAACCCCAGCAGTGCGTGCTTTCAAAAGCTCCCACTTGCCAGCTCCACACATGTACTTAGAAGTCTTGGTCCCATTAAGAAAATAATCAAGACCCAGATTGTGTCATTCATAAACTTTTGTCAAAGGCTTTTTCCTCATAGATTTAAAATGAGGAGTCCCCATGAATCACATTCTAATTTTCCAGGCAAATATTATGGTGGTGGGTTTCATTCCCACAGTCTTGCACAAGGCCAAAGAAATGCACAGCCTGTCTGCACACTCATCTCTGCTTAATTAAAGATGTGTTTTATCACAAGTTAGTTAATACAGTGAAACCCACAGCGGGTCTTCAAATGGTTTCTGAACAGTGGATACGAACTTAGAATTTCTTCTAAGAAAGAAGAAATTCTTTCTTAGAATTTCTTGGCTTGGCATAATGTAGATGGATAAGAAAAATCACATTYAAAGAAAATCATGGGTCTATATTAAAATGTTTTAGTACTTTAGAGGGAAGAATGCAGCTCTATTTCTAAACAAGACCTTGAAGGGAAACAGATCTGGGGGCTTGCTTAAATGCATAGACCAAACAAATCTGTGCTTTTGCTAAAAATCACGCTTTCCAGAGCCTAGTGCAGCAGAGGTACTAAGGCATGTGCTCTGGGTTGCAAAGAATATGCAGGCACACGGTTGCAAATACAGCTCTTGGCCTCAAGGAAAGGTGGCCTAGAAGGGATACCCAGCTCTCCAGGTGGCGTTTATGGCAGCATATAGACTCTGTTGCCAAATTCTGTCATTTTATCACACCCTGCAAACTTTGTGATGCTTTCCTCAAACCTCTACCTACATACTGTAAACTGTAGTCTTCTGAAAAGATGTCCTATAATTCCAGGTATACTCTAAAATCTTAGAACTCTGAAGAAACTGCTAATAAAATACCTAGATTATGGGAAAATTCAGTAGCTGAATTTTCCTATTTTAGCCAAATATACTCTGCTCTGGACCTGCAGCTTGTGAAATTCCATTAAATTGGAAACTCCTACCAATTTGGAAAGAGTATCACTGACTTCAAGCATGCTGACACAGTGTTAATACAAGTTTACACACTAATCAAGAAGGGAATTCAGCCTCATATTTCCTTCATGGGAAACCTAAGGCAACCTTGCAGTTGTTTTTTATGGAGGAAGCTTTATCACTAGTGGAAAACTTGAATTCTGAGGAATAAGAGCATCTGGAATATGAAGCAAAAAATTAAGCAGCCAGCCTCAGGAACAGGCAGCCAAAAATCATAATAATGCAGTTGCCAAAAATCAGTGCACCTGATTTACCCACGGATTAGCAGGGAAGCTTAGACAAACAGAAGTTTCCTCACACTGTTTACACAGAAATGAAAATGCTATTGGCTAAGTGCGACAAACATCAGAAATGACACCGCTTGCCCATGTAAACCCACACACAGGCACACATTGGCACACGAGATCCAGCATTTACGGAGCCAGGTGGAGCTAACCGAACCAGCTCGTCCTCCAGCTGGTAACTGGAGGGGTGGGGATGCATCCATGGCACYGCATGCCTGGAGCAAGCCCCGGCCAGCTGTAATAAAGGCACTATATCACAGAAGGCGTTATCGCTTCATGTGATCTATAGCAGAAACGGAAACCAGGCTACCGTGTTGCAACCCCRTTAGAAACCTACCCCAGAAGTTAGGTTACTGTTTAACTTTGCCATGGAAGAAACTCAAGCTCCCGGTTGTTTATGCATTCCTTAACGGTGCAGCCCCAAGCCCAAGTTCTCCCACACTTCCCAGGCTGGAAGAGCCGCTGGGAAGGCCAAGACCTCCAATAAAGCCATGGGGCCAAAGGTGATATCCACCAGCTGGGTGGAGGAGCCCCACAGGAGCCCCACGGATGGTGGCAGGAGCAAAGCCCTCTCTGCCCCACAAGCCATGTTCATGGGGCTCCTGTCCAGCACGTGCTTGCTGAGCTGCACCAGGGAGCCTTGCAGCTCAGTCAACCAGCAGCAGATCCCTCTGGGGCATCTGCAACCAGCCCGAGGCCGCAAGACGCAGCACCAGCGTTGACGCCACAAGGACCAAGCGAGGCCCACGGTGCCAGCACCTCGCACGCTCCAGCACCTTGGAATTCCGGCGGGCTTTCCCAGGAGCGCTTCTCCCGCTGCAGCTCCCCTCCGAGGGGGGAAGCAGCCCCCGGGCTGCAGCCCGGCTGCTCTCGTCACTCTGTCACGTGCAGCCAGCGCGCGGGCTGGCAGCGCGCGGCACACTACGTCTGCTGCAGCCCCTCGCTCCGGATTTACGCTGGTAAAAATAGAGAGCAGCGTGCATTCCCAGAAATGTTATCTTTTCCTGGAACACCAGTGTTATCTGCACCTAGATTTTTTTTTTTTTTTTTAAATGTTGTTTGTGGAGGATTCTGGATTCCTGGAGTGTTGTGTCATGTATTTTCCACGGTTTCAAAAGAATATTTTTACTATGATGAGCAAGAAATAGCGTGAGAGTCAAGGCTTAGATAGCTTCATGATGGTCACACCACCTGTTCTCATATAAGCTATTCCTATGGAGAACTAATACATTCATTAGAAAGCCTCCATAGCAAAGTAGTTATTCCCAGTGGGACGACAGTGAGTTATCTCACTTTATGAGGTTCGGATACCCTGATGAAAATCACTTTTGATGGCACAAGGCAGCATCTCATATGAGTAGACATTCCTTTGGCTGTGCCCTAGCACCCCATCCCCTCACTGCCAAGTACCTCCCTGCAGCATCTCTAAACAGAAAGAGGCATCCTCAGAAGGGGAAAAAATAAGAGAAGAGAGGGAAAAAAAAACCACAGAAGTCTCCTATTTGACATTTGAGTTTCACTTTGTGGCTATAACAGATACATCCACCTTTTCTTCTCACGGTGTGGACTTTTAAAGATACACTAATCTCTCACACGCAATGTCTACGAGAGCAAGACCTTGGCAGGGCCCTGCTACCATAAATTTAAGGAGTAGTGGACTATTGCAACGAAACCCTCTGCTTGTTAAATCTGCAGCCCCCTTGCAGATTAACCAAGAGAGCAGCAGGAAGCACCTACTAGTCGCCAAGGTACCTGTCCCAACTTCTATATTCTGGAGGGGGTGCCTACAAACACACACATGCAGAAGAGCACARACACAGCAATGTATATATAAGTGCACATATGCAGGCACTGCTAGGAATTCCCCTCTGTCAGCTCTTTTTCCAGCAGATGCTGGAACATTAAAGGCATTTATCACAACCTGGGGGTGTTACCACGGCCTGGCAAAACTCACCGTGTCTTGGATGCACATGGGTAACCAACCCCACCAGGCACCAGGGATGACCCACGGGACGGGGGTGGCATCCCTAAGGACATCACCCCAGGGCAAGGGACCCTAGGGACACCTCTCCCCGTGGCATCCCCCTCCCGAGGACCCCCCGAGCTCACAGCATCCCCTTCCACCCCACGGTGCCGCTCCCGCCGGGTCCGGGAGCGGGACCGGGAGMGGGACAGGGATGTCACTCACCGTGTGCCGGGGCCGCGCACGGCGCGGGCACCCATCGCAGGCAGAGGCAGAGAGCTGCCAGCAGCGCCGCCCGCCCCATGTCGGCTCCTCCGCTCGCTGCCCTGGCGCTCCGCGGGAAACAAAACAAACAGACACACAAAAAAGAAAAAAAAAAAAAAGTTTTCGGCGCAGGAGCGAAAAAATTAAAAAACAAAACAAAAGGAGATAAAAGAAAGTAGGCAAAGTAAATAACTAAAAAGGCAAGTTGGGAAGGGGTGCAGAGCAGGAGGGAGGAGAGGCGGGAGTGCGAAGCAGCGGCCCCGTCGCGCGGGGACGGTCGCGCTGCCGCTGCCCCGCGCCCGCCGCCGCTTATGTGGCCGCAGGCATGCAAATGATATGCGAATATGCAAATAGACGGCGCTCCCATTGGCCGAGGCGCCGGGGCGGGGCCGCGCGGGGCGGGGAGGGGAGGAAGGCGCCGCTCCCTCCCGCGGGGCCCGGCCGGGTTCGGGCGGCCCCGGAGCGGAGCGGGTCAGGCCGGCACCGCCTGGCACCGCCTGGCACCGCMCGGGCCGGACCTGCACTGCACAGKSCRRMCYKGCACYGCAYRGGCCGGACCTGCACTGCACGGGACTGCCTGGCACCGCATGGGCCGGACCTGCACTGCACAGGCCGGACCTGCACTKCACGGGACCGCCTGGCACTGCATGGTGCAACCTGGCACTGCACGGTGCAACCTGGCACCACACGGTCCAGACCTGCACTGCACAGGACCGCCTGGCACTGCATGGTGCAACCTGGCACTGCACGGTGCAACCTGGCACCACACGGTCCAGACCTGCACTGCACAGGACCGCCTGGCACTGCATGGTGCAACCTGGCACTGCACGGTGCAACCTGGCACCACACGGTCCAGACCTGCACTGCACGGGACTGCCTGGCACTGCAATGGCTAGACCAGGTCTACACGGTGCAACTTGGTACTGCACGGGGCAGACCAGAACTTCCTGGCACTGCCTGACACTGCATGGGCCAGACCAGCACTGCACAGGACTACCTGGCATTGCACAGTGCTACCTGATACTGCATGGGACTACCTGGCACTGCATGGTGCTAGCTGACACTGCATGGGACTACCTGTCACTCCTTGGTACAGACCAGCACTGCACAGTTCAGATTAGCACTGTATGGTGCCATCTGGCACTGCATGGGGCTACCTGGCACTGTGTGGGCTGGCCTGACACTGCACAGTGCCACATGGCATGGCATGGTACAGCTTGTCTAGTCCAGCATGGTCCTGCCTGGAACTGTGTGTTCCAGCCTGGCACTATGTGATCCAGCATGACACTGCTTGGTCCAGCCTGACACTGCCTAGTCCAGCCTGGCATGGTCCAGCCTGGCACTGTATGGGACAGTATGGCATAATCCAACCTGGTACTGCACAGTCTGGCCTGGGATTGCACAGTCCAGCCCAACACTGCACAGTCCAGCCCAGTAGGGCATGGTGCAGCCCAGCGTRGTCCAACCTGGCACTGCATGATTCCTCCTGGGACAGTGTGGTCCAGCCTGGCRTTGAACAGTTCAACCCAGCCCAGCTGCTTTGCTGCGCTGAGGGCATCAGCCAAGATGCTCCCCTCTGGTCCCCTTCTTTTGCTCTGCATCTCTTCACTATCCTAGCTCCTCTGGGCATGCAACAAGATGTTCCTCGTCCATATTTTTGCATCCAAAGCCAACTGTTAATAKCACGCTTAGTCCAGCACCTTCAATGGGCCTTTGGCTGCTCACTTGAACAGCCTTTGCCAAAGCCTTGTTTTGTCTATGCTTAAGGGAATACAAAGCTGATGTGTAAATAAATACCCTAGAGATTATAGGGGCACTCGGGAGAAATGCAAAGTTGCATCTCCAAGCTGTTCAACTCTCACTGCCCTTCCTTCAGCAACGTGGTTTGCAAGCAGCTTTTCACTGTTGGCCACAGGGTGAAAGATCTGTTATGTAAGGACTTGTAATGAAGAAATAYTAAGTTAATCACAAGACCAATTTTTATTTCCTCCTGTGGTGCTTTGTCAAAGCTCAGTTTCGTAAAGATGCCTTTGACATGGGGAAGAAGAACTCCCTGATTTTTGCGAAGTGAAACAAATGCAATTCACTTCAGGTGACTGCTTCTTTCAGCGCTGCACACCTAAGAGGACTGGTTCTCCTAAAATACACCTGGTTCATTTTATAAGAGACTGCTTTAACCTAGCAGGGGAGAGTCACTCTCACAGCTTTAGATTTCATAGGAGTAGTAAGATCTGCAACAGAGAATACGTCTTCTGCAGAACACAGCATGAGCCTCCTCCAGCGCTAACTCCTATTCCTATCCAAAAGGCAGAGGAAGAATTCAATGGGGGTGGGACTGATCATGCTGGGACATAAGGAGATAAGAGGATAGYGGCAAGGGGAAGGATGAGTCTGCCTTGCTAGAGGAGATTAAAAAATATGTTTTGTGCTAGTCTCAGCTTGCTAAATTATTGAGACATCTTCTGACCTATGTTGGAGATTCTCTAGTCAAACATTTCTTTTTTTAATTGACCAAATTATGCACTTTCTCTTGATCCCATTCAGCTCTACAGGGCATTTTTCCCCCCAGAAATCAGCCTGACTCTATCTCAGTACAGATAATAACTATGGGAAGACAACTACTTATAATTGCCAGCAGGATTGGATCAAGCAGTTGGAAAGGAGCGGGAGCAACACCTGACAGGCCAGCCCTGTGTGGACTACACATCCCTACGAAACTCCAGAGATACAAAGGCAAAAATCAGAACTTGAGTTCGTTCCCAGTATGAATTTTGTAACCTCTCCGTAGCAAGAACAGGGAGCAGCTTTGCAAGCTGCTTGGAGTAAAAGCTGATTTGTTACACTGCAAATACTTGATTGCATAATTTTAGGGTCCTTGTCACGCCCACGCTTCATTTTAAGACATAATCTGGAAGAGTTGTGCAAAGTCTCTAC
>NW_020455899.1:2416541-2417748 GCF_003342845.1 Nothoprocta perdicaria | reverse complement strand
AAGAGAAGAGAAGAGAAGAGAAGAG
Organism: Nothoprocta perdicaria; assembly: GCF_003342845.1. Lineage (NCBI taxonomy): Eukaryota > Metazoa > Chordata > Aves > Tinamiformes > Tinamidae > Nothoprocta > Nothoprocta perdicaria. The sequence goes on along the minus strand of NW_020455899.1, from coordinate 2,417,723 downwards.
AAGAGAAGAGAAGAGAAGAGAAGAGAAGAGAAGAGAAGAGAAGAGAAGAGAAGAGAAGAGAAGAGAAGAGGCAAGGAAAGGCAAGGAAAGGCAAGGAAAGGCAAGGAAAGGCAAGGAAAGGAAAGGGAAAAGTTTAATCTGGTGAAAAAAAAAAAAAGAGAGCTGTGTGGAATATTACTGGCTTCCCAGATCTTCTTGAACAACTTGTCCAAAAATCTGTTGTAAGCCCAAAATAATATGAAATACAAGGGACTTTGTGAAGGAAGAAAGTGTGCCTAAACACTAAGCAATCTGCATTGCATTTACTGACACAGCACATTCTCGAGCGTATAAAAATATAATCTTTCTCTCGCAGACAGTCATGGTCAGATSACACAGAAGCTTTAGGGGATTCAATGTGAACACACTTCAGCACCRCTCACCATGGCTTCCAGCTTTGGTTCCTCTAGCAGTCCTATAGAGRAAAGCAATAAGCAATCCTATAGCAGAAAGCAAAGCCCCATGTATAGAAGACAGCCTGATTTATCGTACTGGGTGGAAGGCAACAGGGAGAGCTAAAATGRGATATTTCTAACTGGAGGGAAAAAGTCTGGAGGAACGGAGACAGGCATTGCGCAAAGAGGCTGCTGCTTGCACCCATGCACCATGTGCAAGGTTAATGCCCAGCGTTCTTAACCCACGGAGGGGGTTAAGAGGGGCAGCGCTGCCCTTCGCATGGGCACAGCTGCGTGAAAAGGAAGGCTCCATAGAGCTAGAAACACTGRGAAAAAGGTAAAAAGAACGGTAGGGAGGAACCAAGTGCAACTGTGAAAAGTTCTGAATTGCTTTAGTCCTTTTAAGGTTTAGCAGACAGAGGTGAGAAGTCTTCCTCAAAAAGACGCTGGAGATAAGAGGTCTCCCTCAAAAAAACTTCAGCTCAGGAACAAGCAGAAAACCTGTTCTCTTCCTTTCTACCCACTAGGAAGAGTAAGAAACCTTTCTTTATRGTCTATAAATATTTACATTTTATCTTTCTGCCACTGGAAGGAAAAAAAAAGGGAAATGACGTTCAGTAGGGTAATGAAAAATGGGACCAAGTCTAGTTGGAGGCCTGTGGCCAGTGGTGTCCCCCCGGGATCACTGCTGGCCCCATTGCTGTTCAACCTGTTCATCAATGACCTGAACGAGGGCACAGAGGGCACC